>NC_090442.1:33801916-34111123 GCF_031143425.1 Pleurodeles waltl
ACCATCAGACAAACATTTAGATCTTACCATCATGTGGGTCCATCGGGTCCCTGCAGTACAGCCACCCAATGCAAAATATCCCCGAACTATTCTTGTAAACTTTGGCCACTTTCCCATCAAGGAACGCATCCTTCAACAAGCAATCAAGAGTAAAATACACCAGATCCCTGCCGACTATGCTTTTAAAGTTTTCTCAGATATGTCGGTTGCGGCTGCGCATCGGAGGAGAGAACTGAAGGGAATGATTCCGGCATTTCAAAAAGCCGGAGCTCTGGCAGGACTTGTGCAGCAATATAAACTTAAAGTTTTTTTTCAGGGACATTCCAATTTAGTTCATACAGTTGATGCAGCTAAGACTCTTTAGCATTCGATTCAAACCCCTCATAGATCAGGACGAGGAGGGGGAGGAGGAGGAGGCAAAAAAATACAAATAAGAGAAGGGAAGGGGTGGGCACATCATGCAATAAGAGGGGTGATTTGGTTTGAGAATGGCGAATTCCACAGAGTATAAATATAACGTATTATCTTGGCACATTTCAGTCCCTTTACAGTCTATGGTTTCTAAGGGGCCATATCAAGGCACCCGATTAGGGAAGGACGGGGTCGGGGGGTCCCAGATTGCCCAGATGGGAGGGCCCCAGGTGTTGGCCACCTAAGGGGCGGGCGAGGGTTTAGGGGGTTGGGTGGGGGTGGGGGCAAGGGGCACAAGACCCTTCTTTACCATACTAAAATGTAGCTATGCGCAACGCAGAATGACCAAGTATACAGTGCGGGTGATACCACCTGATGCATGCCAAGGTCCAAACTTTCTGGTGCTTTCTAATTACTTAATATTTGGGCAATCTTTTATAAGAATCCAATGGCAAGGTTGGAATCCCCACTAAGAAAAGTCAATGGGCTTAACAATCGGAGGAAAAGGGTTACATTTGAAGAAAGGGTAAATTCTCTAAATCCCTGTTATCGTATTGCAAGAAACTCATATTTCGGCTAAAAAAGTAGCAGGCTTTAACATGTTCAAAAGGTCTGTTGATTTCAAGGTGGTTGCAGCAGCTCCAGTCGCTCACAGAGGTGTGGCAGTCTTTCTAGCTAGAGATCTCGGTGCTCAGGCACTCAAGTTTTTTAGCGACCCGAAGGGCGATGGTGCTGAGTGCACTGCTTAATCGTCAAAGAAAGATTTATTTTCGCCAGTTTTTATGCGCTTCTGATAGATGATCCAGCCTCTAATGTGTGACTGTTTCAACCCCTTTTGCAACTTCCAGGCAAGATTATTATTGGTGAGGATTTGAACTTTCTTCAGGATCCATTCATGGACTCTACTCTTAGGGGTAAAAAACAACACAAACTTAGATTTGCAAAAATCTTTAAAGACTACCTCAAAGTGTTGATGCTTGGTGATCCTTGGAGAATAAGTTCCCCAAATGAGAGAGACTATACGTGCATCTCAAGTCGGTTTAGAAGTGCCTCCCACATTGATTTTTTTCAGAAATCTAAAGCACTGTGCTTTAAGAACCAGTCGGTGAGGCATTCTGGTTTATCCGATCACGCCACCCTGGTGCGGGAAGTGGCCCTTTTCCCAGAATGCTCTATGCCTCAACCTAGAAGGTGGATGTTTGACCAGCAGCTCCTCCAGGATGAGGGATGGGTACAGGCCCCTGAAGTCGAAATAAGTGAATTCTTCAAATGTAATCAGGGATCTTCATCTCCAGCTATGGCTTGGGATACATTTAAGGCCTTTTTTAGGGGCATCGTAATCGCTAAGGGGGCAGCAGATAAATCTTTTCAGAGACAACAAGCCAGGGTTCTGGAAGAAGCAGTGCAGAGGAGTCTAGCTATCTATCTTCATACCCCGCAGAAAACAATAGAACATCTTTCGAATTAGCTAAACGGGCACTGTCCAATAGTTTTCTTAACCCTGGTGTGGGTCACGACCAGTAGCCAACACCAGGGAGGGGCTTAAAAAATCCGGAGGATTTATTTATTTATCTTCTCGGAGACGTGGAACATCTTCTGCGTTTTCCCCCCACCCCCTTCCCGCCCCTCTGTGACATCAACGTGGACATCGCATTTTTCCCCACCAGGTAAGCATCCTCGCCCTACTCCGGTGGGGAAAAAAAGGCCAAAACGGCCTCCTTTTCATCAATGCCTCCCTGGCACCGTTTCCTGGCCATGGACCGCAAGCCTCTATGGGGCCATTTTTTTTTTTTTTACATGTGTGCTCTGCCAAGGGAAAGCATACATGTATGAAAAAAATAAGTGATGTAGAGACTTAGGTGGTCATTACAACCCTGGCGGACGGTGTTAAAGCAGCGGTAAGACCGCCAACAGGCCGGCGGTAAAACAATTGCAATTACGACGTGGCAGAAACCGCCAACAAAGACAGCCACTTTAACACTCAGACCGCCACGGCGGTACAAACAAACAGCGCGGCAGTCACCGCCTACAGACAGGCGGGAGACAATGTACCGCCCACACTATTATGACAGGCCAATCCGCCACCTTTTCCGGGGCAGATTCACCGCAGATAAAAACACAGTGGAAACAGGAATTTTGAAGGGAAAACGCTCACCTCTACACAGCCCACGAGGAACGAGGATACCATGGAATCGGAACTCCAAATTTTACCTGCGATAGTCTTCCTGCTCCTCTACCAGGAGCACGAACGCCGGTGGCGAAGACCACGGTGAGTACTGCGCCTACAACACAGGGGAGGCAAAAAACTGGGACACACACACACGCAACACCCCCACCCTCACCCACTACAACACACACACTAATACATGTTGATACATTACAGTTACAACCCTCAAGCCCCCCGGAAGAATTCAAAGACAAAAGGAAATGATTGTAACGATTGTAATCTATTAAAATCCAGTACTACAAAATATATATACACTATAAACAAATATATACACCAATAATACAAGTCCAGGTATTGCACCATTTATAGTCCGTGGACCACTGGGCCCAAAATGCATGGGCGAGGCCCACACTCGATACCCGATCAAAACAGAGAGAACACTGCAGGGGTATCAGATAGAAATACAACAGGCACCTCAGGGGGAAGGGAAGGGGAGGCACCTCAGCCGGATGAGTGCACAATGCCAGATCCACGAGGAGGCTCAATGCCCACTGTTCAATCCTGGGGAGTGCAAAGCCACAGTCTCACAAGTCTCTACAGTGGGTGGTTTGCCCACTGCTATATCCTGGGGAATGCAAAGCCACAGTCTCTCAAGTCTCTACAGTGGGTAGTTTGCCCACTGTTCAGTCCTGGGGAGTGCAAAGCCACAGTCTCTCAATTCTCTACAGTGGGTGGTTTGCCCACTGCCATATCCTGGGGAGTGCAAAGCCACAGTCTCTCAAGTGGATAACAGTCTCCACTGGTTCTGGAGGGGGACTGGTGCCCAGAGTGCTTCATCCTGTGAAGGACAGAGGTAGTGGATGGATCTCTCCACTGGTTCTGGAGGGGGACTGGTGCCCAGAGTGCATCACTAACCCTGTGACGGACCCAGTTGCGTCAGTGCCCCTGCCGCTCATGGGCTAGTGGTGCTTGAGTTGGCGGTGCCCTGTTCAGCGGTGCTTGAGTTGGCAGTGCCCTGTTCAGCGGTGCTCGAGTTGGCAGTGCCCTGTTCAGCGGTGCTCGAGTTGGCGGTGCCCTGTTCAGCGGGGCTTGAGTTGGCGGTGCCCTGTTTAGCGGGGCTTGAGTTGGCGGTGCCCTGTTCAGCGGGGCTTGAATTGGCGGTGCCCTGTTCAGCGGGGCTTGAATTGGCGGTGCCCTGTTCAGCGGGGCTCGAGTTGTCAGTGCCCTGTTCAGCGGTGCTCGAGTTGGCGGTGCCCTGTTCAGTGGGGCTTGAGTTGGCGGTGCCCTGTTTAGCGGGGCTTGAGTTGGCGGTGCCCTGTTCAGCGGGGCTTGAATTGGCGGTGCCCTGTTCAGCGGGGCTTGAATTGGCGGTGCCCTGTTCAGCGGGGCTTGAGTTGGCAGTGTCCTGTTCAGCGGTGTTTGTGCTGGCGGTCCTTCATGGCCCAGCGGTGCTTGAGTTGGTGGTGCCCGGCCCAGCGGCGCTTGTGCTGGCAGTCCTTCATGGCCCAGCGGGGCTTGTGCTGGCGGTCCTTCATGGCCCAGCGGGGCTTGTGCTGGCGGTCCTTCATGGCCCAGCGGGGCTTGTGCTGGCAGTCCTTCATAGCCCAGCGGGGCTTGTGCTGGCGGTCCTTCATGGCCCAGCGGGGCTTGTGCTGGCGGTCCTTCATGGCCCAGCGGGGCTTGTGCTGGCGGTCCTTCATGGCCCAGCGGGGCTTGTGCTGGCAGTCCTTCATGGCCCAGCGCGGCTTGTGCTGGCGGTCCTTCATGGCCCAGCGGGGCTTGTGCTGGCGGTCCTTCATGGCCCAGCGGTGCTTGAGTTGGAGGTGCCCGGCCCAGCGGGGCTTGTGCTGGCGGTCCTTCATGGCCCAGCAGGGCTTGTGCTGGCAGTACTTCATGGCCCAGCGGGGCTTGTGCTGGCGGTGGCCTCCTGGGAAGCTGGGCTGGGGCTGGTGGGTCCTTCCAAGGCAGCTGGGCTGGGGCTGGCGGGCCCTCCTGGGCAGCTGGGCTGGAGCTGGCGGGGCCCTCCAAGGCAGCTGGGCTGGGGCTGGCGGGGCCCTCCTGGGCAGCTGCGCTGGGGCTGGCGGGGCCCTCCTGGGCAGCTGGGCTGGGGCTGGCGGGGCCCTCCTGGGCAGCTGGGCTGGGGCTGGCGGGGCCCTCCTGGGCAGCTGGGCTGGGGCTGGCGGGGCCCTCCTGGGCAGCTGGGCTGGGGCTGGCGGGGCCCTCCTGGGCAGCGGGGATGATGGTGTTCTTCTCTGCCGAGCAGCTCTTCCCAGACTTGCCGGGTTTCTTGTGGCCCTTCCCCACCTTGGGAGGTATAACAGCTGACTCCACACTCCCACCAGGAAGCCTGGGAGCGGCTTTGGTGGCTGGAGTCTTCCCCCTCTCCCGCCGGGCACTGGCCAACTTCTGATGCTTCACAGGGGGGGGGGGGGGGGGGGGGGAGTGGCTGTGCTGTGGCTCCGTGCCACACTGGCTGTCCTGGTGGCCAGTGCACTCCACTGGTCCCGGAGATGTTGTGGCTGAGGTGCTACTTCGGGACCTATGAGATGGACGGGGTGGGGGAGGTGTGGGAAAAAGGTCAAGGCTGGACAGGAAAATTCTTTTGGACACACTGGGACGGGTAGCTGGAGGGGGTTTGGGATTGGAGGAAGAGGTGGTGGTAGTAGGAGGTGTACGTTTGGTGACTTTGGGTGCAGGTGCATGCACTGGAGGCTGTCGTGAGGTGGATGGCTGTTGGGTGGGTGTGTGCCTGCGTTTGTGTATCTTCGGAGGGGGCGTCACAGACACACTGGGAGAGGACACAGGGGACGTGTGAATGGTAGTGGGGGTGGTGACTGCATGTGAGCGGGGTGTGCTGGTGGGTGTGCTAGTGAGGGACGTAGTGGCTGTAGAGGTAGTGCATGCAGGTGTGAGTGTAGACTAGACTAGGAGGGAGACAACGAGGATGGGGACACAGTGGATGTTGGTGTGTCTGCATGTGTGTGTTGCTTGCGTGAGTGCCTGAGAGATGTGTGGTGCTTATGTTTGCCTGAGCTTCCCTTGTGTGGTGAGGTGGGTGCAGACTGGTCTGATGGTGTGCTTGGGATAGGCAGAGGTACAGGGGATTGGGTCTGGGTGGAGGAAGTTGGAGGGGGGAGGCTAGAGACGGGGACAATGGCTGCCATCAGTGCTGAGGCCAGAGTTTGAAAAACTCGGTGAAGGGCCGCCTGACCAGAATGAATGCCCTCCAGGAACGCATTTGTTTGTTGCAACTGCCTTTCTACACCCTGGATGGCATTCAAAATGGTAGACTGCCCAACAGTGAGTGACCTGAGGAGGTCAATGGCCTCCTCACTGAGGGCAGCAGGGGTGACTGGGGCAGGGCCTGAGGTGCCTGGGGCGAAGGTGATGCCCACCCACCTGGG
Source organism: Pleurodeles waltl (assembly GCF_031143425.1). NCBI lineage: Eukaryota > Metazoa > Chordata > Amphibia > Caudata > Salamandridae > Pleurodeles > Pleurodeles waltl. The sequence continues at coordinate 33,807,899 of NC_090442.1, forward strand.
TGAGCGGGCACGGGGCGAAGGCTGAGGGGCGGCTGGGAGGGCGGTGCTGGTGGGTGGGGGGGTGGCGGCTGTACCTGTAGATGCGGGGGGCACAGATGTTGCTGCCACCACAAGGCAGCTCCCATCAGAGAACGAGTCCGTGTCGCTGGGATCAGTTCCTGTCCCCGCCGTGGAGCTCCCCTCGCCCTCCGTCCCACTGGTGAATTCCGAGTCCGTAGTCTCGCCCTCCAGGGCCATGTGGGATGCAGCTCCCTCGTGCTCCGGTGCCACTGCTCCTCCGCCTGATGATGCTAATGCACACAAGAACAGGAAGACCACGAAAAGAGGGGGGGGGGGAGACAGAAGAAAGACATGTTGAGTGCATGGATTACCGCTACCGTTGGACAAGACAGGCACAGAGGCCCCCTGCACTACGCCGCGCTCTTGGGCTCCACAGTTCAATTCCTGGGAAATGGCCTACAAGGCTATGGATGACATCTGCACACATAGATGACACAGGGGCATGAATAGCTGTACTTGGCACTCTACAGAGGTGGGGTGGGGTGCCACAGGGCCATGCCTTACGGAGGGGCCTAGCCTACGGAACTCACCCTGGCCTAGGGAAACCCACAGCCCTCCTCCCCCACCCAGACAACTCCACTGCGCGCAAAGTCAGCTGAATGAGAGTGTACTCACCCCCTTGTGCCTGCTGTGATGCCCTCAAGCGCCCATCCAACTCCGGATAGGCCACCGCCAGGATCCTGAACGTCAGGGGGGTCATGGTTTGACGGGCACCCCTCCCACGTTGGGAGGCCATCCCCAGCTGAGCCTCCGCCGTCTTCTTGCTCCAGCGGCGAATGTCCTCCCATCTTTTCTGGCAGTGGGTGCTCCGTCTGTGGTAGACCCACAGGGTCCGGATGTCCTTGGCGATGGCACGCCAAAAATATCTTTCTTCTGGTGGGCGCTGACCTACATGAAATGTACAGGGGAAGAAGAGAAGTCATTACCAACTGCACCGTCAAAGTGAGTGGCCCCCATCCCTACCCTTGCCATGTGGCACATGCACTCACCGTCTTTCATGCACATAGCACTCTGCCCCCTTCCTTCTTACATCCAGCCCTCTCCACACAGGCATAGCCCATACAACATGCTCCCTGTATACTTACCTGTTTGTCTGGAGGACCGTAGAGTAGCGTGTACTGGGGGAGGACCTCATCAACAAGCTTCTCCAACTCCTCCGATGTGAAGGCAGGGGCCCTATCCCCAGACACACGAGCCATTGTCTCTTCCACGGTCCGCGTGGCGTCACCGCCGGCGTACATCGTCATTGGCTCCTGGGACCCATAGGGTCCAATGTTAACCAATGCAGCTTTGCGCCGCGGTCTTCAACTGCCTACCGCGATGGTGTACAACGCCAGCGCAGTTACCTCACATCCCATTGTCCTACTTCAGAGGTCAGGCAGCCGCCATTTCAGGGGTCCACATGGCTTTATTTTCAACTGCATCACACATACCTAGGCCTAGACTCAACACACATACAGGCCACCTTTTGTGTATGATTGGTGTTCTGGGTAAACTGTGGGGACGTACCTCCTGAGTCGTTTGACTTTGTGCTTGCTGTTGTCCTTCATAGGCACCGTCCGCTAGGACATGTGAGGAGATGGCGGCATCCTCCAGTGTACCGACCGTTGGTAGACCTGTCGACAATGGAGGAGCGACATTTGATAATCACCTACAGGCTTGACCGTGCCACAGTCCAGGAACTGTGCACCCAGTTGGAGCCAGACCTGATGTCATCAATCCGCCATCCCACAGGAATCCCCCTCAAGTGCAGGTGCTGTCAGTGCTCCATTTCCTTGCAAGTGGCTCTTTTCAAACAACTGTGGCCATGGCATCAGGGATGTTCCAGCCTATGTTTTCCAACGTATTGTCCAGAGTGTTGTCTGCCCTACTGAAACACATGCAGAGCTACATCGTTTTCCCTCAGGTGGAGGATTTGCCTACAGTGAAAGGTGATTTCTATGCCCAGGGACATATCCCCAACATCATAAGTGCCACTGATGGGACCCATGTGGCTTTGGTCCCCCCCCCACAGGAGTGAACAGGTGTACAGAAACCGGAAGAGTTATCATTCTATGAATGTACAGATGGTATGTTTGGCAGACCAGTACATCTCCCATGTGAATGCCATGTTCCCTGGCTCAGTGCATGACGCCAACATCCTGCGGAATAGCAGCATCCCTTATGTGATGGGTCAACTCCAGAGACACCGTGTGTGGCTATTAGGTGAGCACCTGGAAGCAAGTCAGTGGGAATGGGTGTCTGGGTCTGGGGTTATCCCTCCAGGTTAGTGTGTGTCTAACAGTTGCCCCTCACCATTTGCAGGTGACTCTGGTTACCCCAACCTGTCATGGCTACTGGCCCCAATGAGGAATCCCAGGACAAGGGCAGAGGAACGCTTCAATGAGGCCCATGCGCGAACTAGGAGGGTGATCGAGCGGTCCTTCGGCCTCCTGAAGGCCAGGTTCAGGTGCCTCCATATGACAGGTGGATCCCTATTCTACTCACCAAAGAAGGTGTGCCAGACCATCGTGGCCTGCTGTATGCTTCACAACTTGGCTTTGCGACGAAAGGTGCCTTTTCTGCAGGAGGATGGTCAAGATGGAGGTGTTATTGCAGCTGTGGAGCCTGTGGGCAGTGATGAGGAGGAAGCAGAGGAAGAACACATGCACAACATGGACTCAGTGATCCTGCAATATTTCCAGTGAGACACAGGTAAGAATACAATCCTGCCTACTACATGTACTTTAACACTACTACCTCTCTACTGTCTGTCGTTTTCACCCAGTGTACAGTCACTGAGTTGTCACTTTACCTTACGGTTTCACAGATTTGGGTCCCACCATGTGACATCTGCTTAGATTCCTCATGGACTAGAGCTGTGTGACATAGGTATGTTGACATAACTATTTAAAAAAAACATTTTGTCACTGTAATTGCTAATACACTATTTCGAAATCACAGACAGACTCCAGATCTTTTTGTGCTTTAGGTGTGTTTATTTAAATGCTCAAAATTGGAGGGGGTAGTGAAATGGTAAGGGGTGATGGCGGAGGAGTGTCCATGGCAGAGTCCAGTCTATTAGTGTCACAGGTGCATTGCACATATGGGCATAGGAAGTGGAGCTGGGGCAGTTTAATTATGGACAGGGTGACAAGGTGGGACAGTAGGATGACAATCAGGGTGGTCTCATTTCTTGGCGGGGTCTTGGCATTGTGCTCTGTCTTGTTCCTGGATCTCAGGGACCGTTTGCGGGGTGGTTCTACCTCTGCAGGGGGTGGGGTGCTGGTGTGGTGGTCCTGTGACGGGGTGTCCTGTCCACTAGCGCCGGCGGAGGTGGTGGGCAGTTCATCGTCCATGCTAGTGTCAGGGGCCCCTTGTAGTGCCACAGTGTCCCTCCTGGTGTTGAGTACTTCCTTCAGCACCCCTACGATGGTGCCCAGGGTGGAGCTGATGGTTCTGAGTTCCTCCCTGAAGCCCATATACTATTCCTCCTGCATGTGCTGGGTCTCCTGAAACTTGGCCAGTACCGTTGCCTGGGAGTGGTGGTAGGCTCCCATGATGGAGGAGAGGGCCTCATGGAGAGTGGGTTCCCTTGGCCTGTCCGCTCACTGTCGCACAGCAGCCCTCCCAGTTCCCCTGTGTTCCAGTGCCTCCGTCCCCTGGACTGTGTGCCCACTACCACTGCCCCCAGGTCCCTGTTGTTGTTGGGGTGGTGGGTTATCCTGGGTTCCCTGTAGTGGTGGACACACAGCTGATTGACGTGTCATGGGGACGGAGGTATAGGCCCGCTGGGTGGGTGCTGTGCTGGTGTTTCCAGAGGGGGGAACGTCTGTGGTGGCCTGTGCCGGTGTGAGGGGAACCGACTGTCCAGAGGTCCCCGATGTTCCGGGCTGGTCATCTAGATCCAGTTGGACAGAGGGGCTGTCATCACTGTGGGCCTCTTCTGTTGGTGGTGTGGACATGTTTGGATCCTCCTGTCCGGTGACGTTGGGTAGGGGTCCTGCAGGGGTATAAAAGGATGTTTATTAAATCTGTGTGTGTAATGGTGTGCAATGGGTGAGTGACTGTGTACCCCAGTGCTAGCATTCCTGTGTGGGAGCTTGTGTGATGATGGTTTAGGGGGGTGTATGGGTATGTGCAGTGGGCATGCTTTGTTGATGTGTGTCCATACTTTATTGTTGCATGCAGGGCTTGGTGTTGGGATGTGTGGTTTGTGATGTTGGGACATTTGTGAGGAGTAGGGGGGCTGGGGGTGAGGGTGGGGGTATGTGCTGGCATGCAGGTAGGGTGGGGGATGTAATAGTAAAGCTTTGTCTTACCAGAGTCCATTCCTCCACCTACTCCTGCGAGGCCCTCTGGATGCAGAATCGCCAAGACCTGCTCCTCCCATGTTGTTAGTTGTGGGTGAGGAGGTGGGGGTCCGCCGCCAGTCCGCTGAACCGCCTGGTGGTGTCTTGAGACCTCGGAACGCACCTTCCCCCGTAGGTCGTTCCACCTCTTCCTGATGTCTTCCCGATTTCTTGGGTGCTGTCCCACTGCGTTGACACTGTCCACTATTCTTCGCCATAGCTCCATCTTCCTTGCAATGGAGGTGTGCTGCACCTGTGATCCGAATAGCTGTGGCTCTACCCGGACGATTTCCTCCACCATGACCCTGAGCTCCTCCTCCGAGAACCTGGGGTGTCTTTGCTGTGCCTTAGGGTGGTGTAGGTGATGGGTGGGGTGGATTGTGTGGTGATAAGTGTGGTGATATGTAGTGGTGTGTTGTGTGAGGTGCGTGGAAGTTGTGTGGGTGATGGTGTTGTGTGCCTGTGGATGCTGTTGTTCTTGCTGGTGGTGTTTCTCTCTGGCCTTCTCTCGGTAAATTAGTCGTAGGGGTTTGTGGGTGATGTGGGTGTGTGTTTTATATTGTAATGGGTGTGTGGGAGTGGTGTGTGTATGTGTATCAGGTGTGTGTATTTCGAATTGTCCTATGTGGTGGTGTTTTGGAGATGTGTGTGTATTTTGGATTCGTGTGTCGTGATAGTGTGGGCGTATTTCTGTTGGCGTGATGGTGGAGGTTTTTTTCTGTTAGTTTATCACTGACCTTTGGTGTGGCGGACTTGTGAGGGTGTCTGAATTTTGGCGGATTCCAAGATGTGGGTCATAATAGCTGTGGCGGAATTCCGCGGCCGCAGCAGTGTGTTGGCGGTCTTCTGCACAGCGGTAAGCGGTTTTTACCGCCAATGTTGTAATGAGGGCCTTAATCTCTCTCTATATATATATATGTATATATATATATATATATATATATATATAGATAGATAGATAGATAGATAGATAGATAGATATACATATACATGACAAATCTTTATAGATATGTTTGTATATATAATTTTTTTTTTCATGTGTTGTTTTCCGGGAGCATATATATATATATATATATATATATATATATATATATATATATGTATTTTGTCTAGTGGCAGTTTTGACGCCATAAAGTAGCGCAGATGGTTTATTGTCCTGCTGCAAAGGATATACACTTATATGTATTTAGCTGAGTGGATTATAAAGGCAAGCGTTACCTGCGCTTTAAAACAAATGATATGCAAGGGGGACTATGGAGATATGAGGGGCACTTTTGCTGGGTGATACTGAAGGAATTAGAAGAGAAGGTAACCCATTACACCAGAGGCAGAGCACCACAAATGACTGTCGCACTGGGTGCCACCAGCGCTGAAGGCTGTGATGATGGGTATGTGGTAAGGTGAAGTAATACTGTGGTTTTTATTTTTTTCAGTGTCTTCAGAGAATCTGCCGAATCGGAGAAGCGAAGGTAAGGTGACGATATTTCCTATTGGACACATCAAAAATACCCACGAGCAATTATGTGACTATCTGCCTTCTAAGTAGGCTTGTGATTTAAAGGGACAGTTTAGCCAGTGGCAGAGATGGCGTCTCGTTAGATGACTGCTGATCAAGCCCTAACTCGGGCTATGGAGGACAGTACTGATGTAGGATCAGCGACTGAGACAGTAGATACTGAGACAGCACCTGAGGGAGAGGACAATGGGGCAGAATCTGGGAGTGAATTTTGAGTCAGCAGAGTCCCATCCGACGACACCTCTTCCAGTGAGTCTGAAGGAGACGATGACGACAGCTGTGCTGTCCCTTTGCAAGCACAATCTGTGCAGCGGGACAACATTGGGTTAACCGAACCCAGAGAGCAGGTGCATGCGGCCACAACCACAGAGAGAGTGCTCTTTTGGCAGCCCCCCTGTTGAGTTCAGCCCCAAATTCCACCTTTTACTGGTGTTGCTGAATGTAAAGTTGATACAGCTAACTTTTTGCCAGTCGACTACATCCATCTATTTTTGGATGTTGACTTCCTTCAGGAAATTGTGCAGCAAACAAATTTGCGTGCAGACCAATTTCTGCGGGAGCGTGGAGGCACTCTAGGGCCCCGTTCTAGGGCACGCCAGTGGACTCCCACTTCGCTGGCGGAGTTGAAGATATCTTTGGGCCTTATGCTCAAAATGGGGATAGTGCAGAAACCCACCTTGCAGTGCTACTGGGCGACTCTCAAAGTTTGGGTAACCCTCCTCTTTGCACCATACATGAGAAGAGATCATTTTTTGCTACTGCAGCGCTTGCTGCATTTCAGTGACAATTCTGCTGCATTGCCCCGGGACCATCCAGACCATGACAGGTTGTTCAAAATTCGGCCTGTCGTGGAACATTTGTCTGCCAGGTTTCCAGAGATCTATACTCCTGGAAAGAATATAGCAGTCGATGAGTCCTTGATCCTGTACAAAGGACAGCTGCTGCTCAGACAGTACATTGAGAGCAAAAAAACTGTAGGAGGCTGGCCTGGCTTATAGTGGGTACCTTGTGGTACTTACACCTTGTGCCAGGTCCAGTTATCCCTTATTAGTAGAATAGAGGTGTTTCTAACAGCTTCGGCTGATATAGGTAGTTATGGCAGAGGAGCTTAGGCTGAACTAGGAGACATGCAAAGCTCCTACCATACCACTTATATCATATAGCACTATATCGCAAGAAAACACAATACTCAGAGTTACTAAAAATAAAGGTACTTTATTTTAGTGACAATATGCCAAAATTATCTTAGAGGATACCCTCCCTTAGGAGGTAAGGAATATACACAAATAATATGTACACAAACCAAAAACAGGTAAGTAACAGTTAGAAAAGTAGTGCAAACAATGTAGAATCACAATAGAATGCAATAGGTAGAAATAGGCCTAGGGGCAACACAAACCATATACTCCAAAAGTGGAATGCGAATCACGAATGGACCCCAGGCCTATGGTAGGTTGTAGAGGGTCGCTGGGACTATTAGAAAATACTAAGGATGTCCAAGATACCCAACCCCAAGACCCTGAAAAGTAGGAGTAAAGTTACCCTACTACCCCAGAAAGACAGTAAAAAGTTGAGATAGGGGATTCTGCAAGGACAACAACTGCCAGCTAAACACTGAAGACGGATTCCTGGACCTGAGGACCTGTAAAGAAAGGGGACCAAGTCCAAGAGTCACACAAGTGTTCAGGGGGGGCAGGAGCCCACTAAACCCCAGATGAAGGTGCAAAAGGACTGCCTCCGGGTGGAAGAAGCCGAAGAATCTGCAACAACGGAAGGTGCCAGGAACTTCTCCTTTGGTCAGAAGATGTCCCACGGCGTGCTGGAGGATGCAGAGTTGTTGTCACGCAGAAAGACCACAAACAAGCTTTACTAGCTGCAAGAGTCGCGGTTGAGGATTTTGGGTGCTGCTAGGGCCCAGGAAGGACCAGGAGGTCGCCCCTTGGAGGAGGAGACAGAGGGGGTGCTCAGCAACTCAGAGAGCCCACGCAGAAGCAGGCAGCACCCACAGACGTACCGGAACAGGCACTTAGAAGATCTGAGGACAGCGGTCAACTCAGAGTCACAAAGGGAGGTCCCACGACGTTGGAGTCCAACTCAGCGAGTTGGGCAATGCAGGACAGAGTGCTGGGGACCTGGGCTAGGCTGTGCACAAAGAAGTCTTGGAAAAGTGCACAGAAGCCCAAGCAGTACACAGGATTACTGTCTGGCGTGGGGAGGCAAGGACTTACCTCCACCAAATTTGGACAGAAGGGCCACTGGACTGTGGGAGACACTTGGTCCCAGCTCCTGTGTTCCAGGGACCATGCTCGTCAGGATGAGAGGGGACCCAGAGGACCGGTGATGCAGAAGTTTGGTGCTTGCGTTAGCAGGGGGAAGATTCCGTCGATCCCGTCAGCCCTTCACACCTATTTCCAAAGGGAGAGGGTGTAACACCCTCTCTCAGAGGAAATCTTTTGTTCTGCCTTCCTGGGACCAAGCTGCCCAGGCCCCAGGGGGGGGCAGAAACCTGTCTGAGGGGTTGGCAGCAGCAGTAGCTGCAGTGGAGACCCCGGAAAGGCAGTTTGGCAGTACCCGGGTTCTGTGCTAGAGACCCGGGGATGCATGGAATTGTCGCCCCAATACCAGAATGGTATTGGGGTGACAATCCCATGATACTAGACATGTTACATGGCCATGTTCGGAGTTACCATTGTGACGCTACATATTGGTAGTGACCTATATGTAGTGCACGCGTGTAATGGTGTAATGATGTACAATGGCTGTGAAATAACATGGATGTTATTTCACTCAGGCTGCAGTGGCAGTCCTGTGTAAGAATTGCCTGAGCTCCCTATGGGTGGCAAAAGAAATGCTGCATTCTATAGGGATCTCCTGGAACCCCAATACCCTGGGTAACTAAGTACCATATACAAGGGAAATATAAGGGTGTTCCAGTGTGCCAATGAGAATTGGTAAAATTAGTCATTAGCATGCAGTGACAATTTTAAAAGCAGAGAGAGCATAAACACTGAGGTTCTGGTTAGCAGAGCCTCAGTGATACAGTTAGGCACCACACAAGGAACACATACAGGGCATACATTATGAGCACTGGGGTTCTGCCTGGGGGTCTGCTTAGCAGTCTTTCTACTTTCTTCTTCTTGAGGTCGCCAGGAATCTGACGAGCTAGGTTCAGGGGAGCCCTTAAATCCTGGTTTTAGGGGAGTTACAGGGGTTAGAGGGCAGTAGTCAATGGCTACTGTCCCTGAGGGTGACTACACCCTTCCGGTGTCCTCTTCCTTTGAGGAGGGGGATACAGACCTAGCCCTATCCGTCCCTGTCCTCCAAACAAGGATGGAGGATTCTGAAGGGAGTGGGTCACTTCAGCTCTGGACACCTTAGTGGTGGTCACAGATGGAGTGGTCACTCCTCCCTGTTCTACCTAATTTTTCAACCAGACTTATCCCCAAAAGTGGGGCCTCGTCTGGGGTGTGGGCATCTCCACTAGCTAGAGTGCCCTGGGGCACTTTAACAGCAGGCCTGAGCCTTTGAGGCTCAACGCTAAGTGTTACAATTCCTGCAGAGGGAGGTGTGAAGCACCTCCACCCAGAGCAGGCTTTGTTTCTGGCCTCAGAGAGGACAAAGGCTCTCACCCCATGAGGTAAGAAACCTGTCTAGTAGTGGCAGGCTGGTTCAGACTGGTCAGTCCTGTACTAAAGGGTTGGTTAAAATACAAGGGACATCTCTAAGATGCCCTCTGGCTGAAGTTTACAATAAATCCAACACTGGCACCAGTTTGGGTTTATTGTGCTGAGAAGTTTGATACTAAACCTCCCAGACTTCAGTGTAGCCATCATGGAGCTGTGGAGCTTGTAATAACCAACTCCCAGCCCATGTACTCAGTAAGGCCACACTGCACTTACAATGTCTAAGAATAGACTTAGACACTGTGGGGGCATATTACTCATGGAGCTATGCCCTCACCTGTGGTATAGTTCACTTTGCCTTGGGTCTGTAAGGCCTGCTAGAGGGGAGACTTACCTATGCCACTGCCAGTGGTTTGTGGGCATGGCACCCTGCGAGGGATGCCATGTCGACTTTGCCTTTTTTTCCCAACCAACAAACACAAGCTGCAATGGTAGTGTGTAGGAGGCTGGCCTGGCTTGTAGTGGGTACCAGAGGTACTTACACCTTGTGCCAGGTCCAGTTATCCCTTATTAGTGTAGAAGAGGTGTTTCTAGCAGCTTAGGCTGATAGAAGGTAGCTATGGCAAAGCAGCTTAGGCTGATCTAGGAGACATGTAAAGCTCCTACTATACCACTGGTGTTATGTGTACAATATCATAAGAAAACACAATACACAGAGTTACTAAAAAAATAAAGGTACTTTATTTTTATGACAATATGCCAAACGTATATCAGTGAGTACCCTCAGTATGAGGATAAGTTATAGACACAAGATATATGTACACAAACCAAAATTAGGTAAGTAATAGCAAGAAAAGTAATGCAAACAGTTTAGAATCACAATAGATTGCAATAGGAGCACATAGGTATAGGGGCAACACCAACCATATACTCCAAAAGTGGAATGCGAACCACGAATAGACCCCAAACATATGTGAGCTTGTAGAGGGTCACTGGGACTGTAAGAAAACAGTGAGGGTTAGAAAGATAGCCCACCCCAAGACCCTGAAAGGTAGGTGTAAAGTGCACCTACTACCTACAGAGAGCACAGAAGTCGTGATAGGGGGATTCTGCAGGAAGAACAAACACCAGCAATGCAACAACAGTGGATTTCCGGACCTGAGTACCTGTAAGACAAGGGGACTCAGTCCAATAGTCGCGACAGTGTAGAGAGTGGGCAGGAGCCCAGGAAATGCCAGCTGAGGGTGCAAGGAAGCTGCCACCGGATGGAAAAAGCTTGGAGTGCTGAAAGAAAGAAGAGGACTAGGAACTTCCCCTTTGGAGGATGGATGTCCCACGTCGCGATGAAGCTTGCAGAGGTGTTCCCACGCAGAAAGACAGCAAACAAGACTTGCTAGCTGCAAGGGTCGAGGTAGAGGTTTTTGGGTGCTGCTGTGGCCCAGGAGGGACCAGGATGTCGCCACTTGGAGGAGGAACCAGAGGGGGCGCCCAGCAACTCACGGAGCCCTCACAGAAGCAGGCAGCACCCGCAGAAGTACCTGAACAGGCACTTGGAAGAAGAGTGAACCGGAGTCCACGCAAAGTCACAAAAGTGAGTCCCACGACGCCGGAGGACAACTCAGAAGGTTGTGCACTGCAGGAAGGAGTGTCGGGGACCCAGGCTTGGCTGTGCACAAAGGAAATCCTGGAAAAGTGCACAGGAGCTGGAGCAGCTGCAAATCACGCGGTACCCAGCAATGCAGTCTAGTGTGGGGAGGCAAGGACTTGGACTGAAGAGTCACTGGACTGTGGGAGTCACTTGGACAGAGTTGCTGAGTTCCAGGGACCACGCTCGTCAGGCTGAGAGGGGACCCAGAGGACCAGTGATGCAGTCTTTTGGTGCCTGTGATAGCAGGGGGAAGATTCCGTCGACCCACGGGAGATTTCTTCAGAGCTCCTGGTGCAGGGAGGAGGCAGGCTACCCCCAGAGCATGCACCACCTGGAAACAGTTGAGAAAGCCGGCAGGATGAGGCGATACAAGGTTGCCAGTAGTCGTCTTTGCTACTTTGTTGCAGTTTTGCAGGCTTCCAGCGCGGGCAGCGGTTGATCCTTTGGCAGAAGGTGAAGAGGGAGATGCAGAGGAACTCTGGTGAGCTCTTGCATTCGTTATCTAAAGAATTCCCCAAAGCAGAGACCCCAAATAGCCAGAAAAGGAGGTTTGGCTACCAACAAAGGAGGACTGGCTACGAAGACAGGTAAGAGCCTATCAGAAGGAGTCTCTGACGTCACCTACTGGCACTGGCCACTCAGAGCAGTCCAGTGTGTCCCCAGCACCTCTAAATCCAAGTTGGCAGAGGTCTGGGACACACTGGAGGAGCTCTGGGCACCTCCCCTGGGAGGTGCAGGTCAGGGGAGTGGTCACTCCCCTTTCCTTTGTCCAGTTTTGCGCCACAGCAAGGCTGGGGGATCCCTGAACCGGTGTAGACTGGCTTATGCAGAGATGGGCACCATCTGTGCCCATCAAAGCATTTCCAGAGGCCGGAGAGGCTACTCCTCCCCAGCCCTCACACCTATTTCCAAAGGGAGAGGGTGTGACACCCTCTCTCAGAGGAAATCCTTTGTTCTCCCTTCCTGGGCCAGGGCTGCCTGGACCCTAGGAGGGCAGAAACCTGTCTGAGGGGTTGGCGGCAGCAGCAGCAGCTGCAATGGAGACCCCGGAAAGGCAGTTTGGCAGTACCCGGGTACTATGCTAGAGACCCGGGGGATCATGGAATTGTCACCCCCAATGCCAGAATGGCATTGGGGGTGACATTTCCATGATCTTAGACATGTTACATGGCCATGTTCGGAGTTACCATTGTGACGCTATACATAGGTAGTGACCTATGTATAGTGCACGTGTGTAATGATGTCCCCGCACTCACAAAGTCCGGGCAATTTGCCCTGAACGATGTGGGGGCACCTTGGCTAGTGCCAGGGTGCCCACACACTAAGTAACTTTGCACCCAACCTTCACCAGGTGAAGGTTAGACATATAGGTGACTTATAAGTTACTTAAGTGCAGTGGTAAATGGCTGTGAAATAAAGTGGACGTTATTTCACTCAGGCTGCACTGGCAGGCCTGTGTAAGAATTGTCAGAGCTCCCTATGGGTGGCAAAAGAAATGCTGCAGCCCATAGGGATCTCCTGGAACCCCAATACCCTGGGTACCTCAGTACCATATACTAGGGAATTATATGGGTGTTCATGTTTTCAGTATGGTTGTTATGTGTCACTGGGATCCTGCTGGTCAGGACCCCAGTGCTCATAGGTTTGTGGCCTATATGTATGTGTCACTGGGACCCTGTCACACAGGGCCCCAGTGCTCATAGGTGTGCATGTATATGTTCCCTGTGTAGTGCCTAACTGTCTCACTGAGGCTCTGCTAACCAGAACCTCAGTGGTTATGCTCTCTCATTACTTTTAAATTGTCACTAACAGGCTAGTGACCAATTTTACCAATTCACATTGGCTTACTGGAACACCCTTATAATTCCCTAGTATATGGTACTGAGGTACCCAGGGTATTGGGGTTCCAGGAGATCCCTATGGGCTGCAGCATTTCTTTTGCCACCCATAGGCAGCTCTGACAATTCTTACACAGGCCTGCCACTGCAGCCTGAGTGAAATAACGTCCACGTTATTTCACAGCCATTTTACACTGCACTTAAGTAACTTATAAGTCACCTATATGTCTAACCTTTACCTGGTAAAGGTTAGGTGCAATGTTACTTAGTGTGAGGGCACCCTGGCACTAGCCAAGGTGCCCTCACATTGTTCAGAGCCAATTCCCTGAACTTTGTGAGTGCGGGGACACCATTACACGCGTGCACTACATATAGGTCACTACCTATATGTAGCTTCACAATGGTAACTCCGAATATGGCCATGTAACATGTCTATGATCATGGAATTGCCCCCTCTATGCCATCCTGGCATAGTTGGCACAATCCCATGATCCCAGTGGTCTGTAGCACAGACCCTGGTACTGCCAAACTGCCCTTCCTGGGGTTTCACTGCAGCTGCTGGTGCTGCCAACCCCTCAGACAGGCAGCTGCCCTCCTGGGGTCCAGCCAGGCCTGGCCCAGGATGGCAGAACAAAGAACTTCCTCTGAGAGAGGGTGTGACACCCTCTCCCTTTGGAAAATGGTGTGAAGGCAGGGGAGGAGTAGCCTCCCCCAGCCTCTGGAAATGCTTTCTTGGGCACAGATGTGCCCAATTCTGCATAAGCCAGTCTACACTGGTTCAGGGACCCCTTAGCCCCTGCTCTGGCGCGAAACTGGACAAAGGAAAGGGGAGTGACCACTCCCCTGACCTGCACCTCCCCTGGGAGGTGTCCAGAGCTCCTCCAGTGTGCTCCAGACCTCTGCCATCTTGGAAACAGAGGTGCTGCTGGCACACTGGACTGCTCTGAGTGGCCAGTGCCACCAGGTGACGTCAGAGACTCCTGCTGATAGGCTCCTTCAGGTGTTAGTAGCCTATCCTCTCTCCTAGGTAGCCAAACCCTCTTTTCTGGCTATTTAGGGTCTCTGTCTCTGGGGAAACCTCAGATAACGAATGCATGAGCTCAGCCGAGTTCCTCTGCATCTCTCTCTTCACCTTCTGATAAGGAATCGACCGCTGACCGCGCTGGAAGCCTGCAAACCTGCAACATAGTAGCAAAGACGACTACTGCAACTCTGTAACGCTGATCCTGCCGCCTTCTCGACTGTTTTCCTGCTTGTGCATGCTGTGGGGGTAGCCTGCCTCCTCTCTGCACCAGAAGCTCCGAAGAAATCTCCCGTGGGTCGACGGAATCTTCCCCCTGCAACCGCAGGCACCAAAAAGCTGCATTACCGGTCCCTTGGGTCTCCTCTCAGAACGACGAGCGAGGTCCCTCGAATCCAGCGACTCTGTCCAAGTGACCCCCACAGTCCAGTGACTCTTCAGCCCAAGTTTGGTGGAGGTAAGTCCTTGCCTCACCTCGCTGGGCTGCATTGCTGGGAACCGCGACTTTGCAGCTACTCCGGCCCCTGTGCACTTCCGGCGGAAATCCTTTGTGCACAGCCAAGCCTGGGTCCACGGCACTCTAACCTGCATTGCACGACTTTCTAAGTTGGTCTCCGGCGACGTGGGACTCCTTTGTGCAACTTCGGCGAGCACCGTTTCACGCATCCTCGTAGTGCCTGTTTCTGGCACTTCTCCGGGTGCTACCTGCTTCAGTGAGGGCTCTTTGTCTTGCTCGACGTCCCCTCTCTCTTCAGGTCCAATTTGCGACCTCCTGGTCCCTCCTGGGCCCCGGCAGCGTCCAAAAACGCCAAACGCACGATTTGCGACTAGCAAGGCTTGTTGGCGTCCTGTCAGCGGGAAAACACTTCTGCAAGACTCTCCAAGACGAGAGGGATCCGTCCACCAAAGTGGAAGTCTCTAGCCCTTTTCGTTCCTGCAGAAACCTCAGCTTCTTCTGTCCAGTCGAAGCTTCTTTGCACCCGCAGCTGGCATTTCCTGGGCATCTGCCCATCTCCGACTTGCTTGTGACTTTTGGACTTGGTCCCCTTGTTCCACAGGTACCCTAGATTGGAAATCCACAGTTGTTGCATTGCTGGTTTGTGTCTTTCCTGCATTATTCCTCTAACACGACTATTTTGTCCTTAGGGGAACTTTAGTGCACTTTGCACTCACTTTTCAGGGTCTTGGGGAGGGTTATTTTTCTAACTCTCACTATTTTCTAATAGTCCCAGCGACCCTCTACAAGGTCACATAGGTTTGGGGTCCATTCGTGGTTCGCATTCCACTTTTGGAGTATATGGTTTGTGTTGCCCCATCCCTATGTTTCCCCATTGCATCCTATTGTAACTATACATTGTTTGCACTGTTTTCTAAGACTATACTGGATATTTTTGCTATTGTGTATATATATCTTGTGTATATTTCCGATCCTCTCACTGAGGGTACACTCTAAGATACTTTGGCATATTGTCATAAAAATAAAGTACCTTTATTTTTAGTATAACTGTGTATTGTGTTTTCTTATGATATTGTGCATATGACACTAAGTGGTACTGTAGTAGCTTCACACGTCTCCTAGTTCAGCCTAAGCTGCTCTGCTAAGCTACCATTATCTATCAGCCTAAGCTGCTAGACACCCTATACACTAATAAGGGATAACTGGGCCTGGTGCAAGGTGCAAGTACCCCTTGGTACTCACTACAAGCCAGTCCAGCCTCCTACAGCAAGTATGGAGCAAGAAGTGTGAAAAGACAGGAGGCTACAGTATTCTTTTGCTATACGTTTGAGATTCCGTGTATCATGTTAGCAGTTTAAGTTTTTGTTTAATCTATATTGTGTGGCATTATCTGTAGTGATATTTGTGTGTTGACCACTGATTTGTGTCGCACCACTTTGCACCTGGCTTAGTTGCCCACTGTCACTTTAGTCGTCACTGGTTATAGACTCCATTTTGTATTCAGCCTAGATTCCATTTTGTGTTCAGCTTAGCTTTACCGCCACATTAAAGATGTGAGTATTTTTCTGTACAAACATGTTATGCAACGTGTTTTCCATTTCTGCGTGTTTTCCTTCTCACCAAAGAGTTAGGACATATTATCACCTAGGACTGGGACATAATAAGTAGGAGGTAAGCAGTCAGCACAATAAGAATGTACCAGACTGATGTTTATAGTACAAGCAGAGAACGGTTTGACTTTGGGAGGTATGCCTTGAGCCAATTCTCAATGCGTTTCTTTCGAAGCTTACCTAAACTAACCAGCATTTTTTAAAATTTCCTTCTTATGGGAGGGGTTTTTCCAGAAAGCCCTTACCACGCTTCTTTAAGGTATAAAAAGATGGCCCTGCTCAGTAGCGGTGAATTACGAGACCTCGGTCAGGATTGCAAAGCTCAAATGTCTGACATATCTGACCTGTGAGGGTGGAGATCTCTTTCTCGCAGTTGAACTGGGTCATCTTCTTGCTGGCATGAGAAAGATGAAGCATTTGACAGGACCTACAGTGATGAACTTTTATTAATTATTTGCTTTGTATTGCGTATGAATATATATCTATGTATCAATATAAGTGTTTGTATCCGTGCATGTATATATTGGCTGTTCATAGATTGAAGATTCTTTACACGAGGTCTTACGTTGTTGTTGCACATTTTGAAAGTACACTTTTTACTGTTCAAACCTTCCTTCACGAACCTTGCAAAAAGCGATTATAAATGTCTTCTTTAGATTAAGAAGTGCATTCCAGAGAATCTTTTTGACTCCTTTCAGTGTGTATATCTTGGCTCAGTCAAAAAGTAAAGCAAAACACTTTGGCATGGGTCGGCAAGGGAAGGGTTTGTAGGTCAAAAGTGTACATTTAAAAGTGAAAATATGTTTGGCAGGAAGACTAAGGCATCTGCTTCTAAGAATGTGTGTGAAAAGACTGTTTTTCCAATTCCTGGATGGTGCCGCGCACCTTATGATGAGTTAGCTAGTGAATTTTCACATTCACCTGGTTTATCAGAAAGCTGGGACGAATGTTTGAATGAAACTTAACTAGCTGATGTTCTGTCTTGCGTAAGAAAAGTACTGGTTGAAGGGAATGATCTTTCAGTTCTTGGCAGACGAGGGTGGATACTTTTGTCTGCCTATAGAAAAATGCGTGACAAATATAAACAGTTAGAAAAGGTAAATGAGCAACTGGAAAAGCAGCTTGTGGATTCAAAGAATAGTGTGACTATGTTGTCTTGCAAAAAATAAATTATTTCAAGATAAGGCAGACACGTATCAAACCATTTCAGAACGAGCTGTGATCAAAATAGCTCAAAACCGATATCATAAACGTAGAGGAAGGATAAATCAGAAAAAGATTCACTTATTCATTGCTAATGCTGGTTTGGATTGGTGCCCAGATTCATCTTGGATGGATAGCGTTTGGACCGGCAGTGAGCCGTCAAACTCCAGTGAAGAGGAGAGTGGAAAAGGTGGGGAATAGTGGGACTTACATGAGCACAATGTGGTGCATGCACAGCCAATTTTTAGGCGAAAACTGCAGCACTCACCACAAGATCCAGCAGGAGTTGCATTACATGCTTTAGAAGATTACACTCAGCAAGAAGTAAATGCCTTTATGGATCGTTTTGAACAGAGAACAGGGGAGTCCCTAATTGCTTGGGTTGTGAGGTTGTTTGAAACTGGTGCTTCCGGTGTTATGTTAGATATTGGGGACTCTCCCAAGTTCTGTACTCTAAGTTCTGAACCAGTAATACAGGAACAATTCAGGGGTTTTCAAGGAAACCACCAGACTACTTTGTTACAACTAGTGGTTAAGAGATGTAATTTGAATTACCTGTAGGAGGCTGGCCTGGCTTATAGTGGATACCTTGTGGTACTTACACTTTGTGCCAGGTCCAGTTATCCCTTATTAGTAGACTAGAAGTGTTCTAGCAGCTTAGGCTGATAGAGGTAGCTATAGCAAAGCAGCTTAGGCTGAACTAGGAGACATGCAAAGCTCCTACTATACTACTTATATCATATAGCACTATATCATAAGGAAACACAATACTCAGAGTTACTAAACATAAAGGTACTTTATTTTAGTGACAGTATGCCAAACGTATCTCAGAGGATACCCTCACTTAGGAGGTAAGTAATATACAAAAATTATATGTACACAAACCAAAATCAGGTACGGAACAGTAGGAAAAGTAGTGTAAACAATGTAGAATCACAATAGAATGCAATAGGTAGAAATAGGCCTGGGGCAACACAAACCATATACTCCAAAAGTGGAATGCGAACCACGAATGGACCCCAGGCCTAGTGTAGGTTGTAGAGGGTCGCTGGGAGTGTAAGAAAACACTAAGGGTGTCCAAGATACCCAATCCCAAGACCCTGAAAAGTAGGAGTAAAGTTACCCTACTACCCCAGAAAGACAGTAAAGTCGAGATAGGGGATTCTGCAAGGACAACACTGACTGCCAAACACTGAAGACTGATTCCGGGACCTGAGGACCTGTAAAGGAAGGGGACCAAGTCCAAGAGTCACGCAAGTGTCCAAGGGGGGGAAGGAGACCACTAACTCCCAGATGAAGGTGCAAAAGGGCTGCCTCCGGGTGGAAGAAGCCGAAGATTCTGCAACAACGGAAGGTGCTAGGAACTTCTCCTTTGGTCAGTAGATGTCCCACGGCGTGCTGGAGGATGCAGGAGTGTTTCCACGCAGAAATACTGCAAACAAGCCTTGCTAGCTGCAAGAGTCACGGTTGAGGATTTTGGGTGCTGCTGGAGCCCAGGAGGGACCAGGATGTCGCCCCTTGAAGGAGGAGACAGAGGGGGCGCTCAGCAACTCAGAAAGCCCCCACAGAAGCAGGCAGCACCTGCAGAAGTACCGGAACCCTTGTTCTGCCTTCCTAGGACCAGGCTGCCCAGGCCCCAGAGGGGTAGAAACCTGTCTGAGGGGTTGGCAGCAGCTGCAGTGGAGACCCCGGAAAGGCAGTTTGGCAGTACCCGGGCATTATGCTGGAGACCCGGGGGATCATGGAATTGTCCCCCATACCAGAATGGTATTGGGGTGACAATTCCGTTATCCTAGACATGTTACATGGCCATGTTCGGAGTTACCATGGTGACACTACATAATGGTATTGACCTATATGTAGTGCATGCGGGTAATGGTGTCCCCGCACTCACAGAGTCTGGGGAAATTGCCCTGAACAATGTGGGGGCACCTTGGCTAGCGCCAGGGTGCCCTC
The DNA here is from genome assembly GCF_031143425.1 of Pleurodeles waltl. Taxonomy (NCBI): domain Eukaryota; kingdom Metazoa; phylum Chordata; class Amphibia; order Caudata; family Salamandridae; genus Pleurodeles; species Pleurodeles waltl. The sequence goes on from NC_090442.1 coordinate 33,827,162, forward strand.
ACAGTAAGTAACTTTGCACCTAACCTTCACTAAGTGAGGGTTACACATATAGGTGACTTATAAGTTACTTAAGTGCAGTGTAAAATGGATGTGAAATAACGTGGACGTTATTTCACTAAGGCTGCAGTGGCAGTCCTGTGTAAGACTTGTCTGAGCTCCCTATGGGTGGAAAAAGAAATGCTGCAGCCCAGAGGGGTCTCCTGGAACCCCAATACCCTGGGTACCTTGGTACCATATACAAGGGAATTATAAGGGTGTTCCAGTGTGCCAATGAGAATTGGTAAAATTAGTCACTAGCCTGCAGTGACAATTTTAAAAGCAGATAGAGCATAAACACTGAGGTTCTGGTTAGCAGAGCCTCAGTGATACAGTTAGGCACCACACAGGGAACACATATAGGCCACAAACTTATGAGCACTGGGGTCCTGGCTAGCAGGATCCCAGTGACACATATCACACATACTGACAACATAGGGTTTTCACTATGAGCACTGGGCCCTGGCTAGCAGGATCCCAGTGAGACAGTAAAAACACCCTGACATATACTACAAACAGGCCAAAAGTGGGGGTAACAAGGCTAGAAAGAGGCTACCTTCCTATATGCAGCCCATAGGGATCTCCTGGAACCCCAATACCTTGGGTACCTAGGTACCATATACTAGGGAATTATAAGGGTGTTCCAATGTGCCAATCAGAATTGGTGAAAATGGTCACTAGCCTGCAGTGACAATTTTAAACGCAGAGAGAGCATAAGCACTGAGGTTCTGGTTAGCAGAGCCTCAGTCACACAGTTAGGCACCACACAGGGAACAGATTCAGACCACAACCTATGAGCACTGGGGCCCTGGCTAGCAGGGTCCCAGTGAGACATATAAAACACACTGACAAATAGGGTTTCCACTATGAGCATTGGGGTCCTGGCTAGCAGGATCCCACTGAGACAGTAAAAACACCCTGACATATACTCACAAACAGTGGGGGTAACAAGGCTAGAAAGAGGCTACCTTCCTACAAGGAGGGACCTGGGGGTCTCAACTCAGACTGAGGAGACAGAGGAGGCTCTCAGCACTTCAGGGAGCACTCAGAAGACCAGGCAATACCCGCAGGAGTCTCAGAACACAGGGACAAAGGAGTTGCAAATGGCGGTCGTCGCAGCACTACACAAAGGGATCCAACGCCACAGGAGAACAACTCAGGCAGCTGAGCATCGCAGGATAGAGTGCTGGGGACCTGGGCTATGCTGTGCATGTGGGATTTCTTGGAGAAGCGCACGGAAGCCCTAGGAGCTGCAAAACATTCAGGGGTACTGTCTGGCTCAGGGAGGCAAGCTCTTACCTCCACCAAATTTGGACAGCTCGACCTTTGGACAGTCGGGGTCACTTCGGTCCACCACCTGTGTTCCAGGATCCACACTCGTCATCAGGAGAGGGGACCCAGTGTACCGGTCGTCACTGCAGTGAGGTGCCTGCTGAAGCAGGGAAGTGACTTTGTCACTCCACGGGAGATTACTTTGATTCTTCTGATGCAGGATGAAGACAGGAAGACCTCAGAGAGTGCACGACCTGGAAACTGTGGCAGTTGCTGGCAGGAGCTGGTTACGGAGTTGCAGTAGCCTTTTTGGATACTTTGTTGCAGTTGTAGAGTTCCTGGAGCAGTTCTGCGGTTGATCCGACAGTAGAAGGTGAAGCAGAGGATGCAGAGGAGTCCTGCTGGAGTCTTGCAATCCGAATCTGAGGAAACAACTCGAGGAGTGACCCTAAATAGCCCTGAGAGGGGGATTGGTCACCTAACCAGGTAAGCACCTATCAGGAGACGTCACCTGCTGGCACTGGCCACTCAGATGCTCTCAAAGTGCCCTGACCATCCCGAAAACAAGATGGCAGAACCAAGGGACACTCTGGAGGAGCTCTGGGCACCACCCCTGGGGTGGTGATGGACAGGGGAGTGGTCATTACCCCTTACTTTCTCCAGTTTTGCGCCAGAGCGGGGACTGGGGGTCCCTGAACCGGTGTAGACTGGCTTATGCAAGGAAGGCACCGTTTGTGCCCTTCAAAGCATTTCCAGAGGCTCTAGGAGGATACCCCTCCCATGCCTGTAACACCTATTTCCAAAGGAAGCGAGTTTAACACCCCTCTCCTAAAGGAAATGCATTGTTCTGCCTTCCTGGGATTGAGTTTCTCAAGCCCCAGGAGGGCAGAGGCCGGTCTGTGAGGTGGCAGCAGCTGGGGCTGCAGTGGAAACCTCGGAGAGCTGGTTTAGCAGTACTGGGGGTCCATGGTGGAGACCCCAGGGTGCATGGAATTGTCCCCCCAATACCAGAATTAGATTGGGGGACAATTTCTCAATCCTAGACACCTTACATGGCCATATTCGGGGTTACCATTGTGAAGCTACATAAATGTATTCACCTATATGTAGTGCACACTCATAATGGCGTCCCCGCACTTACGAAGTCTGGGAAATTTGTCCTGGACAACGTGGGGGCACTGCTGCTAGAGCAGGGGTGCCCTCACACACAGTAACTTTGCACCTAGCCTTCAGGGTCTGAAGGTTAAACATAGGTGACTTATAAGTTACCTGGTGCAGTGAAAATGGCTGTGAAATAGTGCTTACACTATTTCACTCAGGCTGCAATGGCAGTCCTGAAAAAGTATTTGTATGAGCTCCTTATGGGTGGCAAAAGAAATGCTGCAGCCCATAAGGATCTCCTGGAATCCCAATGCCCTGGGTACCTAGGTACCATATACTAGGGACTTATAATGTGGATCAGTATGCCAATTTGGAGTGGAATACTGGGTTACCAGTGTGTAAGTACAATTTGTAATCGGAGAGAGCATTAGCACTGGAGTTCTGGTTAGCAGGACTCCAGTGACAAAGTCAAGCATACTGACAAAACAGTAAAACATACTGACATATAGGCCACAAACTATGAGCACTGGGGCCCTCACTAGCAGGATCCCAGTGAGACAGTAAAAACACACTGACAAACAAGCTAAACATGGGAAGAAAGCCACCTTCCTACAATGTATGAGTGTGTGTTTGTGAGTGAGTGGGGGTGTCTGTGTGCACGTTTGCGGCTGAAGGGGATGCGTATGTGTTAGGGCGGGTGTTTGAATGGATGTGTACGGTGGGGGGGGTGTTTGTGGGTGCGTGTATGCGATGCAGGGGGGTGTATGTGTGTGCCTGTCTGTGTGTGTAAATGCGAGTATGTGGGGGGGTGTAGTATGATTGCAATTATAAGGCAGGGGGTTGTGAATGAGTGCGCATATGTGATTGAATGTGAATGTTTGTGTGTGTGTGAATGGGAGTGTTCGTGTGCACGTTTGCATAGGTGTGCCTGAGTGCGTGTCAGATTGTGAATGCGTGTTTCAGTGTGTGTCTCCAAGTGAGTGGGGATGTATGTAGCGAGTGCGTGGGTGAGTGGGGTGCGTGTTTGTATGAGTGTGGATGTGTGTGGGTGCATGTGTGTGGGCATGCGTGTGGGCATGCGTGTTCCAGCAAAAGGAATGGGAATTCCAGTCGCCGGGTGCGTTTTCAATAGGGTTTTCGTGGCGGTGTGACTGCCACGGAAAGCTTTGCAGTCTGCAGTCCTGTAATCCGGCTGGCAGGCTGAGGCCTGCCGCCAGGCTGGAGGTGCTCACTGTCAGCAGAGTCGGTGCGACCACACCGGCGGGCCAGGCAGCGTTGTGGAGGTTTGGCTTCTGCCAAACGCCACAACTTTGTAATGCGGCGGTCTTTACCACCGGCTCCGCATGTATTGATCTTCCCAGACTCTACTAACAAAGATCAGCACAGACAGATATCGTTCATGATTGCTAAATGATGGTTGAGAGACAAGGGATTAAATACTCCCTTTTTTCCATGCAAAGTTAACGGTGATCATTGACCAATGGTCATACTTCTTCACAAAAAGTGCTGAGGTTTGAGCAATTCTCCGCTTCTGCGACTGGGGGGAGCCCATGCATTCCAGCTTTAAGTCTACCTGTGGCTGGTATTTATGCAATTGCAGACATAAGTCTGCCACATTATCAGTTGTTTAGAAACATGCCTGCGTCAGGGATCCTACATGATCTGTATAAATACACTTATCAGTTGTTTAGAAACATGCCTGCATCACGGATCCTACATGATCTGTATAAATACACCTTACATGGACAAGGTCATTAGAGGGGTTCCTTCCAGATGCCATCTACACTGCACGTCACCTTGCTGCAGAATGGACATCTTGTTTGGGGTCAAGGGCAACAAGTTTTTTTGTTTACTTTGTCCTTGGGACAAGTAGGCCCAACCCTCTGCAGCACCAACCCTTTGGCTGCTTGTTTACAGAGAGTGGAACTCTCTGCAGTTGAGGTAATGTTGCTGTTCGAACTTGCATTTATGGTTCATTATTTGAAAGCCTTCATTATTAGGGTGAGTGCTGTAAATAAATGTTTTAAGGTCACACTTCACTACTGACGTTGATTCCAGTACAAAAAGAAAAAAAACGTGTATACACATGTTTGAAAAGTTTAGGCTATGAGGCTAAGTATAATGCTCCCAGAATGCTCTCTGATTAGATGCAAATGAAGTGTCATTTAATAAAATGTGTTGATGCATGCTAGTAGTTCCCAAAAATATTTCTAATGGAAAATCAGTGTAACCATTTTCAACACGATTATGGGAAGCATGAAAATAAACAAACACTGACAAAGCCAACTGATCTGACATATTTTTATAAGTCTTTTAGTTTCATCAATGCGTGTCTTGTTTTGACATGGCTTTTGTAACACTTTATTGTTGTGGGAGCTACCAGGCTCTCAACTTTGTAACAAACTCTGGCAAAAAAAAAAAAAAAGTTTTTGAACTCTAAAAGCACACGTTGCCACCAGCGGCATAACAAAGGCCCCGCAGCCGCCCTCCAGGGGGCCCCTTCAGCACAGCACCTTCCCTGAGTGAGTCTGGAGAGGGGGCTCCTCCATGTTCTTTGCAAAGGGGCACCCTCCAGTTTCGTTACGTCACTGATTGCCACTGTAGTTCCTGACACTGAACAAAACTACTTTGTATACCAATATGCTCTTTGTGGAAGAGCAGAATGCGATCACTCACAGTAAAGACAGCCGAAAGAGAGAGAAATAGAAGTTTAATAAAAACAAAATGTCTTTGTTAACACCAGACCTAATTAGGGACCAAGACGCACATGTAGGTAGCTTTTTGCATGTCGCAAACAGCGACTTTCGCTGTTTGCGACGTGCAAAAAGCACATTGCGATGCACAAACCCATTTTTGCGATTCGTAACCTGGTTACCCAATCGCAAAAACGGGTTTGCGACTCGCAATTAGTAAGGGGTGTTCCCTGCCTAATTGCGACTCGCAGTGCAATGTAGGATTGTTTTGTGACCGCGAACGCGGGCGCAAACCAATCGCAGTTTGCATCCATTTCAAATGGGTGCTAACACTTTCGCAAAAGGGAAGGGATCCCCATGGGACCCCTTCCCCATTGTGAATGTCACTGTAAACATTTTTTCAGAGCAGGCAGTGGTCCTGGGGACCACTGCCTGCTCTGAAAAAATGAAACGAAAACGTTTCATTTTTCTTTTTTGTTATGCATCTCGTTTTCCTTTAAGGAAAACAGGCTGCATTACAAAAAAAAAAAACTGCTTTATTGAAAAGCAGTCACAGACATGGTGGTCTGCTGTCTCCAGCAGGCCACCATCCCTGTGAGGGCCGCCATTCGCGAGGGGGTCATAAATTGCGACCCACCTCATGATTATTCATGAGGTGGGCATTTGCAAAGCCCTTGCGAATCACAGATGGTGTCAGGGACACCATCCTACATTCGGATTTGCGACTCGCAATTTGCAGGTCGCAAATCTGAACCTATACATGTGGCCCCAAATTCTTAAAGAAAGTCACAAAAGTGCACCCATGGTATATGTCGTACCCCTATAAAATATTTTTGAACTGTATTTTAGCATGGGTAAATACGATGTGTAGATTTGCTCATGTGAAAATCTATTGAGCATTTGCAAGTTCATTTTCCCTCCAGCCACTTTCTTCCCAACCCTGGAAGAAGTTCTAATTCTGCCATTGTCAGGAGTAAATGTCCAACCTTTCTTATTATGGGAAAATATTAGAGAGAAGCTGGTAAAAATCTTTAAAACATGCAGGTTAGTAGGTTTGCAGACTCAAAGGCATTCCAGCCCTGGAACTATTGCTTACTGCTTCCTCCAGCCCCAGTATGCAGATCTGCAGAAAGGTGGCAAAATAAGGAAATTGCTACAGTAGGGATTGAAACTGCAAGTATTCAAGCCCTACTATGGTAGTAGCCCTGGCATAATCAGCGAGGCTATTATCAGAGCTCTTACATAATGAGATTGCTGCCATAATTTGTCGCCAAACTACATGGCACCAAAGGGACAAGTAGATCTTTTTACAGGACAAGTAGATTTGAGAAGCAACCTGTCCCCTGGACAAGTAGATATTTTAATAAATTCCACACCCCTGGACATAGTACTGGCAGATTAGGTTTATCATACCTAGTTTTCACTATGGTAGAGAATTTTGTATCTCATGTTTATTGTAAGGTGGTGGTGGGGGTGTTATATTCACAATTCTGCCTTTATTACTGTTCATTACCCTAATCATTGCAACACATGAATTTTATCTATTAAAAACTGTTCTGCATTTCCTTCATTGCCTCTGTTTGACTAAGACTTATTAAGGGAAAAGGGTAACTTCCATTCCACCACGACTCCTCTGAGAAGTCGCCATCTAGTTCATGCGTAAGGCTGCCAGAAATCTGTCAGAGTTTTGGTGAGGTACTGCTTGTGATCCTGAAGGGTTGGCCCGTTAGTTGCGACTCACTGTATGAGTGACTCAGTCACCGACAAACAAAAGTGTTGTCTTCCCTAAACCAGCAGTCTCGCTAGGGAGCGAGGGTCCAACCACAAGAGGAGCATGCACAGATTTCTGATAGTGCAGTAAGAACCAGTGAAGTGTACAGTGTACAGTTTCATGTGGTGTAGTGAGGTGGCGAGCAGCATACACCGATTCCTCACAGTGTGCACAGATTCCTCACAGTGCAGTAAGATGCAGTGCAGCAAACAGATCCCCTCCTTAACACAAATGATGACCACAAACAGCCCCAGGCCCAGAAGGAAAGGCCCCCAGAGGTCCCCTGTTAGAAGAGCCCAGCCCAGCCCGGCTCCTGGCAGAGATTTCCTCACAGTGCAGTAAGATGCAGTGCAGTGCACAGATCCCCTCTTTAACACAAATGATAACCACAAACACCCCCAGGGCCGGACGGAAAGCCCCCCAGAGGTCCCCAGATAGAAGAGCCCAGCTCAGCCCGGCTCCTAGAAGAGATTTCCTCACAGTGCAGTAAGGTGCAGCGTGCACAGATTCCTCACAGTGCAGTAAGATGCAGTGCACAGATTCCTCACAGTGCCTTAAGATGCAGTGAACAGATTCCACACAGTGCAGTAAGGTGCAGTCAATAGATTCCTCACAGTGCAGTAAGATGTGGTGCATAAATTCCTTACAGTGCAGTGTGCAGATTCCTCACAGTGCAGTAAGATGCAGTGCAGTGTACAGACCCCTCAGAGTGCAGTATGATGCAGTGCACATATTCCTCACAGTGCAGCAAGATGCAGTGCACAGATTCCTCACTGCAGTAAGACGCAGTGCAGTGCACAGATTCCTCCTAGTGCAGTAAGATGTAGTGCACAGATTCCTCACAGTGAAGTAAGATGCAGTGCAGCGTACACAGATTCTTCATAGTGCAGTAATATGCAATGCACTGGTTCCACACAATGCAGTAAGATGCAGTGCAGTGCACAGATGCCTCAGTGCAGTAAGATGCAGTGCACAGATTCCTCACAGTGCAGTAAGATGCAGTGTGTTGCGTACGGATTCCTCACAGTGCAGTAAGATGCAATGCACAGACCCCCTCTTTAACACAAATGATGACCAAAAACACCCCCAGGGCCGGAAGGAAAGCCTCCCAGAGGTCCCCGGATGGAAGAGCCCAGCTCAGCCCGGCTCCTGGCAGAGATTTCCTCCAGGATTATTCAGTCTATTTCTACAAACACAGCAGTAGGTGCTGACAATCTCCTATCTGAGCAGAAACCTGTGCAGACATTTCCAGGCTCTCTCCTCCTCCTGGGGTTGGGGGGTGGGGGGCACGTGCAGATTTGGGGTCTGAGGAGGGGGAGTCTGTGAGGGTCTGAAGATGAAGATAACTGCACAGACAGACACAGGGCCCTTCCTCCTCTGCAGCAGGTCGAATACTGAGGGAGAGGCCGGAAGTGATGTCAGCATCCGCTGCTGGTATTGTCTCTGCCGCCGCTGACCCGGAAGAGGAAACCCTTCTCCCTTTCCTACAATGTGCTCAGTGGATTTCATCAGCAGGCAAGGAGCGCCCTCTGGTGGCCGCTGACAGAACTGTCGCCTCCAGGAGTGAACTGAAAGGGTCTCCCCTGTACCTTCCCCCGCTTGCCGCACCGTCCTACCCCTCTAGAGCACAGAGAGCCACAACTGCTCCAGTGTGGTAGTTGCCAGCTGTGTCTCTGGAGATCTTTGATAGAAGGGTGCCCCTGTGTGAAGTTGGAGTTAACGGCTTGCAATCTACCTGCGGAAGTGGCATAGGGACTGCGTTGGGGCCGATCATGGGGCCACCATGCAGGAGCTGTGGGTTCTTGGGCAGATGTAAAGGCTTCCCACCCCCCTCGTTAGATCGGTGCAGGAGTCAGCGGCTCCATCTGCCACAGGCTCATGTGGAAGGCCCCCGCTGAGACCGCCAGGAGCAAACACTGTCCTGGGGCCACCCCAGAGACTTCACTTAGAGACTCAGCATAGGGAGCCCACACAGGCAAACGCATTCCCTCTGACCTCTCCGCGGCCCGCAGAACCATTACAACTGCAGCAGTACTCAAGCTGTTATGCTCTTCAGGACTCTTGTGCCAATATTAGAGAGTGACAAGACCTGTTTCAATGGCACCCGAAAGCGCAGGAACACCTCCTGTGTCTGTAGGCCTTAAGGGCTCATGATTTGGACATTACTGGGTTTGTGCGGTGAAAGGCCCCTTGGCGGACAGAGATGAGGAAGTGGTGATCAACAGTCTGGACACTAAAATCCTCTTGCTGAGTCTGTGGCCTCCACTTTAAGCTTTGATCTTCAGTGTTCAACAAGAGCAAGAGAGGGGGTTAGGATAAGTAACTAGATCTGCTTGCCTGCTGGTGTAGAGGAGGAGGAGAAAGAAGAGGAGGTTTGCTGGTTGGATCTACAGCCCTTTCCTCTGGCTCAGGCTCGGCCCCTATACAGTTTGATCAGCAGATTTTGCTGCTGCTGGGATTGGAGCTGGTAAGATTGACATTAGCGAAAGGAGACTTCCCTCAACCAGCCACGAAAATGACAACATTTGTGATAATCTCTCATAGCAGGTGGAAGTTGAAGTCCCAAGGACCGGGCTGTAGCTTTGCTGGCCTTGAACTTCTCTAATGCCAAATATGAACAGGCATACCCTGTCAGGAGGTTGGCCTGGACATCAGAGGAGAAGGCAGAAGTGCGTAGCCAGGCATGTCTACAGACTGTGATAGAGGTACCCATAGTTGTGTGGGAAAGTGCCATCTTGCCTGGCATGTTACCCTCATTTTCACTGTATGTATGTTTGTTTTTGCCCTTGTGTCACTGGGATCCTGCTAGGCAGGACCCCAGTGCTCATAATGTATGCCCTGTATGTGTTCCCTGTGTGGGGCCAAACTGTATCACTGAGGCTCTGCTAACCAGAACCTCAGTGTTTATACTCTCTCTTCTTTCTAAAATTGTCACTGCAGGCTAGTGACTAATTTTACCAATTCTCATTGGCACACTGGCACACCCATATGATTCCCTTGTATATGGTACTTAGGTACCCAGGATATAGGGGTTCCAGGAGATCCCTATGGGCTACAGCATTTCTTTTGCCACCCATAGGGAGCTCAGGCAATTCTTACACAGGCCTGCGTTATTTCACAGCCATTTTTCACTGCACATAAGTAACTTATAAGTCACCTATATGTCTAACCCTCACTTGGTGAAGGTTAGGTGGCAAGTCACTTAGCTGGTCATTACACCCCTGGCGGTTGGTGTTAAAGCGGCGGTAAGACCGCCAACAGGCCGGCGGTAAAAAATTTGCAATTACGACCGTGGCGGAAACCGCCAACAAAAACAGCCACTTTAACACTCCGACCGCCACGGTACAAACAAACAGCGCGGTGGTCACCGCCAACAGACAGGCGGGAGACAATGGACCGCCCACACTATTATGACAGGCCAATCCGCCACCTTATCCGGAGCGGATTCACTGTGGATAAAAACACGGCCGAAACAGGAATCCCGAAGGAAAAACGCTCACCTCTACACACCCCACGCCATGGATCCGGAACTCCAAATTCTACCTGCAATAGTCTTCCTGCTCCTCTACCAGGAGCACGAACGCCGGCGGCGAAGACCGCGGTGAGTACTGCACCTACGACACAGGGGAGGGGGGAGGGAAAAAACAGGGACACGCAACACCCAACATCCCCACCCTCACCCACCACCACACACACACTAATGCATATCAATACATCACAGTTACACCTCCCAAACCCCCCACCCCCCCCCGGAAGAATGCAAAGACAATAGAAAATGAGTGTAACCATTGTAATATATTAAAAGCAAGTAGGCAGAAACATATATATACACCATGTACAAAATATATACCAAGCATAGTAGTCCAGGTAGTGCTCTAATAAAGTCTGTGGAACACTGGGACCACACGGTATGGGCGAGGCCCACACAAGATCCCCGACCATGACGGAGAGAACACTGCAGGGGCATCAGAGAGCAACTAAACAGGCACCTCAGGGGGAGGGAAAGGGGGGGCACCTCAGCCGCTTGAGTGCACAACGCCAAATCCACGAGGGGGCCACATGCTCACTGTTTAATCTTGGGGAGTGCAAAGCCACAGTCTCTAAAGTCTCTACAGTGGGTGGGTTGCCCACTGTTCAATCCTGGGGAGTGCAAAGCCACAGTCTCTCAAGTCTCTACAGTGGGTGGGTTGTCCACTGTTCAATCCTGGGGAGTGCAAAGCCACAGTCTCACAAGTGTCTACAGTGGGTGATTTGCCCACTGTTCAATCCTAGGGAGTGCAAAGCCACAGTCTCTAAAGTCTCTACAGTGGGTGGGTTGCCCACTGTTCAATCCTGGGGAGTGCAAAGTCACAGTCTCTCAAGTGGATGACAGTCTCCACTGGTTCTGGAGGGGGCTTTGTGCCCAGAGTGCTTCATCCTGCTAAGGACAGAGGTAGTGGATGTGATACTCAACTGGTCCTGGACGGGGATTTGTGCCCAGAGTGCTTCATCCTGCTAAGGACAGAGGTAGTGGATAACAGTCCTCACTGGTTCTGAAGGGGGCATGGTGCCTAGAGTGCATCATTCACCCCGTGACGGACTCAGTTGCGTCAGTGCCCTTGTCGCTCATGGGCCAGCGGTGCTTGAGATGGCGGTGCCCTGTTCAGCGGTGCTTGAGATGCCGGTGCCTTGTTCAGCTGTGCTTGAGACGGCACTGCCCTGTTCAGCGGTGCTTGAGACGGCGGTGCCCTGTTCAGCGGTGCATGAGATGGCAGTGCCCTGTGCAGCGGTGCATGAGATGGCACTGCCCTGTGCAGCGGTGCTTGAGGCGGCGGTCTCCATTGCAGGGACTCAGCTGCTGGCGGTCCTTCATGGCCCAGCTGGGCTTGTGCTGGCGTCCTGTCCTGGGCAAAGAAAGGGGGGTTCAAAACCACAATCTCCCTGTATAAGAATGCCTTTTAATACTGTAAGGCGTGGGAGCTTCACCAGAGGACATTGGACCCTAGTCCTCCATAGGAAAAATGTAATTCGAAAGAAAGTGAGGTCCCACTAAGTAAATCAAGTTTGTTGTCCTGGGCAGCTGGGCTTGTGCTGGCGGTCCTGTCCTGGGCAGCTGGGCTTGTGCTGGCGGTCCTGTCCTGGGCAGCTGGGCTTGTGCTGGCGCTCCTGTCCTGGGCAGCTGGGCTTGTGCTGGCGCTCCTGTCCTGGGCAGCTGGGCTTGTGCTGGCGGTCCTGTCCTGAGCAGCTGGGCTTGTGCTGGCGGTCCTGTCCTGGGCAGCTGGGCTTGTGCTGGCGGTCCTGTCCTGGGCAGCTGGGCTGGTGCTGGCGGTCCTGTCCTGGGCAGCTGGGCTGGTGCTGGCGGTCCTGCTCTGGGCAGCTGGGCTGGTGCTGGAGGTGGCCTCCTAGGCAGCGGGGATGTTGGCGGTCTTCTCCGCCGTGCTGCTCTTCCCAGACTTTCCTGGTTTCTTGTGGCCCTTCCCCACCTTGGAGGGTGTCACAGCTGAGTCCACACTCCCACCGGGACCCCTGGGAGCGGCTTTGGTGGCTGGAGTCTTCCCCCTCTCCCGCCGGGCACTGGCCAACTTCTGATGCTTCACAGGTGGGGGACTGTCTGTGCTGTGGCTCCGTGCCACACTGGATGCCCTGGTGGCCGGTGCACTCCAGATTCCGGTGACTACAGGCACCACTGGTCCCGGAGATGTTGTGGCTGAGGTGCTAGTTCGGGACCTAGGAGTCGGACGGGGTGGGGGAGGTATGGGAAAGAGATCAAGATTGGACAGGAAAAGTTTTTGGGAGACACTGGGACGGGTAGCTGGAGGGGGTTTGGGAGTGGAGGAAGAGGTGGTGGTTGTAGGAGGTGTTCGTTTGGTGACTTTGGGTGAAGGTGCATGCGCTGGAGGCTGTCGTGAGGTGGATGGCTGTTGGGTGGGTGTGGGCCTGTGTTTGTGTATCTTGGGAGGGGGCGTCACACACACTGGGGGAGGACACAGGGGACTTGTGAATGGTAGTGGGGGTGGTGACTGCATGTGAGCGGGGTGTGTTGGTGGGTGTGCTGGAGAGGGACGTAGTGGCTGTAGAGGTAGTGCATGCAGGTGTGATGGTGACGAGACTGGGAGGGAGGAGGTAGACGAGGAGGAGGGGGACACAGTGGAGGCAGTGGATCTTGGTGTGTCTGCATGTGTGTGATGCTTGCGTGAGTGCCTGTGGGATGTGTGGGGCTTATGTTTGCCTGAGCTTCCCTTGTGTGTTGAAGTGTATGCATGCTGGTCTGTAGGTGTGCTTGGGATAGGCTGAGGTACAGGGGATTGGGTCGGGGTGGAGGAAGTTGGAGGGGGGAGGCTAGACACAGGGACAATGGCTGCCATCAGTGCTGAGGCCAGAGTCTGAAAAGCTTGCTGAAGGGCCACCTGACTAGAATGAATGCCCTCCAGGAATGCATTTGTTTGTTGCAACTGCCTTTCTACACCCTGGATGGCATTCAAAATGGTAGACTGCCCAACAGTGAGGGGCCTGAGGAGGTCAATGGCCTCCTCGCTGAGGGCAGCAGGGGTGACTGGGGCAGGGCCTGAGGTGCCTGGGGCGAAGGTGATGCCCACCCTCCCGGGTGAGCGGGCACGGGGCGAAGGCTGAGGGGCTGCTGGGAGGGCGGTGCTGGAAGGGGGGGTGGCGGCTGTACCTGTAGATGGGGGGGGGCACAGATGTTGCCGCCACCACAAGGGAGCTCCCATCAGAGAACGAGTCCGTGTCACTGGTCTCAGTTCCTGTCCCCGCCGTGGAGCTCCCCTCACCCTCCGTCCCACTGGTGAAGTCCGAGTCCGTAGTGTGGCCCTCCCTGGCCATGTGGGATGCAGCCCCCTGATGCTCCAGTGCCACTGCTCCTCCGCCTGATGATGCTAATGCACACAAGAACAGGGAGACCACAAAAAGGGGGGTGACGACAGAAGAAAGACATGTTGAGTGCATGCATTACCGCTACCGTTGGCGGGCACGACAGACACAAAAGCCCCCTGCACTACGCCGCGCTCTTGGGCTCCACTGTTCAATTCCTGGGAAATGCCCTACAAGGCTATGGACGACATCTGCACACATAGATAACTCAGGGGCATGACTAGGTGTACTTGGCACTCTACAGAGGTGGGGTGGGGTGCCACATGGCCTGCCTTACGGAGGGATCTTGCCTACGGAACCCGCCCTGGCCTAGTGAAACCCACAGCCCACCTCCCCCACCCAGACCCCTCCACTGCGCGCAAAGTCAGAAGAATGAGAGTGTACTCACCCCCTTGTGTCTTCTGTGATGCCCTCAAGCGCCCATCCAACTCCGGGTAGGCCACCGTCAGAATCCTGAACATCAGGGGGGGTCATGGTGCAACGGGCACCCCTCCCACGTTGGGAGGCCATCCCCAGCTGAGCCTCCGCCGTCTTCTTGCTCCAGCGTCGAATGTCCTCCCATCTTTTCCGGCAGTGGGTGCTCCGTCTGTGGTAGACCCCCAGGGTCAGGACGTCCTTGGCGATGGCACGCCAAATATGTTTTTTCTGGTGGGCGCTGACCTACATGAAATGTACAGGGGAAGAGTAAGTTATTACCAACTGCACCGTCAAAGTGATTGCCCCCCATCCCTACCCTTGCCATGTGGCACATGCATTCACCGTCGATTCATGCACGCCGCACTCTCCCCCCTTCCTTCTTACACCCACCCCTCTGCACACAGGCATAGCCCATACAGCATTCTCCCAGTGTACTTACCTGTTTGTCTGGAGGACCGTAGAGTAGCGTGTACTGGGGGAGGACCCCATCCACGAGTTTCTCCAACTCCTCCGATGTGAAGTCAGGGGCCCTTTCCCCAGACACTCGAGCCATTGTCTCTTCCAAACCGAGGTCACAGCAGCACTTGCAGTGTAGGTCCTCTCCTGTCGAAGATCAGGTATCGAGTGATTGAACAGATCGAAAATGGCGGTCACGTCCGCGGCAGTGTGTACCGTCACCGCCGGCGTACATCGTCATTGGCTCCTGGGACCCATAGGGTCCAATGCTAACCAAGCAGCATTGCGCCGCGGTCTTTGACCGCCTACCGCGACGGTGTACAACGCCAGCGCAGTTACCTCACATCCCATTGTCCCACTTTAGAGGTCAGGCAGCCGCCATTTCAGGGGCCCACATGGATTAATTTTCAACTGCGTCACACATACCTAGGCCTAGACTCAACACACATACAGGCCACCTTTTGTGTATGAATGGTGTTCTGTGTAAACTGTGGGTACGTACCTCTGAGTTGTTTGACTCTGTGCTCGCTGTTGTCCTTCATAGGCACCGTCCGCTGGGACATGTGAGGAGATGGCGGCATCCTCCGGTGTACCGACCGTTGGTGGACCTGTCGACAACGGAGGAGCGACATGTGATTATCACATACATGCTTGACCATGCAACAAACAAGGAACTGTGTACCCAGTTGGAGCCAGACCTGATGTCAGCAATCCGCCATCCCGCAGGAATCCCCCCTCAAGTACAGGTGCTGTCAGTGCTCCATTTCCTTGCAAGTGGGTCATTTCAAACAACAGTGGCCATAGCATCAGGGATGTCCTAGCCTATGTTTTCCAACGTGTTGTCCAGAGTGTTGTCTGCCCTGCTGAAACACATGCGGAGCTACATCGTTTTCCCTCAGGTTGTAGATTTGCCTACAGTGAAAGGTGATTTCTATGCCCTGGGACATATCCCCAACATCATAGGTGCCATTGATGGGACCCATGTGGCTTTGGTCCCCCCCCCCAACAGCAGTGAACAGGTGTACAGAAACTGGAAGAGTTATCATTCAATGAATGTACAGATGGTATGTTTGGCCGACCAGTACATCTCCCATGTGAATGCCATGTTCCCTGGCTCAGTGCATGACGCCTACATCCTGCGGAATAGCAGCATCCCTTATGTGATGGGCCAACTACAGAGGCACCGTGTGTGGCTATTAGGTGAACACCTGGGAGCAAGACAGTGGGAATGGTTGTCTGGGTCTGGGGATATCCATGCAGGTTAGTGTTGTCTTACAGTTGTCCCTCGCCATTTGCAGGTGACTCTGGTTACCCCAACCTGTCATGGCTACTGACCCCAGTGAGGAATCCCAGGACAAGGGCAGAGGAACGCTACAATGAGGCCCATGGGCAAACTAGGAAGGTGATCGAGCGGACCTTCGGCCTCCTGAAGGCCAGGTTCCGGTGCCTCCATATGACAGGTGGAGTATTCTACTCACCAAAGAAGGTGTGCCAGATCATCGTGGCCTGCTGTGTGCTTCACAACTTGGCTTTGCGACGACAGGTACCTTTTCTGCAGGAGGATGGTCCAGATGGCGGTGTTGTGGCAGCTGTGGAGCCTGTGGACAGTGAAGACGAGGAAGCAGAGGAAGAAGACATGAACAACAGGGACTCAGTGATCCAGCAATATTTCCAGTGAGACACAGGTAAGAGTACAGACCTGCCTACTACATGTACTTTAACACTACAACCTCTCTACTGGTTGTCCTTTTCACCCAGTGTGTTGGCACTGAGTTGTCACTTTCCCTTACGATTTCACAGATGTGGGTCCCACTGTGTGACATCTGCTTAGAATCTTCATGGACTAGAGCTGTGTGACATAGGTATGTTGACATTACAATTGTAAGAGCATTTTGTCACTGTAATTGCTAATACACTATTTCGAAATCACAGACAGACTCCAGATTGTTTTGTGCTTTAAGTGTGTTTATTTAAGTGCTCAATATTGGAGGGGGTAGTAAAATGGTGAGGGGTGATGGCGGAGGAATGTCCATGGCAGAGTCCAGTCTATTAGTCTCACAGCTGCATTGCCCATATGGGCATAGGAAGTGGAGCTGGGGCAGTTTAAGTATGGACAGGGTGACAAAGTGGGGCAGTAGGATGACAATCAGGGTGGTCTCATTTCTTGGCGGGGTCTCAGCATCGTGCTCTGTCTTTGTCCTGGATCTCAGGGACCATTTGCGGGGTGGTTCTCCCTCTGCAGGGGGTGGGGTGCTGGTGTGGTGGTCCTGTGGTGGGGCGTCCTGTCCACTAGCGCTGGCGGAGGTGGTGGGCAGTTCATCGTCCATGCTAACGTCAGGGGCCCCTTGGAGTGCCACAGTGTCCCTCCTGGTGTTCATGAGTTCCTTCAGCACCCCTACGATGGTGCCCAGGGTGGAGCTGATGGTTCGGAGTTCCTCCCTGAAGCCCATATACTGTTCCTCCTGTAGGCGTTGGGTCTCCTGAAACTTGGCCAGTACCGTTGCCATCGTCTCCTGGGAGTGGTGGTAGGCTCCCATGATGGAGGAGAGGGCCTCGTGGAGAGTGGGTTCCCTTGGCCTGTCCGCCCCCTGTCACACAGCAGCCCTCTCAGTTCCCCTGTGTTCCTGGGCCTCCGTCCCCTGGACCGTGTGCCCACTGCCACTGCCCCCAGGTCCCTGTTGTTGTTGGGGTGGTGGGTTAGCCTGGGTTCCCTGTAGTGGTGGACACACTGCTGATTGACGTGTCCTGGGGACGGAGGTATGGGCCCGCTGGGTGGGTGCTGTGCTGGTGTTTCCAGAGGGGGGGAAGGTCTGTAGTGGCCTGTGACTGTGTCAGGGGAACCGACTGTCCAGAGGTCCCCGATGGTCCGGGCTGGTCATCTAGATCCAGTTGGACAGAGGGGCTGTCATCACTGTGGGCCTCTTCTGTTGGTGGTGTGGACATGTGTGGACCCTCCTGTCCGGTGACATTGGGTAGGGGTCCTGCAGGGGTATAAAAGGATGGTTATTACATCTGTGTGTGCCATGGTGTGCAATGGGTGGGTGACCGTGTACCCCAGTGCTTGCATTCCTGTGTGGGACCTTGTGTGATGATGGTTTAGGGGGTTGTATGGGTATGTGCAGTGGGCATTCTTTGGTGATGGGTGTCCATGCTTTGTTGTTGCATGCAGGGCTTGGTGTTAGGATCGGTGGTTTGTGATGTAGGGACATTTGTGAGGAGTTAGAGTGATGGAGGTGAGGTTGGGGGTATGTGCTGGCATGCAGGTAGGGTGGGGGATGTAATAGTTAAGATTTGCCTTAATAGAGTCCATTCCTCCAACTACTCCTGCGAGGCCCTCAGAATGCAGAATCGCCAAGACCTGCTCCTCCCATTTTGTTAGTTGTGGGGGGGGAGGTGGGGGTCTGCCACCAGTTCGCTGAACTGCCAGGTGGTGTCTTGAGACCACGGAACGCACCTTCCCCCGTAGGTCGTTCCACCTCTTCCTGATGTCCTCCTGATTTCTTGGGTGCTGTCCCACTGCGTTGACCCTGTCCACGACTCTTCGCCATAGCTCCATCTTCCTTGCAGTGGAGGTATGCTGCACCTGTGATATGAATAGCTGCGACTCTACCCGGACCATTTCCTCCACCATGACCTGAGCTCCTCCTCCGAGAACCTGGGGTGTCTTTGCCGTGCCATGGGGTGGTGTAGATGATGTGTGGGGTGGAGTGTGTGGTGATAAGTGTGGTGATATGTAGTGGTGTGTTGTGTGAGGTGCATGGAAGTTCTGTGGGTGATGGTGTTGTGTGCCTGTGGTTGCAGTTGTTCTTGCTGGTGATGTCTCTCTCTGGCCTTCTTTCTGAATTTTTGGTCGTAGGGGTTTGTGGGTGATGTGGGTGTGTGTTTTATATTGTACTGGGTGTGTGGGAGTGGTGTGTGTATGTGTATCAGGTGTGTGTATTTGGAATTGTCCAATGTGGCTGTGTTTTGTAAGAGTGTGTGTATTTTGAGCGTGGCGGTGTGTACCGCCAATGGAATACCGCGGTTGAAAGACTGCTGCGTGGATTTATGTGTCGTGATACTGTGGGCGTATTTCTGTTGGTGTGACGGTGGAGGTTTTGTTATCGCCAGTTTATCACTGACCTTTGGTGTGGCGGACTTGTGTGGGTGCCTGAATTTTGGTGGATTCCGAAATGTGGGTCATAATAGCTGTGGTGGAATTCTGCGGCCGCGTGTTGGCGGTCTTCTGCACAGCGGTAAGCGGCTTTTACCGCCAATGTTGTAATGAGGGCCTTAGTGTGTGGGCACCCTGGCACTAGCCAAGGTGCCCCCACATCGTTCAGGGCAAATTCCCTGAACTTTGTGAGTGCGGGGACACTATTACACGTGTGCACTATACATAGGTCACTACCTATGTATAGCGTCACAATGGTAACTCCCTACATGGCCATGTAACATGTCTAAGATCATGGAATTGTCACCCCAATACCATTCTGGTATTGGGGGGACAATTCCATGATCCCCCCGGGTCTCTAGCACAGAACCCGAGTACTGCCAAACTGCCTTTCCGGGGTTTCCACTGCAGCTGCTGCTGTCAACCCCTCAGACAGGATTCTGCCCTCCTGGGGTCTGGGCAGCCCCGGCCCAGGAAGGCAGAACAATTGATTTCCTCTGAGAGAGGGTGTTTCCCCCTTTGGAAATAGGTGTGAAGGGCTGGGGAGGAGTAGCCTCCCCCAGCCTCTGGAAATGCTTTGATGGGCACAGATGGTGCCCATCTCTGCATAAGCCAGTCTACACCGGTTCAGGGATCCCCTAGCCCTGCTCTGGCGCGAAACTGGACAAAGGAAAGGGGAGTGACCACTCCCCTGACCAGCACCTCCCAGGGGAGGTGCCCAGAGCTCCTCCAGTGTGTCCCAAGACATCTGCCATCTTGGATTCAGAGGTGTTGGGGGCACACTGGACTGCTCTGAGTGGCCAGTGCCAGCAGGTGATATCAGAGACCCCTTCTGATAGGTTCTTACCTCTCTTGGTAGCCAAACCTCCTTTCTTAGTAGCCAAATCTCCTTTTCTGGCTATTTAGGGTCTCTGCTCTGGGGTATTCTTCAGATAACTAATGCAAGAGCTGACCAGAGTTCCTCTGCACTTCCCTCTTCGACTTCTGCCAAGGATCGACCGCTGACTGCTCCAGGACGCCTGCAAAACTGCAACAAAGTAGCAAGACGACTACCAGCAACATTGTAGCGCCTCATCCTGCCGGCTTTCTCGACTGTTTCCTGGTGGTGCATGCTCTGAGGGCTGTCTGCCTTCACACTGCACTGGAAGCCAAGAAGAAATCTCCTGTGGGTCGACTGAATCTTCCACCTGCTAACTCAGGCACCAAAAGACTGCATCACCGGTCCTCTGGATCCCCTCTCATCCTGACGAGTGTGGTCCCTGAAACACAGGAGCTGGATCCAAGTGACCCCCACATTCCAGTGATCCTTCAGTCCAAGTTTGGTGGAGGTAAGTCCTTGCCTCCCCACGCCAGACTGCAAACCTGTGTACTGCGTGATTTGCAGCTGCTCCGGCTTCTGTGCACTTCTTCAAGGATTCCTTCATGCACAGCCTAGCCTGGGTCCCCAGCACTCCGTCCTGCAGTGTTCAACCCTCTGAGTTGGACTCCGACGTCGTGGGACCCTCCTTTTGTGACTCCGGTTTCACAAATCTTCTAAGTGCCTGCTCCAGTACTTCTGCGGATGCTGTCTGCTTCTGCGGGGGCTCTCTGAGTTGCTGAGCGCCCCCTCTGTCTTCTCCTCCAAGGGGTGACATCCTGGTCCTTTCTGGTCCCCAGCAGCACCCAAAAACCTCTACTGCGACCCTTGCAGCTAGCAAGGCTTGTTTGCGGTATTTCTGCGTAGAAAGACTTCTGCAACATCCAGCACGCCGTGGGACATCTTCCATCCAAAGGAGAAGTTCCTAGCCCTTTTCGTTGTTGCAGAATCTCCGGCTTCTTCCACCCGGAGGCAGCCCTTTTGCACCTTCATCCGGGGTTTCCTGGGCTCCTGCCCCCCCGGACACTGTCGCGACTCTTGGACTTGGTCCCCTTGCCTTGCAGGTCCTCTCGTCCAGGAATCCATCTTCAGTGTTTTGCTGGTGATTGTGGTTCTTGCAGAATCCCCCTATCACGACTATTGTGTCTTCCTGGGGTAGTAGGGTAACTTTACTCCTACTTTCTAGGGTCTTGGGGTGGGGTATTTTGGACACCCATACTGTTTTCCTACAGTCCCAGCGACCCTCTACAAGCTCCCATAGGTCTCGGGTACATTTGTGATCCGCATTCCACTTTTGGAGTATATGGTTAGTGTTGCCCCTAGACCTATGTTCACCTATTGCATCCTATTGTGATTCTACATTGTTTGCACTACTTTTCTTACTGTTACTTACCTGTTTTGGGTTTGTGTACATATAACTTGTGTATATTACTTACCTTCTATGTGAGGGTATTCTCTGAGATACTTTTGGCATATAGTCAAAGTACCTTTATTTTTAGTAACTCTGAGTATTGTGTTTTCTTATGATACTGTGCTATATGATATAAGTGGCATAGAATATCAATGCACAATACTTATCTGGTTGTAAACAACACACTATTTTACCACCTTTGAAACCTTGCAAGGTATATTTCACCATACACGGATATTTAACTAAAGGTTATGTTGAACACATCCCTTCTTATTTATTTTAGAAAAAGAGGTAATTTACCAGTGTCCACAGAGTAATTTAGTACAGAAAGGGCGGTCACACAGCATCAGGTGCTACAGCTACAGCTTAAGGTAGATGAATATGAGCAAGATTTCATTAAAGAACAGATTGTGGAAAAGGAGGGATCAGGATGTGCTGCTGCTTCTTCAGCTTCAGGAAGTATCTACCAAAGGTAACTCTTCAGACAGTTAATAACAAAGGTAAGTAACTGTATTCAACTTCTGTACTTTCCTGTGACTTCGTATCAGCTCAAGGGCCAACTCATCTTTACCCTGCTGTTCTTTACGTAATCTCGGATACTTTCTGAGCCCCCCTGGGATTGGTTCAAGCAATTCGGGGTTCTTCTAATCTGAAAGAATGGAGAATTATTGTGTGATTAGGTGGAATTTTTACTGGCGTTAACATCTGTCCATCTCCCTAAATCTAGCACAACTTGCGGGGCCTGGTTCTGGCCTGCACACGTTATTTAGAAAAGAGATTCTTTAATTCTCCCTAAAGTAGTTAAAGTTCAGATCTCTTTGGAATTCAAGAAGTAGCTCTTTCCTGTGCAGGGGTTTTATTCATCCTTCTTCATTTTTGTGACTTTCCAGGGTAACTGACGTAGTGGTGTCCGTTTGGGGCCCAAGAAACTACTTTGTAGCCAGATGGGGTTTTGCCAGATTGGGAAGAGGTGCACAGGTAGGTGCTTATGAGGTACAAACAGAGGAGGACTTGAGACAGTGACACACTTCCTAGAGTTCTGTTCTTGCTAGTTAGTCGATATGGCACTCAGTTAATTGAGATAGTCAGTAGGGGAGACAATGTGCTGATGACTCACTTTGAAGGAGGCCTCCATGTGCGAGGATCTTATACTCCCCATGGGAACAGGCCAGGTCCTCCCTGGACCCGAAACAAGCATTCTGGGACCAATATCGGGGTATCAACCCTCCTCAGCCAGGCTAGCTTGAATCCAGTGGCACAGTGAGCAAGGAATCCAAGTCAAAGCATACACTGGCCACTTAGGGCGACTTCAGCAACACAAAAGGATGATGGACGGAGGGCTGGGGTGGCATGGTGAGCAAAAGAATTGATGGATGAAACCCAGATCTGTGACTGGGGTGAATGTTTGATTTGTTCTGCATTCTGTCCACCATTTGTATTTGTTTGCTTGCTCTCAGAAGATGCCCTGTGCCACCTGGCACCACTCCCTAAGTTTGTCCATCCTGGCGTTTAATGATCTAGTTAGGCGGTTCAGATCAGGGTGATGCCATGAAGATCCAGCCAGCTCTAGAGGTGCAGCACCTTTTTGCACACGACCCCAAACCCCACTCACTCCTTGTTGCAGTAATGCCTGGCGGTGGTGTTGTCTGTGAGAACTTGCAGCCTTCCCTTGACGGACAGTATGAAAACTGTTAGCATCAGGCAAATGGCCTGAAACTCCACCTGTCTGATATGAAGTCGGGTTTCTGCCGGAGAGCAGAGTCCTCAGATCTCCATTCCCTCAAACAACCTCCCCAACCCAGCAGTAATGCATCCATACCAACGTCAGCTCCTGATGGGGCAGGCAGAGGGTCATGCTGCTGGCTCAACTGCAGTCAAGCAGCCGCTGCTGTATATCATTAGCAGTCACCTCTGAAAACTGGATGGAATGCAACAGTAGGACTTCACGTGCCAGATGTAGAACGCATTTTGCATGGCGCAAACTGCGAAAATCGCAGTTTGCGTCATGCAAAACGCGCATCGCGATGCACATTCCCATTTTGCAAGTGGGTACCGACTCGCAAAATGGGAATGCGACTCGCAAATAGGAAGGGGTGTTCCCTTCCTATTTGCGACTCGCACCGCAATGCAGAATTGCTTTGTGACCGCGAACGCGGTCGCAAAGCAATTCGCAGTTACCACCAGTGTCATGGTGGTAACTGGCCCCTACCATAAGCAGATGCAAGAGCCATAAATGGTGCACAAGCAGATAAGGGGACCCAATAAGAGGCAAACAGCAACTCTGCATCTTATTCACGTGTAACATGAAGGTAGTCGCTCCTACCTATATTTGGAATTTGGAATATATAAATATAAAAACAAGGTGAGAGGCTTCTACCTGCACACACTGAAACTGGGGGCCTGAGTAAAGACTAGTAGTGGATAGACTCAATGGTGACAGAAGCCTGCTGGGCCTTTACCGGGCCATCTAGGATTGCCACAGACCACGGCCACACAAAGGTACTAAGAAAGTAGCACACCTCACTCCTGGAGGGATAACTCTGAACCTGTGTTGGGGCAAGAGCTAATACGGAGATGCACCACCATTGCCGGCGGTGGGAATCCCTAGCCTGCATTGGTTGGGGCCCTAAGGACAGGAACTAACTGACCTGGCCGACTGGATGTAGGAGTCTGGCGAGTTGCTCCATGAATAAAGACCCCAAGCGGGTCCACACTAAGACTGCGATTGACCACTTTTCTTCCCAATGGGACCACAATCGTGGAAGTCGAATCCACCTCCCCCTTGTTTCTTTTCGTCAGCCGCATTTCTACGGAATTATCCCCTGTTGGGAACTGAGGCCTGACATACACATCGCTTATTGAACTGAGGAGAGGGCAGTACTCTCCTCCTAACCATCAAAAATCATGAGGAAAACAGCTAAGAGGAAAGACCTGAGACCGGAGGATGCCCACTCTGAGGACCCCACCACATAATCTCAAGCATGAGACAGCTGGGCTGACAATCATGGAAACAAAGGCCTTCACTCCAGGACATACTACAAGCTATTACTGCCTCCAGAGAGGTATTAGCAGCAAAAATGGACACGCTAACAATAGACATGGGGATACTATAGATGAACATCACTGCCTAGCTGAACAAGTCATCACAACTGAGAAAGACTTGAAAACTATCTCCCCAGCGGTGACTGGGGTCACTGATAGACTGACAGCAAAGGAAATGAAAATCCGCACCCTGAAGAGAAGAATGGAAGATGCAGAAAACAGGTTGCGCTGCAACAACATAAGGGTGATCTGACTCCCGGAACAAATTGAAGGAAGGGACATGGTGGGCTATCTATAATGCTGGCTCCGGGAGGAGGTAGTGGGAGAGGGCCTCTTCACTTCCTTTGCAGTGGAAAGAGCACACAGACTGCCGGCACGACCCCGCTCCCAGGAGCTGCTCTGAGACCAGGAGTAGGAAGAGTATTCCACTAAAAAGACTACGACCATATTCTGCACAAAGCAAGACAGAAAGGGGAACTCATCACAGAGAACTGCAGAATCTGGATCTCTTGGGAATCCTGACCTCTTTGGAGGTCCAGAAACAACACTCCTTATTTCTAGAGGCCAAATCCAAGCTCCAGCAGTTAAACATCGCTTATGCGATGCTATTTCCTGCTTGCCTCAAAGTGGAAATGACGGATGGGATGCTGTTTTTTCAAACCCTAGCCGAGGTGTGGACCCATATAGACCACGCTCAGCCGACCGACTTAAACCGGGGAGCCAGCGGAACGGTTGCCATAGACCCTACTCTCTGCGACATCCCCCGACAGCCACCACAGCTGCTCCATCTACAGAAGAGGTGCAACAAGAGTGTCAGAAAGCTGTGGATGTGGTGACATCCATGAGCAGCACCGAAGCAAGTCTGTCACCACTGTTAGCGAAGGACGACTCCCAAGCATCCAACTCTGTTCCTGGCACAAATTCCTATGAGGACTAGTGCAACGTCTTGTCCGTGGTGACAGCAGGGACTTCAGATTACCTTATTTGATAGTGTTCCCATGCTAAAAATGACAGGTACTCTGTGAATAAGTCACTAGTACTCTTGACAAGAGGTCCTTGAAGTAGTTGGGGTCCACCATAAGCAACATGCACACAATCGGTTACTATGGACAGGTTGAGAGAGCCAGATGGGAGCACCAGGGTAGGAAGCTGGCCCTCTATGTAGTGTGCAAAGCTAGGCACACTGTGTAGGGGGTCTAGGCAACCACACGTTGGTTTCTAGAGGTAAAATTTAGACCACCTTATACTCCAATTTTTAAGGTAGCTGCTCGAGCAGTTAGGCTAATCCAGGAGATGTGCTAAGCATTTGTTGTATTCACAAATCCTATCATGCACTACACACACTCAATGAATAACCTGAGACCAGGATTTATAAAAAAACTTCACGCGTTTATATAATTTTAAAAGACCAAGATCTTAAAGATACATTAAAACTTTTCAAAGTTTTAATAAAGTTAGTCTTTCTGTGCCTAATTATGCACCATAGGAATCAATAGGCAGTCACTTTTAAAAATGCATTAAAAATCGTACAGTTGGGTTACCAGTCTCTTCTTTTGCAGGCTGGTCGAAGTAGTCGGGGGGGAAACTGTGCCAGATGGAAAGCTCGGGCAGCCCCCAGTTACGGCGGGAGCAGAGCTGGAAAGTCTGGCGTGCACTGACCAGTACCTGGGGTATTGGCATACCTCGGTCACGGGAGGGCACGGTACCACCAACATTGGCACACTTGCAGGTCTTGTCCGGGCTTGTGTTGGTGTATCATCTGGTCCAGTTGAGACTTCCAGTTGTGGAGATATCGTCTGATCGGTGAAGTGACGATCCAGGTTTGCTGGTTCCTTGCAGGTTTCTTTGGTTTCTTCAGTGGTGCCTCCACTCAGGAGGGAGTCTTAGGCTATTTGTGAAGCCTGGAGGTCCTCTGGGTCTTTTGAGGCCGCTCCAGTCATCAGTTCCTCCGCAGTGGCGATCGTCGGGCTCTGGTGTAGCAAGCAGGGGTCTTGGAGCCTCTTCTGGTGCAGCAGGTCCTCTGTTCTTGAGCTGTCGTTTCTTTGGTGCTGTCTTCTTTTCTTCCTGATGAATCTGGTTTCTTGGTCTATGGGAGCCCACTAAATACTGAATTTAGTGGGCATTTTAGGGGGAACCTGGCAGTGTCCAATGGGACACTTACCGTCGGGTGGCCACACCCACCACAATGACCACTTCCTGTGGGAAGGGTCACTTCCCTAGACATCATTGGATATTTTCCTGCAATCCAACATGGAGGAAAATGAAATGGGGGCCCACTTCGCCTGCAAGCCCTAGGGGTGGTGCCTCTCCTCCTATCCTTTGTGTTGTTTCCCGCCTTTGCTCCCGCCAAAAGTGGGAGTTGACAAATGGGAATGCCATCTGCTGCTAGCAGCAGGCCTGGGGGCTCGCGTTTTAAGGGCAGTAACCCTTTGAAGCTCACCACTAGGAGAGTGCACACTCCTGAGGGAGGTGGTGTTAGCTCCTCTACCCAGGAAGGGCATTGTTTTACAAACCAAAGAGCCAGGGCTCTCTCCCAGGTTTGTATATTGGCTGCCTGGAAGTGGCAAGCTGGATAGAACCAGTCAGCAACAATGCCAGATAGGTTAGCTTTTGAAGGGGGTACCTCTAAGGTGACCCCTGGGTACATTTAGGGTCAAATCCAAGACTGGTACTAGTTTAGATTTAGCATTCTGAGTTGTTTGATTCCAAACAACCCAGGATACAGAGTGACCATCATGTAACTGGGGAACTCGTGTTTGACCAGTGACCAGTACATGTACTTAAAAGGGCTGTTCTGTTCACTCACTATATACACGGTTTGGCAAGAACACAGTGGGGGCATAATGCTCATGCAACTATGCCCTCACATACAGTATGGGGCACCCTGCCTTAGGGCTGGAAGGACTGCTAGAGGGGTGACTTACCCATAACATATGCAGTGTAGGGTGGATAGGGTACACAGGGAGTGTGCCATGTCTAGTTTACCTTTTTAGGTTTGACCCAGTACACTCAGCCTGCAATGGCAGTCCTGGGTGTGGGGCCCTAGAGGGTGGCACGATCAGTGCTGCTGCCCTCAGGAGCCTACCTACCTCTGATATCCCATGCCCTGGGTACTGGGGTACCCATTTACTAGGGGCTTACAGTGATATGTACAAGTGTATCCAATTGTGCCAAGCATCACAACAGATTTAGGGAAAGTGCTCTGGCCCAGGGAACCTGGTTAGCAGGGGCCCTGGGCACTACCAACTTC
Organism: Pleurodeles waltl; assembly: GCF_031143425.1. NCBI lineage: Eukaryota > Metazoa > Chordata > Amphibia > Caudata > Salamandridae > Pleurodeles > Pleurodeles waltl. Next base: position 33,854,487 of record NC_090442.1, read on the forward strand.
TGGGACACATCAACATCAGGCAAAAAGTGGGGGCTAACCATGCAAAAAGAGGCCTCCTCTCACACCCTCTACATAGCAAGCAGGTTCTCCTGCACCTGCTAATCCTGGGGAGTGGGAGTTGGGTTGCTCATAATTGGATGTTTACTTGGGTTTGCACGGATGCTGAGTATTGCATTCCGACTGTCGGTGAGAGGGAGGGAGGACAAAGAAGGGAGGAGTGGTTGGGAGAGATTGGCACCACCATGATGGTTTCTACTATGCCTTATAAGATTTGGCCCAGGAATATAAGGGGGATGCACACAATGACAAAGCAATACAAAGTATTTTCTTATCTAAATATGAGGGGGATACATGTGGCACTATTACAAGTAACACATCTCACTGCCAAAGAAGAAGCAGTCCTATATAGGCATTGGAGAGGCCAGGCCTATTACACCACTTACTCTGCCAATGCCAGGGGCACACTGGTCTGGGTTAGGACAGGGGTACCATTCCAACATACTGGTGACCTCATTGACCCTGAAGCGCACTATGTTCTGGTAATGAGCACCTAGAAGGTCAAGATATAGCTGTTGATCAGTATAGGGAAAGGTGCGGAAGACATTGTGACTCGAAGGGTTAATTAGCTTGAACAGTGTAGATGAGTGTGATGCCTGCCGAAGCCAGAGCAACGTGGAAGAAATTCACGATTTTCGCTTTCAAGCTTGTTTTCTTTTGACATTCCGTAGATAAACTTATTCGCAGCTGCATGTGTGAGAAACAGGCTGTGAAGGAGATTCAGTCTCAACCTTGAGAACGAGACCACAGTAAAAGATGGAATGAAAACAATGGCCAGGGAATGGCAAGGCAGCCAAGAGACATGTACTGATAATATAGCTAGAAAATACTGGAAGGGGATAGAATCCAAGCTTCAGGTTACTTAAACACTGAAAGGTGGGTGAGGGAATTGAAGCTTGCAGATGGAGTTGTGAAACTGTCATCTTCAGACCCAGAGCTGCCTCCCTGTTGTGCTGTTCCAAGACCGTGACGCTCGAGGGGGAGAGAGGTCCAAGCGGGCGGTAGAGGGCTTCCCAGTATTTCGTGGACTAAGTTAAGTTCCACCCAGAGATGAAAGGCTTTTGTTTCTCTGCTCTATTATTCTGATTGATTATTATGCTTGCACTGTGTTTATAATCTGAAGAATTCAGCTCGTTTATAGTTTTTTTTCTTACTGAACATCGTAGTGTGAGCCTGCTACAGTAACTGAAATATGCATTTTAGTGTGCAGTAAATCAAAGCTTATCTGAAGTATTCAACTTGTTTATATTCTGCTTCCTGAACATCGTATTGTATCACATTTTGGTATACAGTTATTCCAAGTTTATATCTGTCAATGAACTCTTTGCTCAGATGTACACATAGATGCTCTTTGTAGTGTACTTATATATAAATAGATGCTTTTTCATTGTACTTATATATGAATAGATGCTTTTCATTGCTATTCTTATTCCACTATTGTTAATGTGCTAAATGCCTGCATTTACCTGAAATTGCTCAGATGTACACATAGATGCTCTTTGTAGTGTACTTATATATAAATAGATGCTTTTTCATTGTACTTATATATGAATAGATGCTTTTCATTGCTATTCTTATTCCACTATTGTTAATGTGCTAAATGCCTGCATTTACCTGAAATTCTAGTAAAGCTAAATTGTATTCATAATTGGCATGTGGTCCTTCATTGAGCGAACAGGTGTCAATCAGTCACCTGGATAAGACAGCTGTCATAAACATACATTCAGGGATGTGGAATTCCTATCGCCCGACGGGGTCAAGGGCAACAAGTTTTTATGTTTACTTTGTCCTTGGGACAAGTAGGCCCAACCCTCTGCAGCACAAACCCTTTGGCTGCCTATTTACAGAGAGTGGAACTCTCTGCAGTTGAGGTAATGTTTCGAACTTGTATTTATGGTTCATTATTTGAAAGCCTTCATTATTAGGGTGAGTGCTGTAAATAAATGTTTTAAGGTCACACTTCACTACTGACGTTGGTTCCAGTACAAAAAAAAAACGTGTATACACATGTTTGAAAAGTTTAGGCTATGAGGCTAAGTATAATGCTCCCAGAATGCTCTCTGATTAGATGCAAATGAAGTGTCATTTAGTAAAATGTGTTGATGCATGCTAGTATTTCCCAAAAATATTTCTAATGGAAAATTAGTGTAACCATTTTCAAAACGAATATGGGAAGCATGAAAATAAACAAACAATGGCAAAGCCAACTGGTCTGACATATTTTTATAAGTCTTTTAGTTTCATCAATGCGTGTCTTGTTTTGACATGGCTTTTGTAACACTTTATTGTTGTGGGAGCTACCAGGCCCTCAACATTTTAACAAACACTGGTAAAAAAAAAAAAAAATTTTGAACTCTAAAAGCACACGTTGCCCCCAGTGGCATAACAAAGGCCCTGCAGCCGCCCTCCAGGGGGCCCCTTCAGCACAGCACCTGCCCTGAGTGAGTCTGGAGAGGGGGCTCCTCCATGTTCTTTGCAAAGGGGCACCCTCCAGTTTCGTTACGTCACTGATTGCCACTGTAGTTCCTGACACTGAACAAAACTACTTTGTGTGCCAATATGCTCCTTGTGGAAGAGCAGAATGCGATCACTCACAGTAAAGCCAGCCGAAAGAGAGAGAAATAGAAGTTTAATAAAAACAAAATGTCTTTGTTAACACCAGACCTAATTAGGGGCCAAGACCCACATGTAGGTAGCTTTTTGCATGTCGCAAAGAGCGACTTTCGCTGTTTGTGGCGTGCAAAAAGCACATTGCGATGCACAAACCCAGTTTTGCGATTCAGTAACTTGGTTACCGAATCGCAAAACGGGTTTGTGACTCGCAATTAGGAAGGGGTGTTCCCTTCCTAATTGCGACTCACAGTGCAATGTAGGATTGTTTTGTGACCGCGAACGCGGGCGCAAACCAATCGCAGTTTGCACCCATTTCAAATGGGTGCTAACACTTTCGCAAAAGGGAAGGGGTCCCCAGGGGACCCCTTCCCCATTGTGAATGTCACTGTAAACATTTTTTCAGAGCAGGCAGTGGTACTGCAGACCACTGCCTGCTCTGAAAAAATGAAACGAAAACGTTTCATTTTTCGTTTTTGTAATGCATCTCGTTTTCCTTTAAGGAATGGTGGTCTGCTGTCTCCAGCAGGCCACCATCCCTGTGAGGGACGCTATTCGCAAGGGGTTCGCAAATTGCGACCCACCTCATGATTATTCACTAGGTGGGCATTTGCGAAGCCCTTGCGAATCACAGATGGTGTCAGGGACACCATCCTACATTCAGATTTGCGACTCGCAATTTGCGGGTTGCAAATCTGAACCTACCTACATGTGGCCCCAAATTCTTAAAGAAAGTCACAAAAGTGCACCCATGGTATATGTCGTACCCCTATAAAATATTTGTGAACTGTATTTTAGCATGGGTAAATACGCATGTGTAGATTTGCTCATGTGAAAATCTATTGAGCATTTGCAAGTTCATTTTCCCTCCGGCCACTTTCTTCCCAACCCTGGAAGAAGTTCTAATTCTGCCATTGTCAGGAGTAAATGTCCAACCTTTCTTATTATGGGAAAATATTAGAGAGAAGCTGGTGAAAATCTTTAAAACATGCAGGTTAGTAGGTTTGCAGACTCAAAGGCATTCCAGCCCTGGAACTATTGCTTACTGCTTCCTCCAGCCCCAGTATGCAGATCTGCAGAAAGGTGGCAAAATAAGGAAATTGCTACAGTAGGGATTGAAACTGCAAGTATTCAAGCCCTACTATGGTAGTAGCCCTGGCATAATCAGAGAGGCTATTATCAGAGCTCTTACATAATGAGATTGCTGCCATAATTTGTCGCCACACTACATGGCACCAAAAGGACAAGTAGATCTTTTTACAGGACAAGTAGATTTGAGAAGTAACCGGTCCCCTGGACAAGTAGATATTTTAATAAATTCCACAACCCTGATACATGCTCCAAATATAGAACAGGGACCCTTCCTGACACGCCTCTCGGTTACCCTGGTGCTCTACGTGGCCCATGACTCTGTAACTGGAGGAAATTTTAACTGCTTAGCTGACATTTTCTTAGACAGTTCCCATCCTCCACTTTGGGACTCCTCAACTGTTAAGACAGCAGGCCACATTGTGGAATGGCAGAAACAGTGGGGCCTCATAGATTCATGGTACAGCATGCACGCGCAAGAGCTCGACTATTCCTTCTTTTCAACATTACATGATCTTCACACACATTTAGACACCTTCCTGTGTACACCAGAAGCCCACGGTATGGTGCATACGGTGGAATGCCTGACCCGCAGAGTATCAGATCATAACCCTTTACTTCTCCACCTACACTGGGGGCGTCCCAAGGCTAGTATCCCCAAGTGGTGACTGAAGCCTGAATCACTTAAGACCTGACCTATCAGGAGGCGATCAGAAATCACATCGCCCAATACTTCACAGAGAACGAGGGCACACCCTCCATGCCGTTAGTGGAATGGGATGCATTTAAAGCAGTCATAAGTGAAAGTGCAGAGCAGAGTCAGTGGGAGTCAGGCACCCTTTATTGCAAGAGGTTGAACGAGCAGAGCATCACCTGAGGGAGGAGGAAAAGCACAGATCAGGCCACTCGGAGTTCCAAAAATCATTGCTAGAAGCTAATGACGCAGTAGCAAGTCATTTAGAGAGTCTCCGCTGTTTTGATTACAAACAGTACATGATACGGGCTCTTGTGAAAAGAGATTAAATGGGTTCACTACTGCTCTGTAATCGTGGAAATGCACACAGGGGACAGCGGACATCTATACAGGCAAGGTGACATTTAATACATACTTTATGCACTAATATTCTACTCTCTACAAGAGTCTATTTAGATGGGATGGGGGTGAACTGCGCAACTTTTTTGCACCAATTACTCTTGCCACTATCACACAGGAGGAAGCGGAGAATCTTGAAGGAGACATGATTTCCCAGGAGATAAAGGCAGTATTCAAGGGAATGGCACTGCACTCCTTTCTGCACTCTGGGAACGGATTAACCCCAGGTTGAATTTTATGCGATTTTCAGGATGGAACTGACATCAAAATTAACACACCTGTACAAGGCACCAAAAGATTTGGGGATACTACCATCCACTACAAGAAAGGCACTGATAGTGCCCTTATTAAAGCCCAGAAAATAAGCACAGGATTGTAAAGGGTTTAGATTGCTCTCAATGCACAACCTGGATTATAAAATCCCCAGTAGGATTTTGGCCACCAGACTCCTTCCCTGATGCCCAGACTTGTGCACGCTGACCAAGCAGGGTTCATTCCTGGTCACAACACAGCGATTAATGTTTGCAGGATCCTGGCAGTTATAGAGGAAACTACTTATGACAAGGAGGAGGCCGCAGACTTTGCTGTCAATACAGAGAAGACTTCTGATAGCCCAGAATGAGAGTTCCTTTTTGCAGTCATGGCTAAGATGGGGCTGGGGGAAGAATTCATAGCCTGGGTGAAATTACTATACATGAAACCCACAGCTAGAGTCTGCACAGGGCATCTGATCGTGGAGAGCTATCATATAAAGAGTGGGTTGACACAAGACTGCCCCTTAACGCCCCTACTGTTTGATCTGGCCACGGAGCCTTAGGCCAGTATAGCACAACAGGAAAACAGCTACCAAGGTCTCCAACTGGGTACCTATCAACATCGCATAGCCCTCTATGCTGACGATCTGGTGATCTTCCTCAAAAAAAAAAAAAAAAAACTTGCGTCTAGGGGGAGCCAACGATCTGCTGAAGATGTCTGGTGACCTCTAGATTCTGAAGGTCAACTGGCAGAAGTCACACTTGCTCCCTCTGAAAGCCAATAGTAACCGACCAGAAACACTTGGAGAGCTCCAATGGGAACCCAAATGCCTACTCTATTTGGGGACCAAAATATACCACAACAGGACAGATCTACTGGACGGCAATGTGGGCCAAGCCATAAGGTCAATTAGGGACTGCACTGAGTTCTAGCGCACGCTTCCCTTTCATCAGCAGGTACAGTGGTTCTACTCAAGACGATATTCCTCCCAAAGTTACTTTATTTTTTTACAGTACTATCTATGTGGATCCCTAAGTCAGTGTTTAAAGAACTTGACACAGTTGTGACATAATTTTCTTGGGAGAAGGCAGAGGAGAGTGGCCCTTATGAAACTAGAAAGACCATTGACAGGCGGTCCCAGAATTTGAAACTTATTACATGGTAGCACAACTGCAGTTTTATTTACAATAACTGGCAAATCCCCAAACTCCGGAAAGGACAGTGAGACCCTTTACCCCCACGTTAACAGCTTTAACTAAAACACTGCAGAGGGTGAGGGGACCTGAGGAGGATGACATATGAATTCCAAGTAATACATAGATGTTGGCACTGTTGCCTACAGAAAACAAGAACGCAGATCCTGTATTCTCCAGACATGCCTATAATCAGACCATAGCCCCCATGTCGCTAGTTGGGCCAGCATGGTGGAATGGCTGATGAAGGGGGCAATGAAGATGGGGGGTTTGTTTCAGGCAGGGGAGGTTCTCCCTTTTGAGGACTTCCGTGTAGAATATGGTATCTCACACATTTCCTGCTCCACAGGGCAGTTACTATGTCCTTTCACACACACTGGAAGACTGGACGAACAGATCCAAGACTGCAGGCTGCGAGCCAATATATTTCAGTGGGAGAATCAAGTGGTCTCCTGTTTATATAGAACACTGCAAGGGGGAATAATTCAGCCATTGAAGGCCTTACACACGAAATTGGAGGGAGAAACTGGTGGCCCTATTTCCGATAAAGACTGGGTGACGATACTCAAGAGAATTCCAAAGACATCTCGTAATGCCCGATTTAAACTGATTAACTATTTCATACTCCATAGGGTCTACCCGGGTCGTATTAACAGATACTTCCACATGACGACCGCGGCGTGCCTGTGATGTGGGGAGATTGGGGCTGAGTTTAAACATATGATGTGGGACTGCCCACGTCTGAGAGAGTATTGGAGAGTGGTTACCACAGTAGTAGTGGAGGTCACCGATAAAGAGGTACCGGAATTGACAGAGCATTGCATACTGGGTAAGATCCCCCACACTGCTAAGACGAAGGTGACTAGTAGGTTCCAGGTCTTAGCCTTGGTCTTGTCAAAGAGGGAAGTAACATGACATTGGAAGGCGCCGGAGTACCCTAACACGGACGCTTGACGATGGGAGTTTGGGAGATGGGTGTCCTGTGGAAGGGAGGTGCCCCTCAGAGAAGCTAGGCGGGACTACAGCAGATGGAGATCACCTGAGCTTGGGAGGCTTAAAACAGCTGGAGGAACAGCTTGAGGGAACTTCACCAGCAGGGTCATCAACACAATCCCCCAAAGCCTCACGTATGAGCCCTAAAGGGAGAGATAAGGGATTGGACTGATTAGCACTGATGGTCTACTTCTCCAGATTTGTCCTCTCACTCCTCGTCTACACACAGTTCATTCTATTGGAAGATTATTCGTACAATCACAGCCACAACCCAGCAAAAGCTTCACTGCAGCACATTCTGACACAGACTCCCAATTGAGGGAGGGAGGCAGGGAGAGAGTGAGAGAGGGACGGAAGAAGAGAGGGAGCAGCAGGTTATCTGATAATCGCGTTATATTCAGATGTTAAGCACTGGTTCCTGACATCCGATGTGTGTCTCTGCTAATAAGAAGAAGTTGTGTAGATGCACCTGGAATCTGGTGCTGTAATGTGTTATATAAAATAGTGAATAAAATCTGCTTACAAAAAAAAACTAGGAGCTCACTAGGGTAACAAAAGATGGGTCGGACTCTCAATTGGATGTATGTAGCTCCTAAAGTTGTAGGGTGTTTTGAAGAGTTGGTGATGATCATAGTTGACTGGTGCAGCTCCTCCTGAATGCTCCTCTGCATTGCTCAGAGCTGCTCCTTAGATTCCCTACTCCCTCTGCACAGCTCGATGCTGCTCATTAGATCCTCTACTTTATCTGCACTGCTTGATGCTACTTCTTAGATTCCATACTCCCTCTTCAGTGCTCGATGTTGTTCCTTCGATCGCCTACTCCAACTACATTGCTCGATGCTGCTCCTTAGTTTCCCTACTCCATCTGCACAGCTCGATGCTGCTTCTTAGATTCCATACTCCCTCTTCAGTGCTCGAAGTTACTCCTTCGATCCCCTACTCCCTCTTCAGCGCTCGATGCTGCTCCTTAGTTTCCCTACTCCATCTGCACAGCTCGATGTTGCTTCTTAGATTCCCTACTCCCTCTGCAGCCTCTGCTTTGATTCACCCCTTCCTCTGAAATCCTTGGTTAAGCTAAATGTGTGGCTTGAATCACCACAAGGGAAGAGGGACTTTTGGTTGCAATGGGCTCAAACCAAACCCGTTTGACCAGATCAGAGTGTGACCTGGACAGAGAAGCACCTGAACAATGACTGTGGTTTGGTGAACTCCTTGTAAATAAAACAAATCAAATAAGTATACATGGGACAACTTTAGTATCCTTGTGACAGACATACATTTCATGACGTCGTTAACAGGAAAAAAATTTGTTGAGAGCCACATCCTAAATAGGTGAGTTGGCAATCCTCTGGAGTTGACCAACGGAAATGCCTTTCATCAACTTGCCCATGACATTTTTTTTTGCCCGAAGTCCACCACCAGTTCAGTCGGTTACATGTGATAGGCCACGGCAACTTGACCAACGTACTTATGCGAGTCCAGGGTGGTGTCCTTCAGCCACCACCATGATCGGATCTCTGTATAAAGATATTTATCTACGCAGATGGGACTAGGAAGAAGGTTAGGGGAGGGAAGCCAGAGAAGAGAGCCTACACTGAGGAGCAGTCTTCCTATGAGGGTGATCAGCTATGGGCAGTCTGTGTGGTGCACTGATCTGACCTTACATAGCCCGACAGCTAGAAGATTTATTGGCCTGACCCTGATCACCCCCGGCACATGCCTAGGCACAAGGTGTACAGGGAAAAGGATGTGGTGTTAAGGAGCTGACAAAGAAACACAATCACTTTTCTCAGACATACATACATGCATGCTTGGACGCACAGATCATACTTCATGTTTTTCAGTGTGGGGCACAGATATAATCCTCTCTAAACACCCTCTTAGTGTGAGTTATAATCAGTGCACCTTACAGATCTGTAAGTACCATTTATAATGCAGTACAAAGCAGTGTGGGGCACAGATATAATCCACTCTAAACATCCTCTTAGTGTAGTAATAATCAGTGCACCTTACAGATCTGTAAATACCATTTATACTGCAAGAAAAACCCGTGTGGTGTGCACAGATCACCTCCACTCTAAACTCCCTCTTTGTGTGGGTAATAATCAGTGCCCCTTACAGATCTGTAAATACCATTTATACTGCAGTAAAAAGCAGTGTGCTGCACACAGATTTAGTCCACTTTTAACACTCCTCAGTGCAGTAAAAAGCAGAGCAGTATGTACAGATTTACTCTTTTGTAAACACCCCTGATTGTGTTGTAAAAAGGCAGTGCAGTGTTTACAGCTAAGCGCACCTCATAGTGTCAGTAAACAGCACAGCAGAGTGTACAGATTAACTCTTGTCACCCCCCTTCATTCAGTTGTAAAACTGATTCCCTCCTGTAGCTGTAAACACCCCTTCAAGTGCAGGTAAAAAAGTGCAATGTGCAAATTTACTCTTCTTTAACTGCCCTTTGTAATTTAGGAAAGAGAAGTGCAGGGTGCACAGAATAGCTGCTCTGTAAACACTCCTCATAGTATAGGAAAAAGCAACGCATCATGGAAAGATTATCCATAGCGTGAGCAAAACATCGTACGGTGTGCAGATTTTCTCTTTTTTTAAGCATCGCATCTAGTGCAGTGCAGACTTTCTGCATGCTGTAAACACTCCTCTTAGTGTAGTACAAAGCAGAGCGGTGTGCATCAATTTCTTCTTTCATGGGACAGTTAAAAGCAGTGCAGTGTGCCCAGATTTCCTCTTCTGTCAATGCCCCCACAAACTTTACAAAGCAGTGCTATGTGCACAGATTCCTCATAGTGCAGTAAGATAGAATGTAGCAAACCCAAAGTCCTCATAGTGAGGTGAGATGCAGTGCAGCGTGTGCAGATTTCTCACAGTACAATAAAGAGTATTTCACAATGCACAGGTTTCTCATAATGTAGTAAGGTAAAGTGCAGAGTGCACATATTTCTCATCGAGCAGTAAGATTCAATGCAGTGTGCATAGATTCCTAATTGTGCAGTAAGAATCAGTGTAGCATGCACAGATTGTTCAGTGCAGTAAAACGCAGTGCAGAATGCAGAGATTGCTCAAAGGTGCAGTAAGACACAGTGCAGCATGCACGGGTTGCTCAAAACTGCAGTATGATGCAGTGTACTGGCACAGACTCCTAATAGTGCAGTAAGATGCAATGCAGCATGTACAGATTTCTCAAAGTGCAGTACGAACCAGTGTAGCATGTACAGACTGCTTATAGTCCAGTAAGAGCAGTACAATATGTACAGATTTCTCACAGTGCTGTACGATGAAATGCAGTGTGCACAGATTCCTCACAGTGCAGTAAGATGCAGTCCACAGATGTCTCACAGGGCAGTAAGATGCAGCGCAAACATCCCCTCTTTAACACAAATGATGACCACAAACCGCCTCAGGGCCGGAAGGAAAACCCCCAGAGGTTCCCGGATAGAAGAGCCCAGCTCCTGGCAGAGATTCATCATAGTGTAGTAAGATGCAATGCGCACAGATTCCTTATAGTGCAGTAAGATGCAGGGTGCACAGATTCCTCACAGTGCAGTAAGGTGCAGTGTGTAGAGATTCCTCACAGTGCAATAAGATGCAGTGCAGTACACAGACCCCTCAAAATGCAGTAAGATGCAGTGCAGTGTACACAGATTCCTCACAGTGCAGTATGATGAAGTGCAGTGTACACAGATTCCTCATGGTGCAGTAAGATGCAGTGCACAGATTCCTCACAGTGCAGTAAGATGCTGTTTAGTGCACAGATCCCCTCTTTAACACAAATAATGACCACAAACACCCCGAGGGCCAGGAGGAAAGCCCCCCCAGAGGTCCCCGGATAGAAGCACCCAGCTCAGCCCTGCCCCTGGCAGAGATTCCTCACAGTGCAGTAAGATGAAGTGCAGTGCACAGATCCCCTCTTTAACACAAATGATTACCACAAACACCCCCAGGCCAGGAAGGAAACCCCCACCAGAGGTCCCTGGATAGAAGATCCCAGTTCAGCCGGCTCTTGGCAGAGATTCCTCACAGTGCAGTAAGATGCAGTGCGCAGATTCCTCACAGTGCAGTAAGATGTAGTGCAGTGTGTACTGGTTCCTCATACTACAGTAAGATGCAGTGCTTTGTGCACATATACCTCAGTGCAGTAAGATGCAGTGCAGCACACACAGATTTCTCATAGTGCAGTAAGATACAGTGCAGAGTTTCCTCATACTGCAGTAAGATACAGTGCAAACTCCGCACAGTGCAGTAAGATGCAGTGCACACATTTCTCACAGTGCAGTAAGATGCAGTGTACACATCCCCTCTTTAACACAAATGAGGACCACAAACCACTTCAGGGCCTGAAGGAAAGCCCCCAGATGTCCCCGGATAGAAGAGCCCAGCTCCTGGCATAGATTCCTCACAGTGCAGTAAGATGCATTACGCACAAATTCCTCACAGTGCAGTAAGGTGCAGTGTGTAGAGATTCCTCACAGTGCAGTAAGATGCAGTGCAGTACACAGACCCCTCAAAATACAGTAACATGCAGTGTACACAGATTCCTCATAGTGCAGTAAGATGCACTGTGCACAGATTCCTCACAGTGCAGTAAGATGCAGTGCACAGATTCCTTACAGTGCAGTAAGATGCAGTACAGTGCACAGATCCCCTCTTTAACACAAATGATGACCACAAACACCCCCAGGGCCAGGAGGACCCTCCCCCCCCCCCCCCCAAGAGGTCCCCGGATAAAAGCACCCAGCTCAGCCCTGGCAGAGATTTATCACAGTGCAGTAAGATGAAGTGTTCTTTAACACAAATGATGACCACAAACACCTCCAGACCTGGAAGGCAAGCCCCCCCCAGAGGTCCCTGGATAGAAGAGCCCAGTTCAGCCCAGCTCCTGGCAAAGATTCCTCACAGTGCAGTAAGATGCAGTGCAGTGTGCACTGATTCCTCATACTACAGTAAGATGCAGTGCTATGTGCACATATACCTCAGTGGACTAAGATGCAGTGCAGCACGCACAGATGTCTCATAGTGCAGTAAGTTACAGTGCATAGTTTCCTTATACTGCAGTAAGATACGGTGAAAACTCCTCACAGAGCAGTAAGATGCAGTGCACAGATTCCTCACAGTGCAGTTTCGTCATACTGCAGTAACATACAGTGCACAGACTCTCATGGTGCAGTAAGATGCAGTGCACATATTTCTCACAGTGCAGTAAGATGTAATGCAGTGTGCACAGATTCCTCACAGTGCAGTAAGATGCAGTGCACAGATGACTCACACTGCAGTAGGGTGCAGTGCAGATTCATCACACTGCCGTAAGATGCAGTGTACAGATTCCTCACATTGCAGTAAGATGCAGTGCACAGATTCCTCACAGTGCAGTGAGATGCAGTGCACGGATTCCTCATAGTGCAGTATGATGCAGTGCATTGTGCACAGATTCCTCACAGTGCATTAAGATGCAGTGAAGATTCCTCGCAGTGCAGTAAGATGTAGTGCACAGATTCCTCATAGTGCAGTAAGAAGCAGTGCAGTGTACAGATTCCTCAGTGTAGTACGATGCAGTGCACCATGCAAAGATACCTCATAGCACACTAAGATGCACTGCAGTGCGCAGATTCCTCACAGTGCAGTAAGATGCAGTGCAGAGAGATTCCTCACAGTGCACTAAGATGCAGTGCAGTGTGCAGATTCCTCATGGTGCTGTACGATCCAGTGCAACATGTACAGACTGCTTATAGTCCAGTAAGAGCAGTACAATATGCACAGATTTCTCACAGTGCTGTAAGATGCAGTGCACCGATTCCTCATGGTGCATTAAGATGCAGTGCAGTGCACAGATTCCTCATAGTGCAGTAAGATACAGTACAGTGCCACAGATTACTCATAGTGCAGTAAGATGCACTGCACAGGTTCATCACAGTACAATAAGATGCAGTGCAGTGTGCACAGATTCCTCATAGTACAGTAGGATTCGGTGCAATGGGCACAGATTCCTCACAGTGCAGTAAGGAGTGCAGTGCACAGATTCCTCAGAGTGTAGTAAGATGCAGAGCATCGCACATAGATACCTCATAGCATACTAAGATGCAGTGCAGTGCTCAGATTCCTCACAGTGCAGTACGATGCAGTGCAGTGGGTAGATTCCTTCTTTAACACAAATGATGACCACAAACACCCCAAGGGCCGGAAGGAAAGCCCCCCAGAGGTCCCCGGATAGAAGAGCCCAGCTCAGCCCGGCTCCTGGCAGAGATTTCCTCCAGGATTATTCAGTCTATTTTTACAAACACAGGTGCTGACAATCTCCTACCTGAGCAGAAACCTGTGGAGACATTTTCAGGCTCTCTCCTGGGAATTGGGGGGGTGGGGGGGCAGGTGCAGATTTAGGGTCGGGGGGGGGGGGGGGGGGTCTGTGAGGGTCTGAATATGGAGATAACTGCACAGACAGACGGGGGGTCCTTCCTCCTCTGCAACAGGCTGGATACAGCGGGAGAGGCCGGAAGTGATGTCAGCATGCGCTGCTGGTGCTGTCTCTGCCGCCGCTGACCCGGTAGAGGAAACCCTTCTCCCTTTCATACAATGTGCTCAGTGGATTTCATCAGCAGGCGAGGCGCGCCCTCTGGTGCCCGCTGACGGGACCGCGGGCTCCGGGATGTGTTACACGCGCAGCTTCAGTGCTGTTCTGTAGTTTTTTCCGCTTTTATGTCCACTTCTTCCCCGCAGTCCCCGTCTGCTCATCTCTGTGTTTAATTTGACGACAGTTTCTTGGCCCCTTTCTTGTCTGTTCACCGCTGCTGGCCCCCAGTGACCCCCTCGGTGCCTCTACACACCTCAGCCTCGTGTCATCAGCCCTGCGCGTCCTTTAGTTTTTTTTTTAGAAACCCTCCCGCTCCGGTGAGGCCATTGGGTGCCTGACTCCAACATGGCAGCTGCTGACCGGAAGCTGTTTCTGCTCTCCCTCGCGAGCTCTTCCGGGTGGTGCCACGATTTTCCGGTGGGCGGGCCTGGCCGTAGTCTATTATGCGTTCACTTTTCTGCTGGGAGAGAAGCCACGGCCGCTGCGGGGACCTTTGTTTACAGGCACAGTTGAGCCCGACCCCCACCTTAAAGGTGACCTTTCACCTATCCCCTCAGGGGTTGTGCCTCGCACCTTCGTCCTCTTGGCAGCCTTGGCCCCAGTGACCCTCCGCTGCGGCCTCTGTGCAGAAGCAGCGCCTAGAAGCTGTCAGTGTACCCCGATGACGCTCAGTCACTCCTTCCTGGGAGCTTCACTTCTATAAACAGCAGCGCAGACCCTGCACATTGTTTCCAGAGGGAGGGGAGCCTAGGAGCAGAGATCAGAGTTACTCCAGTTACTGCCCGCGTTACTGCCCCAGTTACTGCTCGCGTTACTGCCCCCGTTACTACTCGCGTTACTGCCCCCGTTACTACTCGCGTTACTGCTCCAGTTACTTCACCATCTCAGTCCCCACAAAGACGGTAGGTTGGGACTCAGTTATTTTTCTTATTTTATATTATTTGCTGCAGTCGCTTTTCAGTCTTGTGATTTCTTTTCTCTCTTAAGTTTAAACCATCTAAAATCACTAACCAGTAAAGCTCTGCAGAATTTCTTTTCTTAAATTGACAGAAGGTTTGCAATGGTAAGGTCAACCTCTTACCAGCTTTCAGGAAGGGTCAGTTTGGGGTAGAAACCAGTGAAATGATAATAGACACGACCTCATTAAAAAGGGCCACCTTTAGGGGAGAATCCTCTGGGAGGCCCTCGGTGCTGCCGCAGTCACTTGCCTCCAGATGTTGGCCCAGTGCAACAGAACAGGCACCTAACAATCTACATACCTGGATCTAAGGAGCAGCATCGAGCAGTGCAGAGGGAATAGGGGATCTAAGGAGCAGCATCGAGCAGTGCAGAGGGAGCAGTGGATCTAAGGAGCAGCATCGAGCAGAGAAGGGGGGGTAAAAAAACGTTTTTCCCATGTTAATTTCCATAGACTCCTTAGACACACCTGTAGCCCAAACTGCTGGAAGAAATTACCTCAAATTTGGAAAAAAATTACCTTTTGGTCTGCAGATCACTTTTTTTAATTTGGTGTAAATCTGTTTAGTAGTTTTTGAGTTATTAAAGGGAAAATACATAACCCCAGTTGACCTGTACAGCTGTCTACTGCCTTTTGGTTAGGTTTGTGCTACATAAATATGTGCCTACTACTGCACGCTTTGGGCACTGAAAGATTGCTAAGCAGCTGTCATGTTTCATGCCAACGCTCGTCAGTTCTTTTCGTTTTACAAAACTAACTCCCAGAGTGGGAATTTGTTTTTGTTAAACATAACAACAACCTTGTGTAGGAGGCTGGCCTGGCTTATAGTGGGTACCTTTTGGTACTTACACCCTGTGCCAGGTCCAGTTATCCCTTATTAGTATAATAGAGGTGTTTCTAACAGCTTAGGCTGAACGTGGAGACGTGCAAAGCTCATACTATACCACTTATATCATATAGCACAATATCATAAGAAAACACAATACTCAGTTACTAAAAATAAAGGTACTTTATTTTAGTGGAAATATGCCAAAAGTATCTCAGAGGATACCCTCACTTAGGAGGTAAGTAATATACACAAATTATATGTACACAACCCCAAATCGGGTAAGTAACAGTAAGAAAAGTAGTGCAAACAATGTAGAATCACATTAGAATGCAATAGGTAGAAATAGGCCTAGGGGCAACACAAACCATATACTCCAAAAGTGGAATGCGAACCACAAATGGACCCCAGGCCTAGTGTAGGGAAGTTACTTATGCAGTGAAAATGGCTGTGAAATAACGTGGACGTTATTTCACTCAGGCTGCAGTGGCAGTCCTATGTAAGAATTGTCTGAGCTCCATTTGGGTAGCAAAAGAAATGCTGCAGCTCATAGGGATCTCCTGGAACCCCAATACCCTGGGTACCTAAGTAGCATATACAAGGGAATTATATGGGTATTCCACTGTGCCAATTAGAATTAGTAAAATTAGTCACTAGCCTGCAGTGACAATTTTAAAAGCAGAGAGAGCATAAACACTGAGGTTCTGGTTAGCAGAGCCTCAGTGATACAGTTAGGCACCACACAGGGAACACATATAGGCCACAAACCTATGAGCACTGGGGTCCTGACTAGCAGGATCCCAGTGACACATTTCAAACACACTGACAACATAGGGTTTCACTATGAGTGGGGGTAACAAGGCTAGAAAGAGGCTACCTTCCTACACCTTGACACCCTGGGAGTTTTAATTATTCTCTTTGAGACTGCCAGGATTTTGCTGTTGGTCCTAAAGAAAAAAAGGCCGTCCTCTTTAATGACTCAAAGCGAGGGGCTCCGCCGGCATAAACCTGACATTGATCTGCAGGGGTTGGGCCCAGGGAAGGGGAAGGCCAGGGTGGAGGAGGAGGCAGGGCAGAGACATTTGTCTTCGTTGTTAGCTGTTTTTCATTAACTTCTTCACCTACAACACTTCCTGGTGGAAGTAAGGAGCATATTTAAGATCCCCTAGCTCCTCCTTGTGCCACATTAGCGTCTCGTGCGCTAATTCAGGACTGCCCTCTAGCTCTCAGGCAGCACTAATCGCAAACCTCTAAAAACAAGACTGTTCTGCACCGAGAGCTTATCCTTGCTTTTGTTAATGACAGTCTTGCAGTGCCACAATCATGGCTTCTTTTCCATTATGCCCCCGTTTCAGTTCCACTCCTAGGCCCTTGCACTGGCATCTGTAACAATACAATGGGGCAATCCTGCAGCAAAACTATGCAAACTGTGACCATTCACAAGACATTTCTTAACATCTTCAAATTCCCTCTCACATTCCTTACTCCACACACAGCCTACACCCTACCCCAGCTGGGCTCCTATGGCACAAGTAAATACGTGTGAACTCAGGGCAAAACCTGGCATAACAAAAATGTTTGTGCCTCTTCTTCCTCCAGGATTCTAGCTATTTCCTCAATGGCTTTAATTAAGCCCCCATCAGCATAGATTACGTGACCTAGATGGTCCAATTCCTGAGGGGCAAACTTGTATTTTTTCTTTTAATTTAAATCCGTTATCTCTCAAGACGCAACTAGAGAAGTCTGTTAAATTATAGGTTATAGGTTGATCAGATCATACTGACAAATATAAAAGCTTTACTTATCAGCTCCGGATAGGGCAGTCCTTTCAGGCAGGGCAGAGCACACATGAATGGATTATAACTATATCACAGAGGGGCAGCACTGACCAGGATTTAGATGTGCAACAGAGCAACTCCTGATACTGGTACCGCCAGAAGTAGTCTGCGCAGAACTTCACAACCTGCACATGATGAGTCTTATTTGTACAGACACCTTCAGTTGAAAGAAGCTTCCTTGTGATGCTTGTAATATTCCTCGAGGGCAGCCTGACCTCGGGTAGGGTGGATCCTATCCAGCTCTTGACATGAGCTAGTTGTTTTGTTTTAGCGACCAGTGCTTTAAGCTGGTAGTTTGGCTGCTGCTGTTAGAACTCCTAGAGGCGGGGGTGGGAGATTGCTGGAGGCTAAACAAGGTTCCAAAGAGTTCTACATTCCGACAGCATACATCATTAATTCAGATTTTACCAATTTGAAAAGGGTGGCATATAGCATTAAAATAACAAATCATTATTTTTACTTAAAGCTTAAACTGAGAATACAGGGGCTTGGTGAGACAGGAAGGGGAATTTTGGCTTAATTCTCATGTGATAATGTTTTTTCTTTTCTCTTTTTCTTTCTTCACAGACACTTGAATATCAGAATGGGGAGAAGAAAGGCTCCAGGAAAAAAAAGAAAAGTACAGTGTTCACCTGAATGTGTTTTGCCTGTCCTTAATGTGTCAGCTTCAGGATCCCAAATAAATGCTGAGCGGGACCATGAACTGCTATCAGGGAACCAGCCCAGCATGATCCTTTTATCTATGTTAGAGGAGTTGGAAGCCAAACTGGATAACTTGCAGAATACCCTAGAGGATGTACCGTCTAGAGTCGCTGGGCTTATGGAGCAAATCTGGATAGAAAAGGGTCAACATCACCTGGAAAATGGTGGTGTGTCTTTGGGGATGGTCAGTCCGGTGACTGTTAGAGATTCTTCTTTCAGTAGATCCCCTCCAATCGATCTTTCAGTCAGGTCAAGGGAGCTGAACCAGTGTCTTCAACCTACATCTCCACGCTTGCTTGAACCACAGAAGAGCCAGAGCCTCCAACCTATGTCTCTGGATGGCCATGGACTACAGCAGGATTGTACTATCTCCAGGGGCCCTTCTCTGGATGTTTCAGTCATCCAAGGTGAGACAAACCTTCGTCTTCCACAAACATTTGATGATGAGGAAGAGCCACTGCAGGCGCACTGCACACAACTAGAACCAGAGGAACACGTGAAGAAAGAACAATTGTATGCAGATACTTGGGACCCACAACAGATGGATCCACCATTTCACGAAGGATACGAGCCACAGCAAAACCACAGCAGACAAACTGTACTTCCAGTTGAAAAGGAAACAGATGTACACATAAAGCAAGAGGAGTTGTGGTTTGATGGTGAGGCTCCACAGCAAAACCACTGCAGACAACCAGCATTTCAAGAGGAACAGAGTCTACAGCACAACGCATGCTTGCAGCAGGTGCTCTCTGATGCACAAGAGCAACATCAGAACTGCAAGACGGAACCAATGCAGTCTGAGGTACAGAATGCAGATCAGCAATACAAGCTGGAACCACTGCATCCTGAGAACTGTGATCAGAACTACAAGCAAGAACCACTGCATCCTGAGGACCGAGATGAGAACTATGAGCAAGAACCACTGCATCCTGGGGACCGTGATGAGAACTACGAGCAAGAACCACTGCATCCTGAGGACCGAGATGAGACCTATGAGCAAGAACCACTGCATCCTGAGGACCGAGATGAGACCTCTGAGCAAGAACCACTGCATCCTGAGGACCGTGATGAGAACGCAAACCTACAACGGACATGTACTGATGCGCAGGGTCCATCGGTATCCTCCTCATTCCTGGCACAGAATATTACTGATACAGATGGAGCTATCGCCACAGGCGCATTGGAGAGAAGAAAATCAGATGTATTGCTGTTCAAAGCCATCCCAGGTATATGTTTTTTAATAAATAAAGATCCAGAAAGAGGACTAAAATTGTCTAGCTCTGAAATAATGTAACATACAGCATCTCTCAATGTGATGTTTCCATATTCTTAGTGAGACTTGCAAGGGGCCAAGTCATAGTTATGTGGAGTGGTATCTTTGGGGGCTGGAGGCTCGTTCAGAAATAGGCTGAGAATTGGTATTCAGCATATGAAAATGACCTGAATTCTGGTCCATGCATGATAGTCCATATTCCAGACTCAAGGACTTCGAGGAATTAGTGGCAGAATCTGTGATTTCAATCCAAGTGCTGCACTACTCATCGTCCCCTAAGTGTCAGATGCAAGTGAGGTGTTATTCACTGAGAGTAGTAGAAACATTGCCCTTTTTATTGCTAGTGGAAACTAAAGCACTTGAAAGATTGGGCAGAGTCTGTGTGATGTTTGCGTGTACAGAATCTAAGAGGATTTGTGGGTCTGTCAGGGTCTGACGGTTAGGAGGTGAGGGAGGCAGTGAGAAGAAGACACGTGGTCTGTAGTGATGGAATGGATAGGGCAAGGTCCACGGCACCCCAGAGCTTTCAAGAAGACGTGGTCTGTTTTTCTGCAGTGCATAGATACATGTGGATAGAACTGGGTGGCCTGCAGATCAGAAAGGGTCGGTTGTGTAACATACTGTATGACTTGATACCAGCTCCATCTAAAAACTCTTTTGTCTCCCTCAAGACAAATTGCACACTAATATCTGATACCAGCTCACACGGAAACCCCCCCTCTGGCAAAAATGTGAGTAAGAAAGATGATGACACTTTAAGTGCTTGGTTCACGTACAAACTTTACTTCTTACCACTTTGACATGTAGTCCACAAGCACAATGGCAAAGTTCTGATGCACAGGAAGCAAATGGACCAAACAAATCAATGCAGTCTTTGTCCCACACTCTGTCAGGCTAACCCACACCCGCCACAGGCAGAACTCCAGAGATCAGTCTTTTATTGTTTTGTAAAAACTTTCCACTCTCTAACAGCCCTATCCACGGCAGTCTGCCAGTATTGCATTATCAATCTGTTAGAATTAGTGGAAGAATCTGGGATTTCAATCCAAGCATTGTCCTACTCATCGCCCCCTAAGTGTCAGTTGCAAGTGAGGCGTTAATCACTGAGAGTAGCAGAAACGTTGTCAATTTTTTGTGCTAGTGTGTACTAAACATTGGGCAGGGTCTGTGTGATGTTTCAGTGTACAGAATATAAGGGGATTTATGTGTCAGTCAAGGTCTGTTGCTTAGAGGAGGAAGAAACCGGTTGTTGAAGAGAAGGTAATGTGTAAATCAGGTGTGGTCTGTAGTGCTGGAATGAGTAGGGCAAGGCCCACGGCACCAAGAATGTTTTCTAAAACATTGTCAGTTTTTCTGTAGTGTGTAGGGACATGTGCACAGAACAGGGGCACCTGCAGGTCAGAGATGGCTCCTTGTATCACAACATACAGTATCATATAGGACATCTTACAAGTTCAAGGGGGTTTCAGGATTAAGTAGGGTCTGTGGTGCTGTTGTCTGTGGGGTTATGTACACAGTACATGGTAGTCTGAATGTCAAGCTGGGTTGGTTGTACTGCAGTAATACAGGATTAGGTTGTATATTTGCTTACTTTTATTTAATCTAATATATGCCCATTATAAGCCCAGATATGACCCCCGTTATGTCTCCTCTTACGCTTCTGTCAGTTTTTCCTCCTGCTAAGTCACCAATATCAGTGGTAAAAGTAACTCTTCTGGGTGAGTGGGTGAAGTTGATGGTGATTACTCTGAGATATGTGGAATTACTATGGAAATGTGGCATTTGATTCCTCTTGTAATTCCTGAGTACTATGATTGTTTAAGAAATAATTGGCTACGTGACCATGTCAGTGTGAACAATAGCTTTACAATATCATATGCATCTCTTGAGGGTCGATCCATCTTTAGATGGTGTGAGAAAGTAGCCTCTTTCTAGCCTTGTTACCCCCACTTTTTGCCTGTTTGTGAATATATGTCAGGGTGTTTTCACTTTCTCACTGGGACCCTGCTAGCCAGGGCCCAGTGCTCAAGTGACTCCCACAGTCCAGTAACTCTTCAGTCCAAGTTTGGTGGAGGTAAGTCCTTGCCTCCCCACGCTAGACTGCATTGCTGGGTACCGCATGATTTGCAGCTGCTCCGGCTCCTGTACACTCTTCCAGGATTTCCTTTGTGCACAGCCAAGCCTGGGTCCCCGACACTCTAACCTGCAGTGCACAACCTTCTGAGTTTTCCTCCAGCGTCGTGGGACTCCCTTGTGTGACTTCGAGTGGACTCCGGTTCACTTTTCTTCTAAGTGCCCGTTCAGGTACTTCTGCGGGTGCTACCTGCTTCTGTGAGGGCCCCCTACGTTGCTGGGCGCCCCCTCTGTCTCCTCCTCAGCTGGCATTTCCTGGGCTCCTGCCCACTCTCGACACTGTCGCGACTATTGGACTTGGTCCCCTTGTCTTACAGGTACTCAGGTCCGGAAATCCACTGTTGTTGCATTGCTGGTGTTTGTTCTTCCTGCAGAATCCCCCTATCACGACTTCTATGCTCTCTGGGGGTAGTAGGTGCACTTTACACCTACCTTTCAGGGTCTTGGGGTGGGCTGTTTTTCTAACCCTCACTGTTTTCTTACAGTCCCAGCGACCCTCTACAAGCTCACATAGGTTTGGGGTCCATTCGTGGTTCGCATTCCACTTTTGGAGTTCATGGTTTGTGTTGCCCCTATACCTATGTGCTCCTATTGCAATCTTCTGTAATTTCACACTGATTGCATTGCTTTTCTTTCTATTACCTGCATAATTTTGGTTTGTGTACATATATCTTGTGTATATAACTTATCCTCATACTGAGGGTACTCACTGAGATACTTTTGGCATATTGTCATAAAAATAAAGTACCTTTATTTTTAGTACTTCTGTGTATTGTGTTTTCTTATGATATTGTGCATATGACACCAGTGGTATAGTAGGAGCTTTACATGTCTCCTAGTTCAGCCTAAGCTGCTCTGCTATGCTATAGCTACCTTCTATCAGCCTAAGCTGCTAGAAACACCTCTTCTACACTAATATGGGATAACTGGACCTGGCACAAGGTGTAAGTACCTCTGGTACCCACTACAAGCCAGGCCAGCCTCCTACAGATGGCTAATGTATCCTAGCCCCTCCTTATACTACCCAATACACATTACGTGGTGCAAATCATGCAAGTTTCTGCCTCTCTGTGCAGTAAATGGTGCAACATGGTGTGTTACGGAAAGCCTAATGGAAAGCTCTGGCCACATCTTCCACTTTTTTTTTATTGTTGTGAGGTTATTTTAGTAGCTTTATTGGGCATGTTATTTTAGCCATAGGCCTACAGCTTGTGCCCCTTAGCTTAGGAACAATTCATTTTATTTTCTGAGCAGAAGCTCTCTTCTGTGGTGATGCTTTATTTTCCTTTATTTCATACACTTTTAGCACTGAAACTGTTTTCATTTCTTTTACTCGAACATTGTAGTTCTGTGCTTTGCTCAAAGCTGTCTCCAATATGTTGTCAGTACAAAGTGGAACACCAAAATCTTTGCCATACGTGTTCTTACTTTAGGGCATGTTTCTCAGAACTCCAGCTATTTTATTATAAAACATCCCTCTGCCCCCTGTATGTTACAGGGAGAGCTCCTGCCAGAAGATTGCCACTGCATGCTGTCTCTTTAGTGCAGCTGTCTGCTGAGACTTGGGCCCTCATTTTGACTTTGGCTGTCAATTTCTGTGACCGCCAAAGCCAAACCCGCCACCAGACCGCCAGTGTTGGCGGTCTGCAGACCGCCATACTACGAGTGCAGGCAGTCGTTTGCCATCCTTGTGGTGGAAAGTCACCAGCATTCGCAATGGTGGTCTGTGGTGCTGAGGCGGGTGCATTGCCAGCACCGCCACACCAGTAGGACTCCACCTGCCGTATTACAAGCCATACTATGGCTTGGCGGAGTCCTGCTGGTGTGGTGGTGCTGGCGATGCAAGGCCACCAGGAAAAATCTCCTCTGAGACGTCCTCCTCAATGGAGAAGGTAAGTGGGCGTCTGAAAGGGGGGTTGCCCTTGTGTGTGTGTGTGTGTCTGCGGAGGGGGGGAGTGGTGAATGCATGCATGTATGTGAGTGAATGTGTGCATATATGGGGATGTCTGAGTTGATGAATGTGAGGGAGTGGGGGTGTCTGAGTGCGTGTATGCGTATGCTGAATGGGTGTGTATGTGAATGCGTGCATGAAGGGGTGTTTGTGAGTGTGTGGATGGGTCGGGGGGATGTGTGCATGTGTGGGGACATGTGTGCCGATGACAGGAATGGAGATTCCTGTCACCAGGTGCTTGACCGCCAGGGTTTTCGTGGTGGGATGACCGCAACAGAAAGCCTGGTGTTTTGCAGCCTTGTAATCCAGACAGCAGGCTGAGGCCTGCCACCGGGTTGGAGGTGCTCCCCGCGGGCCGCAGCAGTGCGACTGCATCGGCAGGCGAGGCAGGGTTGTGGAGGCTTGGCGTCTGCCAAGCCCCACAACTAGTAATGTGGCGGTCCTTATGCCCGACTCTGCGGCGGTAGGACTGACACGGCAAGGCTGGCAGTCTCATGACCGGCAGCCTCGTAATGAGGCTCTAGTTGTCTTTCCATTTACATGAGAGAGGACTCTAAGTAGACTAACAGCCCTCTTCACTACTATCCTATTCGGGTATAGGAGATGGTGTCTTCCTAGGGAACCTGAAGGGCGGATTAGGCTAACACTGCTGTGCTCTAGTAGTACTTTAGTGGTGTAGGTAGGAATCCAGCCACGTACCACTCTGTTACTTTGGGAGAATTTTCTTGTGTTTCACTTTCCTTGTCACCTCATTGCTATTATTCTGTTTTATTATCCTAATCATTGCAGTATATGCTATTTTATCTAGAACACAGTTGATGCAAGTAAAATACATTGAACCGATTTCTGCTTCTATTTGTATTTGCATTTGTGAGACAAATGTTACTCAGAAAAGGATAACAATAAGGAAAAGGATGACATCTGTTGCAGCACAATTTCTTTGAGAAATCAGAATGTCATGCACATCGCTTCCGCAAATCACTGCCACCTTTAGGTGCTGGTGAGGTATGATACGTGACCTGAAGGGTTAGGCCGACAGTTGTCACACAGAGTGGAATGGAACTCCGTTCTCCACAGCCTGGTGGTGCTGTCGCCCCCATCCAGCAGTCTTTTTTAGTATTATGAGAGCCAAACACGACAACACTTGCTACCAAAAAACCTCTGATGCACTCACTGACCATTCTGTTCATCCTCTCTGGGTGATAAAGACTAGCCCATTTATGCTTAATACTATTTCCACCCAAATCTCCATCTCCCTCAAGGCAAATTCTACTACTTATCCAATACCAACTCACACAGAAAATCGTCTCTGGGAAATACAAACCTCACTTCTGTCAACTTTGACATGTAGTCCACAAACAATACGGCGATTGCAAGAGGAGATCGGAGGCCTCAACAGAATGAAAGAGGAGCAGTAGACATATGAACACATAGCGCAAGCTCCTGTTTAATGATGGCTCCGAATAATTGTCTGTAGAAGACCCACACGATAAATTCACGCTGCTGGGGACCCTGTCCGTTGGGCAGCGCCGGGAGGAGGGCTGCGATGCAAACCTAAGGGCAAAGGAAGGAGAGGCTCTGAACAGGTGGCCACTAACGGACAGATCATCATCAGGCCCCCCTCCGCAGACCTTAGAACATCATCACTAACAACATTTGGACATTCATACAAAAGAAGGGTAAACGATAATTGATCAACGGTCACAGCTGGCTCAGAAAGTCACACAAAAGTAGAGCTTGCTCCGCTGTGGCAAACTGAAACACCTGGAATAAGAATGGGGCGAACAAAGGCCAGACA
This sequence comes from Pleurodeles waltl, assembly GCF_031143425.1. Lineage (NCBI taxonomy): Eukaryota > Metazoa > Chordata > Amphibia > Caudata > Salamandridae > Pleurodeles > Pleurodeles waltl. The sequence goes on from NC_090442.1 coordinate 33,879,830, forward strand.
GGAACAGGTATCGCAAGAGCTGATACTGCCGTCATGGCAGTCTGACAGCTCGACCGCAGCACCTTCCCTCATGATGCCCACCAGCGGGAGGATAAAATAGACCTCATCCTGCGGGAGATAAGAGACTTCCAAGCGATTATAGAGCAAACACTAGGCGTGCTAACAACAGAAGTAAATTTGCTCTGAGATGACCACCACAAATTGTCAGAGAGTCAAGACCACAGAGGGATCCCTTGCTACATTGACACCTAGACAAAAACACATGAGGACACCGGTTACGCAACTGCAAAGACAAGTGGAGCAATTACAGGAACGTGGCAAAGATGCTGAGGGTAGGTCCCGCTGCAATAACGTTTGAATTGTGGGGCTGCCAGAGGGCCTTGAAGGGCTAAATACAACACACTTGATTGAGGACTGATTACAAACAGTGATTTGCCCCACAGTCCTATGGTCATACTTCGTAGTGGAGCGGGAGCATAGAGTACCAACTAGGAAACCAATCTCGGGTGCACCCTCACACCCATTAGTCGACAAGATATCGAATTATAGAGATCAGGACCTACTACTGCAGTAGGCGCGATGCGCACACCCATAAAGGTGGAAAATACTAAAGTCTTCTTATTCACTGTAAGGAAATGCCTCCTTGGCATGGTTACCACCTGACTTTTTGCCTTTGCGGATGCCAAGTTATGATTTGAAAGTGTGCCGAGGCATGCTAACCAGGCCCCAGCACCAGTGTTCTTTCCCTAAAACTGTACCTTTGTTTCCACAATTGGCACACCCTGGCATCCAGGTAAGTCCCTTGTAACTGGTACCCCTGGTACCAATGCCAGGGAAGGTCTCTAAGGGCTGCAGCATGTCTTATGCCACCCTGGGGACCCCTCACTCAGCACAGGCACACTGCTTGCCAGCTTGTGTGTGCTGGTGGGGAGAAAATGACTACGTCGACATGGCACTCCCCTCAGGGTGCCATGCCAACCTCACACTGCCTCTGGCATAGATAAGTCACCCTTCTAGCAGGCCTTACAGCCCTAAGGCAGGGTGCACTATACCATAGGTGAGGGCATAGGTGCATGAGAACTATGCCCCTACAGTGTCTGAGCAAAACCTTAGACATTGTAAGTGCAGAGTAGCCATAAGAGTATATGGTCTGGGAGTCTGTCAAACACGAACTCCACAGCACCATAATGGCTACACTGAAAACTGGGAAGTTTGGTATCAAACTTCTCAGCACAATAAATGCACACTGATGCCAGTGTACATTTTATTGTGAAATACACCCCAGAGAGCATCTTAGAGATGCCCCCTGAAAACATACCCGACTTCTAGTGTGGGCTAACTAGTTTTGCCAGCCTGCCACACACCAGACATGTTGCTGGCCACATGGGGAGAGTGCCTTTGTCACTCTGTGGCTAGTAACAAAGCCTGTACTGGGTGGAGGTGCTTCTCACCTCCCCCTGCAGGAACTGTAACACCTGTCGGTGAGCCTCAAAGGCTCACCCCCTTTGTTACAGCGCCCCAGGGCACTCCAGCTAGTGGAGATGCCCGCCCCCTCCGGCCACGGCCCCACTTTTGGCGGCAAGGCCGGAGGAGATCATGAGAAAAACAAGGAGGAGTCACTGGCCAGTCAGGACATCCCCTAAGGTGTCCTGAGCTGAGGTGACCCGACTTTTAGAAATCCTCCATCTTGCAGATGGAGGGTTCCCCCAATAGGATTAGGGATGTGCCCCCCTCCCCTCAGGGAGGAGGCACAAAGAGGGTGTAGCCACCCTCAGTGCTAGTAGCCATTGGCTAGTAACCCCCAGACCTAAACACACCCCTACATTGAGTATTTAGGGGCCCCCAGAGCCAAGCAAGATAGATTCCTGCAACCTGAAGACAAAGAAGGACTGCTGACCTGAAAGCCCTGCAGAGAAGACGGAGACACCAACTGCTTTGGCCCCAGCCCAACCGGCCTGTCTCCCCACTTCAAGAAAAACTGCACCAGCGACGCGTCCCCCAGGGTCCAGCGACCTCTGAAGCCTCAGAGGACTACCCTGCATCTAAAAGGACCAAGAACTCCCTGAGGACAACGGCTCTGCTCCAAAGAAGAAACAACTTTGCAACAAAGAAACAAACTTTAAAGGACTGCACGTTTCCCGCCTGAAGCGTGAGACTTTCCACTCTGCACCCGACGCCCCCGGCGCGACCTGCGGAGAAACAACACTACAGGGAGGACTCCCCGGCGACCCTGTGAGTAGCCAGAATTCCCTCCCCCCCCCCTCCCCCAGCGACACCTGCAGAGGGAATCCAGAGGCTCCCCCTGACCGCGAATGCCTGCTTCTAAGAACCCGACGCCTGGTAAAGCCACTGCACCCGCAGCCCCCAGGACCTGAAGGATCCGACCTCCAGTGCAGAAGCCACTCCCAGGTGGCCCTCTCCCTTGCCCAGGTGGTGGCTACCCCAAGGAGCCCCCCCCCCCCGCCTGCTTTGTTGAAGAGACCCCTGGGTCTCCCGTTGAACTCCATTGCAAACCTGACGCCTGTTTGCACTCTGCACCCAGCTGCCCCGTGCCGCTGAGGGTGTACTTTTTGTGCTGACTTGTGTCCCCCCCGGTCTGCCCTCCGAAGACGCGGGTACCTACCTGCTGGCAGACTGGAACCGGGGCACCCCCTTCTCCATTGAAGCCTATGCGTTTCGGGCACCACTTTGACCTCTGCACCCGACGGCCCTGAGCTGCTGGTGTGGTAACTTTGGGGTTGTCCTGAACCCCCAACGGTGGGCTACATTGGACCAAACTTTGAACCCTGTAGGTGGTTTACTTACCTGCAGAACTAACAAACACTTACCTCCCCCAGGAACTGTTGAAAATTGCACTGTCTAGTTTTAAAATAGCTTATTGCCATTATTGCCAAAACTGTATATTCTATTTTGCTGATTCAAAGTTCCTATGATACCTAAGTGAAGTACCTTTCATTTGAAGTATTGATTGTAAATCTTGAACCTGTGGTTCTTAAAATAAACTAAGAAAATATATTTTTCTATACAAAAACCGATTGGCCTGGAATTGTCTTTGAGTGTGTGTTCCTCATTTATTGCCTGTGTGTGTACAACAAATGCTTAACACTACCCTCTGATAAGCCTACTGTTCGACCACACTACCACAAAATAGAGCATTAGAATTATCTCTTTTTGCCAATTTCTTACCTCTGAGGGGAACCCTTGGACTCTGTGCATACTATTTCTTACTTTGAAATAGTGCATACAGAGCCAACTTCCTACATTCACCAATTATATATTGGCAGTGCAGTGCAAAGGGGCCTCTTACCAAATGGTCAAACAACTGCTTCAATAAGCCAATATCACATATGCCCTGCTCTTTCCAGCAAAATTGAAAATCTGCCATAAACAACAGGTATTCTTTTATGATTCTCCAGAAGAAGCACTGCAATGGCTAGAACCATCCTATCCAGAGGTAACTGCTCAGGACAGAAGAGACCCTCCTGCTACTACGGTTCAGCGGGCACCCAGACGCAGGCTTTGCCAACCTAAAAGGAACCACCTGTCGCAAATAAAGAAGCCCCAACTGCCCAACAGGTGAAGGACGGCAGACAAGGAGGGTGAAATCGCCCACCACTCTCAGGTCACTGTGCCCTCTAGTTAGTACAAGTAACTCTCAAGAAAGTGTCTCTGAATCGGAGACAAAAGCCAGTGAGGCACTATTCCTCATGGTAATACCCCAAACAGCAGAGGAACTTTAATGGGGACCATCAATAATGTAAGGGGCAACAACAAGCATAAGGGAACACAATCAGCTGTCTGCCTTTGAGCTGTGAAACAGCTGCTACTGTTCTCATTACTTAGAACTCCACTGCCATGAACTCTTGACGGAGAACAAAACCATAAAAGAAATGAGGAGAACCACAGCCTGAAAGAAAAGAGCCCTTACTGAATTGGAAGAAACTATCATTAGGGCAAGGAGCGCCCTGCTGAGGCCGGGGCCCCGACACCAGGCACTCTTTAACAGTGTACAAATTGCACCAACCGATTGCCACAAGATGAACGTGTTTTGGCTTCTAAGCCACTGACTACCCCGATGCAAGGGTTATTGGTTTTCTATGATGTTTTTTAAATTCCAACTTTTTAAGTTCCAACTATTGTTGCAAGATCAGTCAAGTAATGTTTTCTTTCTGGACGCCATGCTCATATCTTTAAAAAATTGTCAAATGGTTGGTATATTTGTGATATTTGGTGGGGCCACAATGAGGGACTAAGGGAATACTCATTCTACTCGTACCCCCATACTTTACATTCTAGGCTGGATAGATTTGTATGCCACGACCAGATGCAAACACTGACCATATCTGACCATAAACCACTAGAGATTCCAGTGCAGTGGGGCCGGGTTCCTGCCCCGATTCCCATATGGAGATCGAGGCCCTCACTACTCGAAGACGAAGTACTACGAGAAAAATTAGCAACCACTCTCTCCATGTAGTTCTCTGAAAATACGAATACCGCTTTCACCCCAGTAGTGGAATGGGAAGCCTTCAAGGTGGTGGTGCGCGGTGGGATCATTGTTATGACAGAAGGGGCCACTCATGTGAGGAACAGGCTGCAGCACAAGGCCCGAAAAAGCCCAACAACTGCAGGACGCCCGCAATCAATATGCAGAACTACTAGAGCGCCTCCGAGTAGTAAATCATAGCCATTGCAGTAAAAAAAAATACACACCGAAGTGGACAGGACAGGCACGCTACTAGCAAGATTAATATGTCCACCACTGAACCCCACGCCAATCAGGAGGGTAGACCCCCCACTGCAGAACCCATCCACCATACAGAGAGGAATCAAATCGGCCTTTCGAGATTACTATACGCAGTTATACGCCGCACCCCCACAGACCCAGAGAGACTCACTATGGAGATTCTTAGAATGAGCACATCTACCCAGAACACGACCCATAGATAATGAACTGCTAGCAGCCCTGTGCAACTGACAGAAGTTAAAGAAACCCTTAAAACCTTAGAAGGTAACAAAGCCTCGGGTCCAATGGCTTGCCAGTAGAGCTCTGTAGTACATATGCTATGCCAATAGCACCGGCTGCCTTCCACTATCTTGGCATACAGGTATACCGAACGAATGAGGATGTATTGGACGGAACCTAATACGAACAATTACCACGCTAACTTCACTAATACATTCTGGCCTACCCTCCTACTGTCAACGACCAGCAGGATAACACTGGCCAAAAAGGTGATACTTATTTTACTTTGTAAACTTTCTTTGTTGTAGTTCCCTTGGCAACATTCCGCTATCTCAATACGTCACTGACGGAACATATCTGGGGACAAAACCACCATAGAATTAGTTTGGCTAAGCTGCAGTTCCTGATAGATGGGGGGAGGGAGACACAGATTTCAAGGCCTACTGTTATGCAGCACAACTACAATGACTGTCCTGATTTATTCAAGATTAACCACACTGTGATACACAATAACCAAGGCCGCCTCCACCGACACCTCTATTCTGAGACTACTCAGACCATTCTCACCCGCTGCTGCTACCCGTAGCTCTACGGTATTGGCGATTGGCAGAAAATAAACTGCAACTCAGGCTCCCAATGCCCCTAACATTCCCCTGCGCAGCCTTCCTTAACCTTAACAAAACGACACCTGGACGGATGGGAAAAAGGTGTCACCACAGTGAGGAGCTTGTTTGTGGAGGGGAGATTAATGATGCACATAACCTCCTGAATACAGTTTTTCTTGGACATGCTAGTATCGTCAGACTGATACAAAAGCAGGGGGCACCCGAGGGCCAAGAACCTGAAACACATGAATTAGATCTGATGGTTGAAGGTCCACACTCAGTGAAAGGCTGTATAGAGGCCTTCAAATGCACCTTGGAGTCTCCCTGTCACAGTTAAAGAGGAAATGGGAAATTGACTCAGACAGAGGAATTACAAATAAAGAATGGGCAAAAGCTTTAGAATTCCCTGGAAAAGTTTACCGTAATACCAGATCTAAATTTAATTCAGTTTTCAATACTGCATAGAGCCTATTTAACCGCACAGTCGATCAATTAGATATACCCCAGAGCAGCAGCAAAGTGCCTCGATGCCAAGAAGAAGGGGCGGACTTACTACATATGTTCTGGACATGCCCCAGGCTGGAGACCTGGGCAGAGATAACGCAGACTTAGTGGGCATAACCAGTCTGAAACGCATGGAACGCGGCCTGCTGGGCATAGCAATGCAACCACAGGGAGGTATGGTAGAAGAAAAATTCCTAAACCTAGCAGTATTACTAGCGAAGCGACAACTAGGAAGTGGGAAGCAGTTCCCTCTCGACTAGAGGACTGGAGAGCAGAAATGAAAAAGTGGGGCCAAGCGGAGAGTTCAGCTATTAGACGGGAAGAATACTGAGGGCCCGTAAGAACCTGATCTCATTGGAGTGGGATTTGTTATTAGAGACCTTTAAGGCACACAATATGACCCAACTGGACAAAAAAGTAAACCAAACCCCTTGATATCTGCTGAAAGAAATAAGCCTCTTAATACCAGGCTCCGATTGGGCGGTAGACCATGGACACAAGACTTTAAGCTTTACGACTACATGCAAGAGAATTACCCACACCAAAGACACAGCCACTAGTTCGTTTTGTTTTTTTCTTTCTTTTCTCTTTCTCTCAGAAGGAATCTTATTCAACAAAATTATGTGTACTGTTTAGAAATAATAGACTAGGAGTACCCTACACATGACCGCGTGTTCACTGATATAAATTGAAGCATATACTCCTGTATAAACATGTTTAATGTGCTTAAAATGAAAAAAAGTTTGTTTAAAAAAATATATTGTGGTAAATTGATAACAAAGAGGTCATTGTCACCCTTGATCATTTCTTGGCTTGCTCTACCACTCCCCTCTTCCCACGAAGTGAGTTGTCTTTCTGCTGTGTATTTACTCCTTCTTGTCTTCCTCTTCCTCTATTTGCCCTTCTTCCTCTTGTTTTTCCTCTTTTCTGATTTTTTATTGTCCATCCTTTTTTCAGTACCCTGTACTCGGCTAAAAAGAAGTCTCAGGTAGATTTTTTCTCTTCTAGGAAGGTGTCAGCCGAGTCATCTCAGACTGACTATCCTTCTGAGCTTGACTGTGCTCTCAGAAGTTCTTGTTGTCTTTGTGTTGATATTATTTTAACCTTTCTCTTCACTTCACCATATCGTATTTCAAAGGTTAAGACTCTTCCAGTGCTGTAGTCTTGCTTTGCCCTTAGGGATTTCCTCCTTTCTCTTTATCTCTTCCTCGTGTTTTGTCAATCTCTCTGTCACCCCTTAATGAAGTTAATAACTTGTTTGTCATTGTCATTCTCCCTTGTATCAGTTCTTAGTCTTGAGTACTACAAATGCAAGACTAGAGAACACCATTAGACCGCAGACTAAGAACAAACAAGTTAGCTGGCCTTTTCCATCTGTGGACCCTTTGTCTGGAACAGCACCCCCATAGTCATCAAGGCTGCCCCAATACTGCCCCAGCTTAGGAACGAGTCGAGGGCCCACCCCTTTAAAAAGACTTTATGCTTGTCTTCATGCCCGGTACAGCGCTCTGCATCTTTTAGGCAGGGTTTGTACTATAAAAATAACATATTACTACGTATTTAGCCGACCTACCCTACACGTGGACTTTTGAGTACATTTGACAAAGCGATCCTGGGATGGTTGAGAAGGTTTATCCCACTCAGAGCACTCATTGTGTCCAGTTGCGATTTTAATATTGTCTTACCAAGAGTAGTGAGTCCATCTTTTAAGCCACTACATCCATGTTACTGCATAGTTTGCTCAGTTTAACTGAGCAGATTATTCATTATTTTACACATATGAGCAGACAGAAGCACTCTGATGGAGGAAAAACACAAAAATGTAAGCTGGAATAAAGCATTATGCATTTCAGCTCTGGGATTACGTGTTGTTTTCCAAATCGAAACTCACCCTTTGATCCAAACATGGTCTCTTGTTTAGAACCCAGCAAATGACAGAGAGATAGTGCACCACATGTCATCTACAATACCATCAGCATCAAACTATTGGTTACAGGAGGTAGCATTTTCCTACTTCCTTAGCTATAACTGTCCACATTTTACATATTATAACAGCGCAGTTTTTTAATTAATATTTCCCATGTGTAATTTATGTTCTTTTCATTCTGCAGGACAGCAGCCGCAGAAGGAAAGTATGGATGATCAAGAGAAACATAAAGCTTCTAGAGGAGTTAAGTATTTTGCTCACAAATTGAACGAAAAAAAACACCAAACAACACACTGGGGTGAGAGGGTTAACAATGAAACACTCCTTCTAAAGCAAAAAAGAATAGACAGCGGCCTAGGAGCGTATCCCTGGGCTGAATGTAAGAAGACATTTACTGGAAAGACGCATCTTTTACTGCATGAAAAAACACATACAGAACTAAGGCAGTGTCCCTACCCTGAGCAGGAAACCAGGTCTGCTGACGAGGCAACTCTTACACATCAAGAAAAAACCTTTGTTCAGAAGGTACATCTTCAACAACATCAAAAAATACACACAAGAGAGAGACATTATCACTGCAATGTGTGTGAGTTGAGCTTTCCTGGAAAGTTAAACTTGGTACAGCATCAAAGAATACACACAGGAGAGAAGCCTTATAGCTGTACTGCGTGCAAGAAGAGCTTCAGTCTAAAGAGAACTCTTGTAGACCACCAAAAAATACACTCCGGTGAGAAGCCTTATAGCTGTACTGTGTGTGCCAAGAGCTTTACTCTTAAAACTACCCTTGTACACCATCAAAGAATACACACAGGAGAGAAGCCTTATAGCTGTACAGTGTGTGAGAAGAGCTTCAATCGAAAGAAAACTCTTGTAGACCACCAAAGCACACACACAGGAGAGAAGCCTTATCGTTGTACTGTGTGTCCCAAGAGCTATACTCGTATGGCAAACCTCTTAGACCATGAAAGAATACACACAGGAGAGAGGCCTTATAGCTGCACCGTGTGTGCCAAGAGCTTTACTCTTAAGGGAACCCTTTTGCACCATGAAGCCAGACACGCAGGAAAGAAGCCTTAAATCACTGCAGAGTCGATTCTTGTACAGCACCAAAGAATACACACATGAGAAGGCCATGACGCTGCATGGGATATTTCTCTTCAGCAACATCAAGTAAAAAGTACAAAAACCTTCTCAAAGCACTGCCAAAATGGATCTAAGATTGTACAGCTGAAATTAGACCCAAAGCATCTACGAACTAATCTAAGAATTAATCAGGGCTGAGGTCCTCACCTTCGTCTGAATGTCTGAAGAGCTTTAAAATTAAGGACAGACGCCAACATTTGCAGCATCTCTGAACAGAAGATGGGCCCTTCAACTTCCCTTCACCAAGCAACGAACTTCACAGAGCATTGCTTCATTGCAAATTAAACTTTTTAGACACACATGAAATGTATGCAGTGGTGACAACATGTTGCCAAGTGTGGAGCAAAAATATCTTGAGGGACATAAATTCTAGGACTGAACAAAAAATTGCTGAAAACCCGGGCAAATGAAAACAAAAACTTGTAGAAGAAAGAAGAATCAACCAATTGAGGATGAAACATAAAAACTCATTTTATCACTAAAGTAGGAACATCTACTTCTTATCAGCATCTTCAGACCAGTTGTCTAAATATTCTGTACAACCCATCCGTGCTGATAGATCAAAACAGAATGCATGGCTGTGTAGATTCTAACATACAAAGGTGGCACAAAGCAAATTATTCTTAAATTTCAACCACCTAAAATGTTACACAATTTGTGCAGTTTTATTATGGTTTATTCTGGTGAGAATTAAATACATAAAAACTGAATTTCACATAATGATTATTTCATCGCATGCTGTGATGTGTTTTGTGAGGTCGGTTGTGGGCTGGTTCTTGTGTGAGGAGTGAGATTGACAATTAGACTAAGGACACTGCAGCAGGGAGCTGTCCCCAAGAATCTTATTTTCTACAATCAGCCTTTGCTAGTACACCAATCTTCCTGCCGGTTTCACGTGGCGAAAAGACTGGAGATACTTCAAACCCATCAGTACCTTCTGTTTTCTCTGTCCTGGGAGGGGTGGGGAGAACCGTACGCTACCCTGCAGCTCCTCCGCCACCAGTCCCTCAGAGGTGCGGCATTCCAGTGTGTAGTCAGCTCTACCACTGGGTTGTTAGAGTAGTGTAAGTGTTACAAGTACAGTTTGCACTGTTGATGTTTCACGATGCATCACAGCATATCCTGATTACACAGTGGTGATTGCTGTGGTGCACGCAGGGATTGGCGGCCACTTCGGTTATTTTAATTTATTTGGTTATTGTGAGTGACACCTGTGGACAGGGAGAGCCTACTTGGTCCTGGAATAACATCAGACAGAGCAGAAGGACCGGAGACTTGCAGGACAGCTGTAGAAGGATCGGGAACCGAACCTGAGTCTTCCAGAAGGAGTCACTGGAATCTACTCTGCTTCCTGTCTCCTCACCTGAGAGGCTACCCTCAAAACCCTCATGAATGGAGGAAAAGCATAACACATTCCCATCACCCTATCCCCCCCCCCAATGCTGAAGGAGTGCATCCGTCGCTGGGGCGTCTAGTTCTGTCCTGCAGCTGAAAAAGTTTTTCGAGTGTTGATTCAATCTTGGAACAAACAGTCCACGTGACATAGACCCCACTGGTAATTGAGCTGCTGAAAAATTTCAGCAGTCAACATCCAGCCCTGGAGTCCATTAGTTGCTAAATGACCAGGGTTGCTCCTTGTTGGCATGCTTCACCACTGGGTTTCTTCCCGTTCCACTGTGGAATGGGGCGTGCTGCCACCTTTGAACTACACAGAGCACTAGATGTTATTCAGCTAATGTATTCAGTAAAATAGGAGAGGAGTTTTTTTTGATGGTTTGAAAAAAACCTGACTAGTGGTTGTTACATGCTTTAATGAATATCCTAGCCTGCATGGTTAACAACTGGGAAACAAAATGGGAAGTTAATGAAAGGTACAGAATATATTGGTTGAATACCATCTTGTGCTCCTGTGTGCCAACTAGGGGCAATTTGTCGATGTAACAGACTGCCAAAATGGTGTCCATCCTCTACAAAATACAGCAACTCTCTTTGTTGGGGGCTAATGTCTTGATCACAATAGAGCCCACCAAAGGTACCAGGCAACTGATATGCTTTTTACAATCTCTCAATTGCCCACCAGTGCCCTGTGGCTATGCTCCCATGCCATGCACACCATCTCCAGTGGCTGGCATTGGACTCTGGTGTGACAGCCGGAAGGCATCCAAAGATAGCCCTGCCATTTCACGCTTCCATGTGCTCGAGCCACCATGTCAGTTCTGTCCTGGCTTGCAGCTATAATGGGACTAGATCGGAGTATGCAAGGCCCTTGCAAAGACGAAGGAACGTCAATCGCTGTAGCACCCTATAATAGTGCAGGCCTGGAAAAATCGCTTGTAAGAGGTTAAGAGCCCCAGTATCCGAGCCAAAAAACGCAGGGAAATTATCTGTGCTCAGTGCGGACTGAAGTTCCTTCCTGATCGCTTTTAGTTTGTGATTGTGATCCAGCACTGGCAACCTTGTGTTGTCCCTTAGCAGTCCCCAGCGGTCTCCTGTTTGTCTCAGAGCATCCACACAAAAACCCAGAAACCCTCTGGATTGTACTGGGGCTAAATTAATTTCTCTGAGTTTATGACAAACCCAAGGTCCTGAAGCAAGCATATTGCCCAGGACAGATATTGTACGTAGGTTATGAAGCAAGCAAATCATCCCAGGACAGATAGTGCATCACCGTGATGGGGTTCTGAGCCACTAGGATAATGTTGTCTAGATATATAAGACACACTCCATGTGTCTGTAGGTTTTCCACAACTCCTTGGTGTTTTGTAAAACACCAAGGAGCTGATGACAGCCTGAGTGGAAGGACTTTGAATTCAAACTGCTTGTTTGGCCATTGAAACTCAAGAAAATAACAGATCAGGGCAAAGACTGGAATCCTCAGATAGACATCTTTTAAATCCGATTTGGCCATCCAGTCCCCGGCCTGAAGGAAATCTTGCAACAACTGTACCAGTTTCAAATTTAAGTACCTACAGACTGCAGGAAGCTGGCCTGGTGTGTGGTGGACACCTATGGTTTTATCACCCTATCCCAGGTCCAGGTATCCCCTATTAGTGAAGTGAAGTAGGGAGTGTCTAGGAAGCCAGGCTCTCTAGAGTTAGCTGTGGATGAGCAGGCAAGGCTTATCTAGGAGACATGCAAAGCTTACGCAATACCATTATAGTCACACAGCACTATCACACGTGAAAGAACCACACAGTGTTACAAAAATAAAGGTACTTTATTATAGTAACACAAATACTAGAATACTGAATAGGCAATCCCCCAACTGGAGGTAAGTAAACACACTATTATATACACTTTAGCATTCAGTAAAGAGCATAGAAAGCAATAAGCACTGGCAAAAATAGAGTTAAACAGTGAGAGCCCTAGGAGAGGGCAAAACCATATATTAAAAAAGTAAAATGTGAAAGCCAGTCTCCCGCCCAAGGAAGTGGTGGAATCAGTAGAAGGGAGCTGGAGGAAATAGGAAACACAAGAGATGAGTACCAATATGACCCCCAGCGACCAGGAGAGCAGCGGTAAGGATGTGGTTTTCCCCAAAACCAACAGGAGGAATCTGGAAAACGATTATGCAAGACCCAACTGTAGGAAAGTACCATCTTGCCTGGCATGTTACCCCCATATTTCACTGTATATATGTTGTTTTAGTTGTATGTGTCACTGGGACCCTGCCAGCCAGGGCCCCAGTGCTCATAAGTGTGCCCTATATGTGTTACCTGTGTTATGACTAACTGTCTCACTGCTAATCAGAACCTCAGTGGTTATGCTCTCTCTGCTTTCTAAATTGTCACTAACCGGCTTGTGACCAATTTCACCAATTTACATTGGCATACTGGAACACCCTTATAATTCCCTAGTATATGGTACTGAGGTACCCAGGGTATTGGGGTTCCAGGAGATCCCTATGGGCTGCAGCATTTCTTTTGCCACCCATAGGGAACTCTGACAATTCTTACACAGGCCTGCCACTGCAGCCTGAGTGAAATAACGTCCACGTTATTTCACAGCCATTTTACACTGCACTTAAGTAACTTATAAGTCACCTATATGTCTACCCTTTACCTGGTAAAGGTTGGGTGCTACGTTACTTAGTGTGTGGGCACCCTGGCACTAGCCAAGGTGCCCCCACATTGTTCAGGGCCAATTCCCCGGACTTTGTGAGTGCGGGGACACCATTACACGCGTGCACTACACATAGGTCACTACCTATATGTAGCTTCACTATGGTAACTCCGAATATGGCCATGTAACTTGTCTAAGATCATGAAATTGCCCCACCAATGCCATCCTGGTATTGGGGGGACAATCCCATGATTCCCCGGGTCTCTAGCACAGACCCGGGTACTGCCAAACTGCCTTTCCCGGGGTTTAACTGCAGCTGCTGCTGCTGCCAAACCCTCAGACAGGTTTCTGCCCTCCTGGGGTCCAGCCAGGCTTGGCCCAGGAAGGCAGAACACAGGACTTCCTAAGAGAAAGGGTGTTACACCCTCTCCCTTTGGAAAAAGGTGTTAAGGCAGTGGAGGAGTAGCCTCCCCCAGCCTCTGGAAATGCTTTCATGGTCACAGATGGTGCCCATTTCTGCATAAGCCAGTCTACACCGGTTCAGGGACCCCTCAGCCCTGCTCTGGCGTGAAACTGGACAAAAGAAAGGGGAGTGACCACTCCCCTGACCTGCACCTCCCCTGGGAGGTGCCCAGAGCTCCTCCAGTGTGCTCCAGACCTCCGCCATCTTGGAAACAGAGGTGCTGCTGGCACACTGGACTGCTCTGAGTGGCCAGGGCCAGCAGGTGACGTCAGAGACTCCTTCTGATAGGCTCCTTCAGGTGTTGCTAGCCTATCCTCTCTCCTAAGTAGCCAAACCCTCTTTTCTGGCTATTTAGGGTCTCTGCTTTGGGGAATTCCTTAGATAACGAATGCAAGAGCTCATCAGAGTTCCTCTGCATCTCTCTCTTCACCTTCTGCCAAGGAATCGACTGCTGACCGCGCTGGAAGCCTGCAAAACTGCAACAAAGTAGCAAAGACGACTACTGCGACATTGTAACGCTGATCCTGCCGCCTTCTCGACTGTTTTCCTTGTGGTGCATGCTGTGGGGGTAGTCTGCCTCCTCTCTGCACTAGAAGCTCCGAAGAAATCTCCCGTGAATCAACTGATTCTTCCCCCTGCAACCGCAGGCACCAAAGAACTGGTCCTCTGGGTCTCCTCTCAGCACGACGAGCGAGGTCCCTTGAACTCAGCAACTCTGTTCAAGTGACTCCCACAGTCCAGTGACTCTTCAGTCCAAGTTTGGTGGAGGTAAGTCCTTGCCTCCCCACGCTAGACTGCATTGCTGGGAACCGCGTGTTTTGCAGCTACTCCGGCTCCTGTGCACTCACCGAGGATTTCCTTCGTGCACAGCCAAGCCTGGGTCCCCGGCACTCTAACCTGCATTGCACGACCTCCTGAGTTGTCCTCCGGCGGTGTGGGACTCTCTTGTGCAACTTCGGGTGAGCACTGATTCACTCCACTTCGTAGTGCCTGTTCCGGCACTTCTGCGGGTGCTGCTTGCTTCTGAGAGGGCTCCTTGTCTTGCTGGACGCCCCCTCTGTCCCCTCACGCAATTGGTGACATCCTGGTCCCTCCTGGGCCACAGCAGCATCCAAAAACCCTAACCGCGAGCTTTGCAGCTAGCAAGGCTTGTTTGCGGTCTTTCTGTGGGAAAACACTTCTGCACGACTGTTCACGACGTGCGATATCCATCCTCCAAAGGGGAAGTTTGTAGCCCTTGTCGTTCGTGCAGAATCCTCAGCTTCTACCAACCAGTGGCAGCTTCTTTGCACCCACAGCTGGCATTTCCTGGGCATCTGCCCACTCCCGACTTGATCGTGACTTTTGGACTTGGTCCCCTTATTCCACAGGTACCCTCGTCTGGAAATCCATTGTTGTTGCATTGCTGGTGTTGGTCTTTCCTGCAGAATTCCCCTATCACGACTTCTGTGCTCTTTGGGGAACTTAGGTGCACTTTGCACCCACTTTTCAGGGTCTTGGGGTGGGCTATTTTTCTAACCCTCACTGTTTTCTTACAGTCCCAGCGACCCTCTACAAGGTCACATAGGTTTGGGGTCCATTCGTGGTTCGCATTCCACTTCTAGAGTATATGGTTTGTGTTGCCCCTATCCCTATGTGTCCCCATTGCATCCTATTGTGACTATACATTGTTTGCACTGTTTTCTATTGCTATTACTGCATATTTTGGTATTGTGTACATATATCTTGTGTATATTTGCTATCCTCATACTGAGGGTACTTACTGAGATACTTTTGGCATATTGTCATAAAAATAAAGTACCTTTATTTTTAGTATATCTGTGTATTGTGTTTTCTTATGATATTGTGCATGTGACACTAGGGGCACTGTAGGAGCTTCACTCGTCTCCTAGTTCAGCCTAAGCTGCTCTGCTAAGCTACCATTATCTATCAGTCTAAGCTGCTAGACACCCTATACACTAATAAGGGATAACTGGGCCTGGTGCAAGGTGTAAGTACCCCTTGGTACTCACTACAAGCCAGTCCAGCCTCCTACACCAACCAAGACTGGAAGAACCCAAATGTGGATCCTGACAGAAGAGGACCCTCAAAGGAAAGGGACCGAGTCCAGTCTGTGTTGGAGTGTCCGGTGGTGGCAGGAGCCACTACCCACCCTTCTGTGGATGCAGGACAAGGTCGACGGTGGACGAAGAAGGCCAGCAGTGCAGCACCGGAGATGAAGAGGAGTCCCAAGAGTGATGCAAGTGGTGTCCCATGCCGGCAGTCGAGATGCAGTCGGTCAGTGGTGCTGAAAAACCACTAACAAACCTTGGCAAATGCAAGAAACGCAGAATAAGTTATGCAAGGCTGAAGAGGACTAGCAAGGCCCAGTGGACTCGACCCAAGAAGAGGAGTCTGGAGTGACCCTCAGCAGTCAGGAGAGTCACAGGAAGAGGAGGCATCCCCCACAGCAACCCACTGGCAGCAGGCACAGCAGTCGCAGTGAGGCCTACTCAGTACACCTGAAGAGGATTCCCATGTCGCTGAAGTAGCAGCCAGGAGACTGTGCTTTGCAAGAAGGAGTGTTGGGGAATGGGGCTACACAGAGCCTGAAGATCCCTTGGAGGAGGAACAAATAAGCCTTGGTAGCTGCAAGAGTAGCAGTGCACAGGGGTACTATCCTGCAAGGAGCATCAAGGGCTTACCGTCTCCCAAGTTGGACAGATGGTAGATAGGACCAAGGGGACCACTCCAGACTGCCACCTGTGTTGAAGGATCCAAGCAGTTCCTGAGGAGAGCAGATCCACACAGCCGGTCAGCTTTGCAGTTGGTGCCTGAAGATTCAGGGGAATGACTCCTTCACTTCAAGGGTGATTCATTCTTACTTCTTGTGCAGACTCGCCACCCTCTGAGGATGCACAGCCAGGAAAATGTTGCAGTTGCTGGAAGAAGTGGGAGAAACAATGTTGCAGAGCGGAGTCCTCACTGAAGTTGCAGATTGTCGGTTCCTGGAGGGTCCAGTTGCAGTCCCAGTGGCCAGAAGATGAAGTAAACGATACAGAGGAGTCCTGCTGGAATCTTGCATGTCGAATCTGAGGAGCCACCCAAGATGGAGACCGTAAATAGCCCAGGAAGGGGGATTGGTCACCTAGCAGGGTGATCACCTATCAGGAGGGGGGGGGGGGTGACATCATCTACCTGACCTGGCCACTCAGATGCTCCCAGGGCCTCTGCCGACTTTGGATTCAAGATGGCAGAATCAAGTGGCCACCTGGAGGAGCTCTGGGCATCACCCCTAGGATGGTGATGGACAAGAGAGTGGTCACTCCCCTTTGTCCAGTTTCACGCCAGAGCAAGGACCAGGGGTCCCTGGACTGGTGCAAACCGGTTTATGCAAGGAGGGCACCAAATGTGCCCTTCAAAGCATACCTGTGGCTTGGGGAGCTAATGTGGCTCCACAAGGCCAAAAATGTTGAACTATATATACAAAGTGGTGCAATCCATACATTGCGCCACTTTGTAAACCTTTGCGCTACATTATGCCTGCACCAGGCATAATGTATGCAAAGGGGATGTTCCTGCCGAAAAAATGGCGCAAAGAAATCTATATATATATTTACTAAATAAATGTCAAAACAATAAATACCATAAAGCCAGAAGCCCTTCCTGTGACACATTGAACCAAAGATTGTACAATATGTGCTGTTACCTTATTCAGAATAATAATAAAAATACTAGATAAAGACGGTCTAAAGTGAGGAAGACGCATGTTGTCTTTAAGCTGGTATGAAGGACATATCTGAGTGTAAGAATATGCACAGGTTTGCGCCCTGCTTCTTCAGAAGCAGCAGGAGAATGTCTTTTTTTTCAATATTGAGTAACAATACTGTAAGATATTGAGTTATTGGTTGAGAGGGAGTGACAACCGACTCAACAACAACCACAATCCTTGTCAGGGTGAACCACAAAAGTCACTGAATTAACCTGTGTTTACCCTCTGGAAGCCTGGCACCTCAGCTTTCAGGCTTACCTTTGAGTCATTGTGTAACCCAATTTACAAAAATTAGACAAACAAAATGACACCAAAACAAATTAAATCCCATCAGTACACCTGGAGTTATGATTTTTTAAAAGTTTTCAATGAAATGTAGCACCTAAAAGATGAAAATGGAAAACGTATCTGGTTGCACGAGACTGAGAAAAAGTCAAAAGTTAAGGTTGACCACGATGGGCCCTCGCTGTGCAAGGCAACCGGCTGATTTTTTTTCCCATGGTGTGGTCTTGTCCGGTGCTGCAGGCTTATTGGGGTAAGGTGACACGTGAATTGAATGCAGTGCTGGGGCAGGAGCAACATAAGTCTCCTAAACTGGTTTTACTGGGTGTTATGGAGGAACTTAGAGACACACGAGGAAATCGTGCTTTTGTGGATAAGGCCCTGCTGGTCGCTAACCGAGACATTGCTGCTGCTTGGAACTCATCTACGGGCCTGTCCCTTCAAAAATGGAGATGGGGTGGATTGGTGCTCAAATTAAGAAAAACTGGTCTACGAATCTAGGGGCTGTCCCCGGAAACATGAGAAGATATGGGGAGGGTGGCTGGGATTGCCCTCGTCGCCTGCTGAGGGGCTTGGTTTCCCCATTGTTGTGCTTAGAACTGAGCCGGACATCTGTCACTTTGAATGGTCTACTGTCAGTGTTCTCTGGATCAGGAGCTCACCATTTTCACCTGTGCAAGCTGTTTTGATGTTTCTTTCTTCACTTGTTTTCCCTTCCCCTCCTCTTCTTTTTCAAAACAATAAAAATTTGTTTATAAAAAAAAAAAAGTTGACCATGATGGAGCACAAGTCAGATACATAAGGTGGATTGAGCATGGTCTCGGCTTACCTTCCGACTGAGATAAAATTCGAAGAAAAGCCCAGGAGAAGCTAGAGTTTAACATGGAAAGGCAGGTGGCTGTGTTCAAAGAGGAGCTGCCATTGTTCGATAGCACTGGACCAAGTCTCAATGAAGCCACTGACAATGGCAAGAAAAAGTTCTGAGCAGAAGCTAGATTTCCAGGCAGCGGAGTTTGTCGCCGTCCATGGAGAACAGTCACTGCTGAGCTCAGAGAAGATTTTTACCTTCTGACTTAAACAACTTTTGGAAGTCGAAAACCTCAA
Organism: Pleurodeles waltl; assembly: GCF_031143425.1. Classification (NCBI taxonomy): domain Eukaryota; kingdom Metazoa; phylum Chordata; class Amphibia; order Caudata; family Salamandridae; genus Pleurodeles; species Pleurodeles waltl. Next base: position 33,898,637 of record NC_090442.1, read on the forward strand.
GTTGGCCAGAGCTACAAGCCTGAGGTCCTGGTGAACAGGATTTGCTACTGTATAGAAGAACGTAGCAGAAGCTACTGCAAAATCGGACAGACTGGCAATGCACCTTGGGCAGCTCGAATGTCAAGTAGCTCCCGGTCTTCTGTCAGTTTTTCTGCTTTTTTTAGGTGAATATTTTTTAAAGTCCAAAATTTTAGGAGTAGGCAGGGATAGCACCTCTAACACTACTTCCAAGGGTCAACACCAGGGGGTCATCACTTGTGGGGGTTACGACTCACTCCAGCAGAGACCAGGTGTATGGTTAAAGGATTCTGGAGATTGTTATGGCCCTGTAGCTCACACAGAAGGCCAGCCACCTAGTCCTTGGAATTAAATCTGGTGGTCCTACGTTCATGGAGATGGCCCAGTACTCCTTCAAGCATCAAGGCAGGCCTCTAGCAGCAGGGCATCACACTGAGAGTGAGGCAGACCTCAAGCAGCAAGGCAGTCCTCTGGTAGCAGCAGGACAAAACTCAGGGAACCAAGGCAGGCATCAAGTAGCAGGGACAGGTGCTCTGGGGGTACAGGAAGTCCTTATGAAGTCTTCCACAGGTTCAGAGGTGTACTGAAGAAGATTTCTGGGGGGGGAGACAACATTTGTACCTTGTGGCAGTCTTTGAAGCAGGGGAATGGCCTATGCTACCCCCATATCTAGTTCTGGAACATTCTTCCCTTACCTACCAAGGCTCCAAGAAGTCTGGAGGGAAAAAGGCTAGTGCCAGGTTCTTTAGTGTGTGTCCTGCCAGTAGCCCTTTGAAGTGTAGGTGGTCAAGAAACAGCTCCACCTCCCGCAATCCTGGTATGCCGGCCCAGCCTGCCTACACCTAATCTCCTTTTGTCTCTCTGGGAGGAATACACAAAACTGAACAGCTAAGCTATTCGCTGTCATGTCCCCCAGGACAGACAAGAAAATGACAACTTTCTAAAAGTGGCATTTTAAAAATTTTGACTTAAAATCTGACTTTACCATTAAAGGGGATTTTAGGTTACATATCATGCGAGTTCAAACTTGACATCCTTATCTGTTGCCAATCAAAACGTTGCACTTAACAATTGCAATAAACTACTCCCATGTTATCCAATGAGAGAGACAGGCCTCACAGTAGTGATACATTAATTTTAGGGGGTTTTCAATACCAGGGGATGTAAAACTTAAAAACACATGCTCTATTTCTTAGTTGAAACGCACCCTGCCCTATGAGCCTTTTGAGCCTACCTTACTGATGAATTCCGTGTATTAAACTGGAAGGTTTAGGCCTGGCAAAAGGTTTATTTTGTCAGGTCGAATTGTCAGTTTAAAGCTGCACTCTAGGCTGCAGTGGCAGGCCCGAGATCATCTTAAAGTGGTACTTTGGAGGGTGACACAATAGGTGCTGAAGGCCCACTAATAGCATTTAATTTACCTTTTCTGGGTATGTTTGTACCGTATATTAGGGAGTCCTGGCCTTTCCCCTCTACTGGTGCCCTTTTGGCAGCCTAGCCTCTAGGCAGGCACCCTTGCACGCCTTCTGAGGGCAGAGTAAGGCAACTTCACTAGTAAATAGGCCCCTAAATGTACAAATCAGTTTCAAGCAAATTGTATCATGTTTTAGAGAAAAAGCACTGGTGAGCAGTGGTAAAGTGCACAGAGTCCTAATGCCAGTAGAAACGAAGCAGCATAACTTGAGGGGTGAATGTTTGTGAGAGTCCCTGCAGAGAGTCTAACGGGTACCTTGATCGAGAGAGGACTTCAGTAAAGTCATCAGTGTCCGCTGATAACTGCTTCATCAACTCCGGAGGGCGCGGGTCCAGCAGGGAGCCAGGTTTCATCCTCAGAACCAGGTTGGTTAGAACATCAATGTCAACTAGAAGAAATTCTGATAGTAATGTAACCTAGAGCCCATCAAGCTTTGAAGCTGCTTGAAATAATATCTTGTTCAGCCCCACTTCTGATGCCATTGATTTTAATCCAGAAACAAGAGGTGTTCAGTTGATCGCAGGGCACCTTAGAAGGAGCTGTCACTCCATAAGTACGTAAGAGATAAACTATTGATGTGAAGCAGATTTTTGTCCTTTCTTAATCAAGACATGTGTATGCCATCAGTCTGAGTCGTTATTATGTTGCACAAAGATCGCCACAACAAAAGTAGTAACCCACTGAGCTATCTACGTAAAACACGAATCGGCCACACATGTATACATACCTGCATATTACACACTTGCAACAGTGGTACTAACCCTTAATGCTGTTTTTTAAAATTATTTTATTATTTAACAGGAAAAACACATTCAATACCCAATAATGTGCTTTGGTCACAATTCTGTACACATTTCAGTATATTTATTGATGTGTAAACAGCTTGCAGGGGCCATGGTCTCTACAGGTAGTGTGGGGGCAGGACCTGGTGAGCACTTCATGCTATTCTGTGATAAATGAAACCTGTAACTAGACTGAACACAGATCTGTTCAGCAAGTGCATTACCCTTCATAGTTTCACAGCTATGTTACCACTATTATACCTTGAAGTTTGCTTGTAAACAATGATCTTGACAGCAAGTGCGTTATTGTGAGCGAATTAAAAATGTAGACTGCTTGTGACCACAAAAGTAATCAAGAACACATTTACCATAATATGTTAATTGATTTGAGAGAGAGAGAGAGAGAGAGAGAGTCTCTGTGTGTAAACCCGAAAATAGAAAAGATGTTTAAAGCATGTTGTTATATTAGAATGAACGAGGTGCACTACAGTTGGACTGCACCGAACAATTACCTGTTTTTTCTGCTTGTACTCACATGTGTGTGTGTGTGTAAGACTTTTTCTCCTCTACTCACAAATGCAACCTTCAATAGAAGAAAAGATGTGGATTGATAACTCCATGTACCCAGCACACCCCAATTCCCACCAGGAATGTCTACAGAATTACCTTGCCTTTGTGGGTCCTCAGGTCTGTGGCTCAAATCCAAGGGCCAGATGTATCAAGCGTTTTTGCATTCGCAAACGGTGCGAATGGCCGTTTGCGAATGCAAAAATGCCTTTCAGTATGTATGAAAGGCATTCGCTATGCAATTTTAAGGAATCGCTAAAATAGTGATTCCTTAAAATTGCGAGCCCGTTTAGAGAATCGACAATTTGCGATTGTCTAACTAAGAAATCGTAAATAAGGAATCCTTATTTGCGATTTCTTAAGCACATGTATCAAGCTTTTCCTCAATGCAAATTGGGCATTAAGGAATCACAATTACCACCAAGTAAAACTTGGTGGTAACCATGTGCAAATTTTAAAAATGCATTAAAAATGCATTTTTAAAATTGACATGTAGCGCACACATGCCCCTTTGGCATGTGTGCGCCTTACATGTCCTGAAATATTTTTTTGGGGTGCAGCAGAGGGGGCCTTAGGCACCCAGCACCCTGGGGTTTTGTATTTCCTAAATTGCGAATTCCAATTAGGAATTTGCAATTTGGGACATGCAAAAAATTTTCAAATATGGGCCTACTGACCCATAGGTGCGAATGGGCTCTGAATCGCTATTTGCGATTCGGTAGTAGCATTTGTAATTTTTAAGAAATCGCTATTACCGATTTGCAAATATGATACATACCATTTTGCAATTCATAAAAATCGCTATTAGAGAATCGCAAAGTGGATTCTTCATACATCTGGCCCCAAATACCTTACAGTTTGACAAAACTGCAAACACAATGAGCTTGACAGGTCCCAAGACTCCAGAGGTAAAACAACTGAATAGTTACCTGGGGTTCCAGTTTAGGCCACGCAGGCACATGTCACACTTTAGCGGCATCCATTAGGCTGAACGGTTAATAGACCTGCATTGTGGTGCAGCCTTTCTCCGGCAGCCACATTAATTAATATCTTCACAGAAGAAAGCCATAAGCCACCAATTGAGATGTCATCCCACCAGTAAAGGAAGTGCATCAAAGAATGCACACAGTCTGACTTGCAGGCTTCTCTCATGATGCATCTGCACACCAACAAAAGGACTGCTTGAGCCCATCTTCAAAACCTAATGAGAACACAAATGGGACATTTATGGCAAAACCATTAACAACTTACAAAAATCACTTGTTGATCTAAAGCCCACTCTTTCTGCATTACTTCTGCATGACACAGACCGTGACCTGCTAAGGTGCAATCCATCCAACCTGCACCAGAGGATAAGAGCTTTATTGCTGTCACAAGCTGCAAACCTGCCTCAAGGTGCAAACCCTCTGGTATGAGGACTCATTCGATGTCCCAATATGATTTAGAAGTCCGATTGGACTGCAACCCATACACAACCCACTGAGCAATACTGCGCAGGAAGTGTGTCCGCTAATGATTAGTTCCATATGATGAGCTAAGAGCTCAGGGAACTCAAAGCGTCTTTCATTTAATGAATAACTCACTAGTCAAGAATAAAATAATGCATCAAATGTGAATGATAATCACGCAGAGTGGAAAAGGGATGCAGCAATGCGTGCCATGGTCAGCAGAAAACAGCAAGAACATCTCTTATATGGCTGCCAAGTTCCTATCATCCTAGCAGCCGAAAGCTGTTTCTAGGCGCTAAGCTAAATTTTAGCAGCAGCAGTAAATAGCAAGCCTAGGGTTTGAGTTTCTTAAGATGCACAGCATACCACTTTTGTTTGGAAGAATCGAGGGTCAGCTATTCTCCATCCCAGCTTTGTCCAGGAATGATAGTGCTTTATCTGGATTGATATTGGCGAGGGATCTCTAAAAGGGGCGTGGCCTATGAATGGACCTAAGAATCCTTTCTGAGAAGTATGGCTGATAACATTTAAACCAGGATCCTGTGCTTCACACAGCAGGCAGTCGAATGAACTTTCTTTTGCTACATCCAACGTACAAAAATGGACCTACGCCTGAAACCAACAAGACTAACTGCCTTTGCTAATGCTTGTTAGCTGCACCAAATACATGAGTAACAATAATGTTGTTCTGTCCCTCACTCCAATTGTCTCTGCAGTCTCTCCCTCTGTAAGGCATGTGGGCCCTTTTTCTCCACATCTTTCTGAATCCTCCATATGCATGTTTCACTCATCGCCTCTTTCCTCTTCAGCACCGGCTCTTAATTCTCACATGTACCTACTTTCTTTCATCTTCTGAACTTCCACATCCTCCCCCACCCCCCCCACTCACCTACTGCAAGCACTGCCTCTTGTTTTTTCTTATTTTTAAAGTTGTCTAACTCCTCAACACACCTTCTAGCGGTTACAATGTGCACATTGGAGGGTATTGGAGGTGCAGGTAGCGTGAACACCTTTAGGATACACTGACAGGCACTGGGAAAAACTGGCACTGCCCTCTGCCTCAACTCCAGAGCTCTCAATCACATCTCACCATTATCACAAACCCACAATTTCATCTCAATGAGGCTTCAGGCCACTAAAGGGGGGGGGTTGCGTAGTTGTCAGTTTCAGGCTCATGTGGCTGGACATGCGCTTGCAATGGCGGAGTCCTCTAGGGGTAACCAGTCTTCCAGATCCAGGTACTCCAGTGGCTTGTTTTACAGACCTGCCTCAGTTTGTTTTTCTTCTGCACCCACTGGCGGCCTCACAGAACAGGACCCATGCAGAGCAGCCTAGCTCCTCCCAGGGGAAGGGTCATTATAGGTTCACCCCTCGGAGTCGCTGCATGACTGTGATTGACGTGAGACCCCGGCAGCAGGTACCTTGCTAGGTCTGGTTCCTTTAGTGCTTTAAGTCCACAATTCCATCGGGTGGAGGCTCTCTCCCTGGGCCAAGGGGATGACATACTCATGAGGAGCTGGAGTACTGCTGGGCTCTCTAACGAATGTAAGAACAATAGCTACATTACATTTGTAAAAGGTTTCCACCTGATTTGCCTTGAAGAGACTTGGGAATGTAGGAATTCATTGCATGGAGAAGCTATAAAACAAACTTCACCCCAGCCCTTCATTCACTCACAGGTAGGACCACAGGGGGGATGATTAGTTGTGTTTCTCTGACAATAGATGGCACGTCAGAGAGATAAATTCTGCCGTACCAACTTTACAAACTGTACAAATTGCATTGGCCGGCTCCTTGGGTGTTGTTCTGTTAAACTTGGTCACTGGCCACATCCAGGCCCGTATTTATACTTTTTGACGCTAAACTGCGCTAACGCAGTTTAGCGTCAAAAAAATTAGCGCCGGCTAACGCCATTCTGAAGCACCATGCGGGCGCCGTATTTATAGAATGGCGTTAGCCGGCGTTAGCCGGCGTTAGCCGACCGGCGCTGCCTGGTGTGCGTGAAAAAAAACCATGTACACCAGGCAGCGCCGGCGTAGGGGAAAATGGCGTATGGGCGTCTCAAAATGGGGCAAGTCAGGTTGAGGCAAAAAAAATCGTCTTAACTCGATTTGCGCCATTTTGTTTTTGCCGCCCATCCCCCATCAACATGACTCCTGTCTTAGCAAAGACAGGAGTCATGCCCCCTTGCCCAATGGCCATGCCCAGGGGACTTATGTCCCCTGGGCATGGTCATTGGGCATAGTGGCATGTAGGGGGGCACAAATCAGGCCCCCCTATGCCACAAAAAAAAAATTAAAAAAATACTTACCACAACTTACCTTTTCTTCCCTGAGATGGGTCCCTCCATCCTTGGGTGTCCTCCTGGGGTGGGCAAGGGTGGCAGGGGGTGTCCCTGGGGGCAGGGGAGGGCACCTCTGGGCTCATTCAAGGCCCACAGGTCCATTAACGCCTGCCCTGACCCAGGTGTTAAAAAGAGGCGCAAATGTGGGGTTTTTTGCCCCGCCCACTCCCGGGCGTCATTTTTGCCTGGGAGTATAAATACCACGCACATGTCTGGGAGTCATTTTTTAAGACGGGAACGCCTCCCTTGCATATCATTAACGCAAGGAAGGTGTTCACGCCAAAAAATGACGCTAACTCCATGAACTTTGGCGCTAGACGCGTCTAACGCCAAAGTATAAATATGGAGTTAGTTTTGCGTCGAATTTGCGTCGAAAAAAACAACGCAAATTCGGCGCAAACGGAGTATAAATATGCCCCCCAGTGTTTATAGTCTGCGCTCGTCCATCTCGTCACTAGTGTCCCAGCAGGGGGGCGGCAGGTCCATTGGGTTTTGGGTGCGGATTTTGATAAACATCCCTGCGGGATATGGGATCTTGGGGATTTCGAACATGACAAGCAGGTCTTTACTCCCAATCCCTTTGGTAGGTGTTGCCTGTATCCTGGGCCGCGCCTGGAGCACACAGGGGAAGGCTCTGCGCTAATGTTGATGCGGAGTGACGTCATCTTGTGTCCACTTTAGACTCCTCACAGCGCCTCGAGGTGGGATCCTTGTGCCAACGTTTAGGGGAAGGGACTGCGCTCCCATTATTGATTATGTACTTTGATTTCATTTCAGTGTTATTCGTCAGCCCTCTAGTGACCGTGGCCCTTCACGTTGACAATGAGGGGCCCTCAGCCCCCCTGATACAGAGTCGGGGAGGCGCTTCAGGTGGTCACTGGCGCAGCCTGAACTCTCTGTGAAATCCTTATTGCACAATTGCAAGTTCTTTTCCGCCCCTGCTTTTTTTATATTTACAAATGTTGTCAGGCAATTATGTAATTGCTGATGTGTGTAGTTGTTTGTGTTGCCGTCTATTCGGGACACTGTGGCTGATGAAGTTTTAGGATTGATTTTATAATTATCCTATCTATTTTTATGATTTTATTACTGGTTTGTATTTGCCGCTGTCTTTTATGGTTTCAAAATGTAAACCGAATAAAAAATATGAAAGGAATGAAAATGATAATTACTCAGTTACTCTGCTCAGATCAGGTGCGCCTGACTGCGTGAGTTGCTGAGACAGCCTCACTGGGTAGAGGCATCCACTGAAGCATGAAGAGTGAGCAGCGCATCTGCATCTTTGTAGAATCACCGCCAGGAGTGCAATGGCCGAGCCAAGAACAGCAGACGGCGTCCCTGCAGGAGCATCTGCTGTCACGAGGAACAGACCTAAAACAAGACAATATGACAGCAAGCCTCAGGCCACAAGATGAAAGCCTTACCCCGGTCAGACAAATGCGTGATTGTGTTTGAGCACCTACTGATGTGATGAACAAAATATGATCTCTGATCTGGAACATAGACTTAAAACAAAACATTAACTAGTGACAACTGGTCCAGGTCACTCAGCGTAATCATTAAAATGATCAGGAAAGCCATTTCCCCCTCAGACTAGACATGGCCAGCGCCATCAATCTTGAGAAGGAGCAACCAATAGAGATGTAGTGAAGGCTTCCCCGGAGCCGATGCAATGTGACATGCGTGCCCCAAGCATGGCCGTATTGAGTCTTTGAATGTCTCCTCCTCCTCAAGGGGGAGACAGCAAACCCCATGTATTGTATCAATCACAAAGCCAAGGAAGACTAAAGAGGTGGCTGGACCGATGGTCCTGTTAGCTGCCAGAGGAACTCAAAACCTAGCCATGAGGTCAATCAGGCAAGGCAAGAAGTCCAAACCTCTCCTTTTAAATTATATATGACTCCCCTACACCAGGCCTATCAAGTTCCCAGGAAGGGTGCAGTGTATTAAAAAGAACAATCTGTGTTTTACATTGTTCTAAAAGTAAAACCCCTAAATTGTTGTTCGTACTGGAGAGAGTCTAATTATCCCATTGGCAAATACATAGTTACACGCTAACAACTAACTGTCCTAACTTCTAAATGGGGCTACTAAAGTTGATACTTCAAGGTATCAAATTAATTGTTGCATTGAACCTGGCTTGATGCCCACGTCAAATTAAGCAACTTTTAGAGGAATGCAGCATTTAGAAAGGTGGCATTTTTTTTCCTAAGTTTTTTTAGTGGCCTTTTGCAGATGTTGGCCACAAGACAGTGTTTTGCCCTGCTGGGGAGAAGTGTGAATGACTTCCAGGAGCAGGAACAATAGAGGTCTGCTGTTGGAAAAAATGTATATTCTCCCTGGCAGGAAGCCACACAGGATTTGAGCCCAAAAGGCAAGCTTTAAAGGGGAAGCTGCTTTTGAAGGATAAATGACTGACACGAGGGGCTGCACTTTTGTTTAAGTAGATGGGATGGCGTCTGGGATAGAGGACAGAAACCATTGACCCAACAGTTTTTTCCATAGCCATATAGACTTCAGGTAGCCACATCCCTAGAGTGGGCTACCAAGACACACACCAGGAGAAGGGGTCAGCCATCTTGGGAGTGGGCAGAATAGTGCTCGATGCCACACATTGCAGGGAGTCATCATCAGGAAGGTAGGGACCTGGTAGCCAATTGGCTAATAAAAATCACTGAGGGCACTTTTGGGGTATAAATGTGGCACCCCTAGCACCTAGACCTCAGATCACGTCTGGACTGGAGAGAGACCAGAGAAGGACTGCCCTGTTGTTCCCTGGACCTGGCTAAAGAGGCTGCACCAACCACTGAACTGCACAAGCTGATCCTTGGGCTAGCAAAGAGAAGATTCTGCCTGTGGTGCCAGGCTCATGGAAAAGTAGCTCCCGGTCCTCAGACAGAACAAGTGAACTCCAAGAGTCAATTGGCTGAATTCTTGTTACAGCACCTTGGCCACAAAAACTGAAGAATCCCACCTTAGCCAGTCAGTACTCATCATCACTTGATCGCCACTGACTGCTGATGTGGAGCCGGGGAGACCAAACCCTGATACTCAAAAGTTGCATCCAAGTCTGCTGGACCTGGGGGAGTTGCTGGAGTGCAGTTTAGTCACCCAAGACAGACACTAGCCTTCACCATAGGGAGCCGCTGGTTTCACTGTGCCCAGAGACAAGTAGTCCTATGAGAATTGGACCACTGCTGGATTAAAGAAGACTTTGAGGACCCCCTCACCCCCATTGACCACACAGCATCCTTCCCATCCTACAGCATCTTCAGCATCTTTTATCCCATGCATCAGTGACACTCAGTTTAAGACAAAGGTGCTTCGCCCATAATACCTGGAACTGGATTTGAGATTGCTTTGGTGACTAGCTAACAGAAACTCTTTAAAGTTTTCCAAAGTTTCCAAACTTTGCAGCTACCAATGCTTGTTGGGAATGTGCAGGGATTTATGATTTACTTATAAATCGATATCTCCGAAACCCACTGGTGGATTTTGATTGTTTTAGTGTCTCAAAATGTATGGAAATAAGATCTATTTTTATCAGCTGGTGTCAGATTTCTTTCATGTTGTGTGACTTTCTTATTTGATTGTTTTGGTACTTCAAACGGTTTACACTTGTACCTTTGTCTAAGTATTGCTGCTCGAAGGCACAGCTACCTAGGATTAAACTTAAAGTTTTACGAATGAGGCTGACTGGACCCAAGATGGTATCGTCAGTTCATTACATCACTTTCCTCGCATTGGTGCCAAGGGGTGGGATCCAGAATTTGTGTTTAGCTGTACTAGACAATTAATGTGTTTGTAGCCACCAAACAATCTGCCAAATCGACACCCATGAGAGAGAGTTTTTAAAGTTTGTCAAATTCTGATTTCCTGAAGCACCATTTTCCAGGTCTTTAACAATTTTTAGAAAAGTTTTCAAAAGTTTGCAAAGGTTTGGTAAATGTTTGTGGATTCACAAAACGTTTGGGAAACATGGAGATCGTCCTGGCCCCCTTGGCCTGACTGAGGGTCAGTGGCCTGAGGGAGCTGTGCAAGGACAGAAAAGTCAGCCTGGGCATCTCTGCTAAAGAGGAGGACCCGGAGAAAGCCCTCAGGGCTTGGGAGGAAGCCAAGACAGCCCAAGCACTATTGGAAAATGAAATCACAGTTGACTTTGGGGATGAAGATAATGGCAGAAGTCATTGAGGAAGAGGGTAAGGAGGACAATGATAGCCTGGCCACCACTATCCTTTCAAGGCGCCCCTCTACATCTGGCAGTGGGAAGAGCTCAACTTCAGAGAGGAGGCTTCAAAGACCTTGAGGCTCAAATAAGGAAAGGAGACTTACCTTGGAGGAAAGGAAGGTGGCCCTAGAAGAAAGCCAGGCTCAGATGGGCATCAATCCTAAGGAAGATACGTTATGATACTATACATATATGTTATATATATATATATATTTTTATATATATATATATATGTATATATGATATGTTAAGATACTATGGGCCTGATTCTAACTTTGGAGGACGGTGTTAAACCGTCCCAAAAGTGGCGGATATACCACCTACCGTATTACGAGTTCCATAGGATATAATGGACTCGTAATACGGTAGGTGGTATATCCGCCACTTTTGGGACGGTTTAACACCGTCCTCCAAAGTTAGAATCAGGCCCTATATATGTTGGGGGGATGATATTGTTAAATGGCTGACATCCTATGAGAGGGCTCTTAGGATGAGAAGAGTGGGTGTCCTTGGTATTAGAAGTGGTCCCACCAGTGGCGAGGGACAAGCTCCTGACACTTGAGGGCGAAGTAGCTTATTCTCACTTGAAGGAGGCACTGTTTGAGTTATTTGGTCTCACCCCTGAAGAATAGATGCAAAGGTTTAGGAACACTCACAAGGGGGCAGCACAGGCATGGGCAGACTCTGTGGATGCTTCTTTAAAGTCAATGGAGGGCTGGATTAGGGGTAACAGAGTAAACACTTATGAAGGGCTCTACAATTTAATGGTCAAAGAGCACATTCTCACTAATTGTTCCCTGGAGAAGATACACCAAGCATCTGGTGAACTTTAAGCTATCAAGCACCAGAGAGTTGGGTAAGATGGCTAATAAACTGGTATACACTAGGGTGGACAAAAAGTCCCAAGGGGGTGATGATAAGAAAAGGGGGTAGACCCCCCATTAGGGGAAAGAAGGGGGCAAGGATAAAAAGAAGGAATCTCCCAAAGGGTCCCCAAAAGATGCCCAAGAGGAGGAGTCCAGAGCCATATGCCAAGGAGAGAGGGTTCCTGGGAAAGGACTATGACAGTTCAGAGGCTGGGTTTCTGCTATGAACCTAGGCAGCCAGGGCACAGAAGGGAAATGATGTGTGCACCAAAGGTCAGCCATCCCAAAGGCACCGCTAGTGTAGGGATGGGGGTGGAGGTTATCTCTGGGAATTGCAAAGGGTCACTTTAATTGCCCTGGGTGAGGAGCAAGTTGAACGCGTGAAACACTGCTCTGAAAATATGGAAAAGTAAAGGCAATGGAGAAGAATCAATGTGCTAGAAGTAAAGGCTCTAAGAGATACAGGTGTCAGCAAAACCATGGTAATGGAAGAGCTGGTTTAACCAGACCAAATCCTCCCTGATGAGTTGCACCGATGGTCAATGCTACTAATGTCACAAAGCTCCATCTCACAGCCATAGTGGACTTTGAGTGGGGAGGGGTTATTGGCCCAAAGAAGGTAGCTATGTCCTGTGCCATTCCAGTGGAGTGTTTGCTGGGAAATTACCTTTAAGCTTCTGCCTTGCATAGGTGGAGACACATGCAGGAATGCTGGGTCTTGGAGTGGGTGTGTATCTTCACTACAGCACAAAATGCCTTTAGGGAAAGTCAAGAGAACCTGGAGCCTGGAAGAATGGCCCAGGTCCCCAGTATCAAGAGAGAGGGCAGGAAGGCTGGTAAGCCAACGTTCAAAAGTCTCCTGGCCCAGGAACAACCTAACCTTCTGGGGAAGGTCTAGTGTCTGAAGAGGAGGCTGCTTCCCTAGGACACTTGCTAGAGCTGGCAGGACTCAAAGAAGCAGAAGGTCTGTACAGAAAACACTTAAGCCAGGACAAATTCTTGTCCCACTCTTGAAGGTCTGAGAGTTAGTTGTCAGGCAAGAAGAAGGAGATGTTAGTGATAGCCATAAGGTGTACTGGGAGGAGGGAATCCTGTATAGCAAGGTATGGGACCCCTAACCAACAGCACCAAGGAGAGTTGTGATCCCCCATCAATACAGAATATTCCTCCTTAACCTGACCAATGGCATCCCTGAGCTGAACATCTGGAGCAGATCAAGACATGTGACATGTTGGTCAACCATTTCTATTGGCCTCAATGTCTGAGAAAGAGAAGGCGTTCTATCACTCCGGTGTCACCTATCAAGCCTGTGGCAAGATATGGGGCTAGCCAACTATCTGTGGGTGGGAGTTGCTATGAGAGGGTGGGGATTGACATTGATGGTCCCCCAGACCCACAATCATCCCCTGGAAACAGATTCCTTCTGGTTGTACTGGACAATGCCACTAGATATCCAGAGACTATACCTCTTAGGACAGTCACTGCGCCTGCAGAAGCTAGGGTCATCCTTGTAATGTTTCCCATGCCTGGGTTCCCTAAGAAGGTAGTTTCAGACGGGGGTACTAACTTTGTGTCAGCCTTTCTGAAAGCAATGTGAGATGAGTATGGTGTAACCTCTCTTTGGACACCTTATGAGAGGTCCACTAAGTTTGGTAGGAAAGGGTTGGGGCCCCTTAAGGAGGCCAAACAGGATATTGTGGATTATGTGCCAGGCCTTCACTACAGAATGGCAGAATACATGAAAAAGGCAAACAAAAGTTTGGAGGCCAGCCAGCAGCTTGTTAAACACTGGTATGACGAGATATCCTCAATGATGGAATACCAATCAGGACAGTTAGTGTGGGATTTGGAGCCTGTGGCTTCTAGGGCACTTCATAAAATATGGACCGGGTCGTTTCCTATTCTTGAAAAGAAAGGGTAAGTCACCTTGGACTTGGGAACCCCAATGAACCCTCACAGTGTATCAATGTGAAGATGCTGATACTTCGCTAAGCCAGAGCAGATATGACCAAGCTCCTGGGGACAGATGGAGGGGAAGAAGAGGAAAGTGAACCCTTCCCTGACCACTGTCAAAGATGGCTCAGTGGAGGGAGTAGTTCTCTCGTCAACTCTAACAAAACCACAGCAGAGAAACTGTTACCAGCTGTTCAAAGTTTGTTTGTCTGTTTTCATTGACCCCATGTCTGACACTGGTCCTAGGGCCTTTTTGCCAGTCAATAAATACCTGTCCTACTTACATCTGAGAAGTGCAGAAGCCTCAAAGGGGTCCTGTTGGAATGCCTTGTATTACCATGTGACCTGCCGTGACCTATGGTATACAGCGTGTGTAATAGAGGGTTGGTAGCAGGTGCTAAACACCTGGGCCCATATTTATACTTTTTTAGCGCTGCATTTGCGTCATTTTTTTATGCAAAAGCGGCACAAACTAACAAAATATAATTGTATTTTGTAAGTTTGCTACGCTTTTGCGTCAAAAAATGACGCAAATGCGGTGCTAAAATGGTATAAATATGGGCCCTGATATCCATGCCAGTACCTGTTTGATAGCACCATAGATCAAGAACACTCCACCATGCAGACCATACTATTCCCAAAACTCATGCAAGCTCAGGAGAATACTGTTTGAAAATGGGTCCCCATCCGTAGAGATTTCAACCTCCTCCCAAGTTGACAAAGCCTCTTCGTGAGTATCTCCTGTAAGTGGCAGCCCCCTGAGTGGCAAAACTGGAGAGTAAGGGTGTGGTCTCACAAAAATTATTATTATAAAGTGTTGTAGATCACTAAGCAACTCAAAGGGTTTCACGGCGCTTAGGTAGAGGGAGAGGCAGACCAGGCGCCTGGCTTAGAACATCCAGGCCCTCAGGTTTTTGCGAAGACGGTCAGTGCGGTGCAGCTTCTCAGAGACTCAGGTAAGGCTTTCCACAACTTAGGGCCCCGATATGCAAAAGAGCGACCTCCCATACAAGCCAGTCCGACTCTAGGAACACTGCACAGGGACCGGTTGAGCGATCGCAGCATGCGAGCTGGCTGGTTAAGAACCACCAACTAAAGTAAATATTGCAGACCTGTGCCTGATGTATGTAGCAGAAGGCTTTGAACTGTATTTGTTTTTCCATAGTGAGCCAGTGAAGCTTGAGGAGGAGGTTCGACAAAGAGGCACATTTAGGGAGCCGTTATAAGAGACTAACCATAGAGTTCTGGACTACTTGTAGGCATCTGATAGAGACCTTGTCTGCTCCCAGATACAGGATGTTTCCATAGTCCAGTTTGAAAAATATCAAGACCTGCATCACAGCCCTCTGGGCTGAAAGTGGAATCATTCAAATGATTTGTTTAACCACTTCAGCACTGCAAATAGGATGCATATCACCTTAGCAACCTGAGGTTTCATTTGCAGCTTCTCAACCAGCCAGAAGCCTAGGTTCTTTACCTTGGGGGTCAATTTAGGGAGAGTCCTGAGAGTCTCAGGCCAATGCTGTGGACACCAGAGCTGAGGGTTCTTACCCAACACCATTACCTCTGTCTTATCCTGTGCAGATGACAGAGAAATGATTTGAGTGTCATCTGCATAAGAGAGCAAGGTTAGTGCACAACTTTCCACCATATCTGAGAGTGGGTGGACATGGACATTGGATAGCACTGGACTTAAGGCTGAGCCCTGGGGGACTCTAGAAGTAAGGGCACATTGTTCCGACATAGCGCTACCTGAGAAACCTTGGATAGTGCAACCTTTCAAAAATGAAGTCATCTAGGATAAAGCTGTCCCCTGAAAACCCAGAATCCCCAATATTTCCAGGAGAGTTGAATGGGCTACAGTATTGAAGGCCCTGCAAAGGTCTAGCAGAATCTGACTGGCTGTTCCAACCTCATCCAGAAGTCATCTCAGGTGTTCCCTGACTCCTAGGATGGTGGATTCAGGACTTTTCCTGTCCTAAAGCCTGATTGTGAGGAATGCAGGAAATTTTGGGCTACCACAAAGGTGGTAAGTTGCAAATTTACATGTTTCTCCACGATGTGGGAGAAGATGGGCAGCATCGAAATCAGCCTAAAGTTTGGCCAGTTGGTGGAGTCCAAGTTAGGCTTTTTATAAAGGGCTTGACCACGGCATGCCTACAGGCCTGAGAAATATGTCCCTCTTGTAACGAAGAATTGAGGAGTCTTACTATAAGTTGTTTCAAATCAGGGTCCAATAGGTTGAGCTTGGTTGGTGAGAGGGGATCTTGAGGAGAACCCAATTAAATCGACTATAACAAGCTCAGAAAATGAGGGGTGTCCAGCAGGATCAATTTATTAATTTTTGAAGTAGCTTGTACCGTGTTCGTGATATTATCTTCACCTGTTGGAGCACGCACACAAGCACCAGTGTTGGGGTTTTAACACCAGACTGCCCTTCTGCCATTTGAGCATTCACAAGATGGCGTTGGATGTTTGACACCTTTTTAACAAAAGCTCCTCACATTGTGATTGAGACAACAAAGGTGACTGAGATACTTTGCCAGGGTCAGAAAGTTCCTTGACCACTTTAAAAAGTGTTTTAGAGAAGTTTTGGGCATTGGAGATTTTATCCGAGTGGAATGACACCCGTGCGGCACTACAAAACCCATGATAGTTATTCAAACCCATTTTATGCTTGAATTTAAACTCCTAATCATAGGATTTCCTCCACAACCTTTTCAGGCCCTTGCGGTGCTTTTTCCTCCAAATGTGCTGCCACGTGAAACCACAGGGCAGGGGGGTGGACTCTAGATGAGGAACTGAGCTTTGCCGGCAGGATTACCTCTAATGAATCCCTGATCCTGTCATGGACTATAGGTTGATCCAAGTCAGCGACCTGCTTCCAGACGGGTCTTGTATTTCGCAATGGATCATTCAGAGAGGGGACATCTAGTTTAGATCAATTCCTGGACATGACAGGAGGTTAGGGCCGCCCTTAAACGGGAATGAACTGAGTACTGATGACAAAAGGCACCACCAAGTGGACTGACCAGAGTAGAGGTAGGGAAGGATCTGTGGTAAGGTCGTGCGAGAAAATGTGGCCAGCCATGAGTGTGGGTGTTGAGTTAATTAGAGATAGATTCAACACACTCAGATCCTCTATAAAGGCCCCACCCAGACTGTCGTGGGATCTTCCATGTGAATATTAGGATCTCCAAGCAATGTAAAGTTGACACACTTAAGGAAATAAGGGGAAAGAAGATAAGGAACCAATTAATACCAGTTACCTGCATATCTCAGAGGACGAGAGATCAAAGCAATCGTGTGTAAGACAAACTGAAAAAAACAAAGCTTGACAAGCGGAGATGGGTAGTACTTTGCAAATGTACTTGCCCTTAAAAATAGTAGTGATCCCACCTCCTGACATGTCCCGTCAATCCCTTCTAGCGATGGAATAATTTGGAGGTAGTGTGGCAATAACATCTGGTAATGAAGCTTCATGAAGCCATCTCTCAGTCAGGAGCAGGGCATCAGGGACATTATCCCACAGAAAAAGCAAAATTCACTACCTAGCATGCTGCTGGAGTGATGGTTTTATTGCTTAAAGAACTCTGGGCGCCAGCCATGTTTCCACGGATAGCATTGCAGCCATTGTCACATCAATTGGATGAAAAATGACAGAAAGTACAGCTTAGCGGGTTCACCTGAGGGTGTAAGGAGCCTCAGCAAGCTTCAGAGTAAGCAGGCCCGAAGTGCCATGAGTTGGTTAGGTGAAAATACCAGCCTTTCTGGCTGAAAAGATGCAGGGTTCCTGGCCCTTGGGCCTGTTTGGGCACGGACAGGCATAGACGGGCTTGCCTTAGGTACACCTTCGGAGCGCCAGTGGCACACCGGAGCTATGATCGCTCTAAGTAGAACATGTGTGAGGACTAGATGGCTAACCCAAGCAGAACAAAACAATGGCCTCTGGTCTCACATAGTCTGAAGCGGCACTTAAACACATGCTTCTTGCTCCACCAACAAATCAAGTTAACAAGAAAAAGGAAAAAGGCTCCAGGAACCTCCTAACATTCAGACTCAGGTCAGAGCCCTTCCTAGCCTAACTGTGTACTACTGAAGATTTGTTAGAGGGTATGGTACCTTGTGGCACCATTGACAGAAATTCCTTCTACATAACAGCCCAGAAAGGTATCCGTACTGTACTGACCAGTTTCAAAAGGACTTTGACACCCCTAAGGAAGCTCCTTGCTCAGCACCTGTCCTAAAGGCACCTGATTTCAGCAAATAAATCATTGTCCAGATGGATGCTTCTGAACATGGGATTTGGGCAGTGATGTTGTCACGTAGGTTCTCATCATCCTAATGAGACTACTGGATTTGGGCGGCAGAATCGCCTGCACTGTGGGGGACTGAGTCTGGACCCACTATAGGTGACACCTGTCGGCCTAATCCGGGTTTTGTTACGGCTAACTAGCAGTGCCTCATCTCTGCACAAGAGCAGGGATGATTGGGCAGCCGAGGGCATGACACAAATGACTCCTCAGGGAAATCGTCGTCACTCAGATCTCATCCGTTTCTCTCAGTTACATTAGTCTCACATATGCAAGGGCAATCAGAGGAAGGATATAGTTCAATAAGGTTTTTATTGAAGTAACTGCATCTTAGATAATAAAGCATATATTGCAATAACTAGGACGATGAAGCATGACAGGATTACGATTGTGACCAGGAGAGTAAAACACAAAAATAACACTATCATGTTGTTATTAGGGTTTCTAAGAATAGGTCCTACCTAGGCTATGTTAGAGCACAGCTTGTTAAACTCTAATTCTGCCCTTCAGGTTCCCCTGAGAAGACATCATCCCCCATACCTGAGCAAGAGGCCTGTAGTCTACAAAAGCAGTTGCAACGAAGCATTCAGCAATCAGCATACAGTCGTGGTTCTTTGGCTGGAATCTCCCTTTAACGTACATTGGTCAAAGTAGTGTTTTTTTAATAAAACATCTGATGTTCCAAGAAAGGATCCCCATGTAAGAGTGTGTATGGTTCTGTGAACATCGGAGACAAATGTACCAATTTTGCCGGCAACCTATCTTACTGCAGCCTTGAGAAAAGCACAGAGTGAAAGAATGTCTTTTTTAAGAACGTAGTGCTGGCCTAAGCAAAGAACCGCTAGATCGAGAAAATAAAACAAGACCGCACATGTGGCAATTGTTAAAATAATATAATGGAGTTGAATAAACTATATCTAGGTTAAAGTGCACAGCGGCAGGCCTAGTTTGCTAAAATAATGTGTATGAAGCTATAGCTAAAATAGCTACACAACAATGTCACAGGCAAATGATGAGGGCCAGGATCAACCAGTTGCCTATATTAGCAGACGACTACTCCCTAGAGAGCAGCGAAGGAGTGACATTGAGAGGAAAGTCTTTACTTGGGTTGGTCCTTGAAAAAGCTGAGACCATACCTGTTTGGGACTCACTTCAACCCCTCAAATGACTAATGTAGATGAAAGGAGAGAACCCCAAATTGTTGAGGTGGTCCATTTCCCTAGAGGATATGGAACTTACAGTGAAAATCATACCTGCGACTGACCCTGCCAATGCAGATGGCCTTTTAAGGTTCTTCCACTTAGATGATGATATCTACCAGAGTGCAGGTTAGTTACTTATCACCTTTAGTCTGGAGGAGGGCCAGGTAAAGAAATACCTCTTTTTGCATGATCATCCCCAAAGCTTTGGATTGATGCTGCTGGTTTTTCGACTCAGAGTGCACTGAGGCCTGCTAACCAGCCTTCAGTACCAGTCCTCTGACCCTTAAAAGTATTTGGTTGTTTGGCGTATACCTAATTGTCATAACGCATCTTACTTATAAGTAGGAGTGGGCGATAAGTTCCACTCCGCTGGCAGAGATGGTGGACTTTTGGCCACTCAGCACTCTGCTTGTAATTCGTAGTTCTGGCCAAATTCCTCCAACCGCCGCATGGTGGAGTTTTTTCTCACATGTGGTTTACCAACTATAAGTTGGCGAGCATGAGTGAGATTTGGCGATTTTGGTCACTAGGAGGGCACCCTGCAAGATTTCCCCAACCCTTCGTGGTCAGAAAACTGCTGTTTGAATGGAAAATCTACTCAAGGGGCAGCAAAATCAAGCCCAGAAGCAGCATCCTATGGTGGGCCTTGTGGTGCGTTCCCAGCGCTACAAATCAGCACAAGCAGTGCAAGATGCCTATTTCCACCCATTCGCAGAACGCCGCAGAATCTCAGAGTGTCATATAACTATGCAGATTTCCACAAAGTGAAACTTCGTGAGTTCTGCCAACCCCTACTTATAAGTCCATTGTATATGGTACCAGCAGACTGTCGCAGGACAGTCGCCCACTCATTAGTCACGAGCAAGCTCGACTCCAGTACCTCAAATAGGAACATCAAAAAACTACAACTCATCCAGAATGCCGCCGCCATTCTCATTCTCGACCTCCCTTGCCGAGAACACATCTCCCAACACCCTGGGACACTCCACTGGCTACCGGTCGAGAAGCGAATCACCTTCAAGCTTCTCACCCACACGTACAAGGCCATACACAACGAAGGACCAGCCTACCTGAACCACCACGTCTCCTTCCACACCCCCACCAGATCACCCCACTCTGCCTAGATTGCCCTGGCCACCGTTCATTGCATCCGCAAAGCTACCACCGGAGGACGATCTTTCACCTACACTGCAGCAAAGAGCTGGAACAACCTCCCCCTGCACCTCAGACGAAGCCCGTCGCTCACCATCTTCAGGAAGAACCGCAAGAAGTGGCTCTTCGGATGAGGCCCCTCCAGTTCCCCCCAGCGCCTTGAGATCCTCACAGGTGAGTAGCTTTTTACAAATATTGATTGATTGATTGATTGATTGAGGGCTACCAAGGGCCTGTAAGTTAAAGTGTCCCATCAGGGCTGTAACACGGTTTGTGCCACTCTGGATATGACAATGTGAAAACATGTCTCCCAGACTGCCACTGCAGACTGGTAGAACGTTTTTTCCCAGTTTTATTGGTTTCAAACACAAAAAGCAGGTACAGCTAATTATATCCTTATCACCACATACATTATATTGCATAGATACAATATGTGCGGTCATCCAGTGCAAAGTCATGGTATTCCCATCATTTACCCTATCTCTTCCCATGATTCTGCGGGCAGCCGTGGGCTTCATGAATAGGTCTTTCTTGTTGAGCACATCAGTCCACCCCACCTGCCATTCAGCCACCGTAGGGGGGTTTTCAGAAGTCCATTTCTGCACAATGTCCCTCTTGGCGATCAACGGTGTGACTTCTATAAATGCATGCTCCAGTCTCGGGCCCCCCAGATCTTTCAGCAATCCCTGCAGGGTGACCCCGGGTCTGTCTAGGACCGACACGAGCTCTCATTCTATTTTACACCAATATTGGACGATCTCCAGACAAGACCAAACCACATGAAGAATAACTGCCTCCAGTGACGCACACCAGAAGCATTTAGCTTGAGGAATCCTACCAGCTCTGTGGAGCCACAGGAGGGTCATATAGGTTAAGTGCAAGTAGTTAAGCTGAATTAGCCTGAGGCGTGTGGCAATAGCTAATTCCCAGGGGCTATCCTGGAATCTCTCTAGTCAGTGTCATCCAGATCACCAACCCATGTCTCCCATCTTTGCTTAAATCTAGGGAACTGGTCAGGTGTATTAATGACCAGGCATAGAGCGACCTGCAAGACTGCACCTTTACTTGGCTTCCTAGTCAACAGCTTAGCCTCTAGAGGGCTGAGGTCAGGAATAGCAGTATTTGGGGGAATACTGGACCCAGAGCATGCAGCGGGTGCACATACCTATGGAACTGAGTCCGGGAGAGGTGACACCGCTCCTGAAGCACTTGGGACGTTTGAAAGTGACTACCTGACCAGACATCTCCGAGATAAATGATTCCTATCCTGTCCCAGTTCGAAATCCTCTCCAGTCTTGCTGTCTGGAGCAGCCACCGCTCTTGCCAGAGGGCAGGTCATCAGGGTTCCAGTTCAGGAAGATCAATTGAGGGATCTCCGGGAGGGTCTGGAGGATTGTGTCACCATAAGGAAGTGCCACTATCCTGTCATGTCTCAAACAGTGTCAACTCCGCTCAATATGCAGGATCATCTTAGCCCCCATTAACTCAATCATTAATCCCAGTCACCTGTGTGGCTCAATAGCAAGGGCGAATAGAAGAGGGGAAATAGAACAACCCTGTTGGATGCCACTGCGAATCGGTAAGGGGTAGGAAAAAGACCCATTAAAGCACACCTGTGCAACTTGATTAGACTACAAAAGGCCAATGAGCTTGCAGAAGTAGGGCCCCATTGCTGCGCGTTCCAAAACTATGGTGAGGTACGACCAGTCCACCATGTCAAAAGCTTTTTCAAAGTTTATTATGAGCTGGCCAGAGAGTCCTCAAAGACGAATGCAGCCGCAGGTACCTTGGGCCGGCATAAAGCCACGTTCATTAGAGTGGACAGATTAGGGCAGGGTCCACCTCAGCCGGTTGGCAGGATCTTGGCAAACAGCTTAATCTCAGCATTGATAACTGAGATCACCCGATATGAGTCGCATCTGTCTGGTGCCTTACCTGGCTAAAGGATTACGACGATTGTGGCTTTATGAAGCTCGAAGGGAAAGGGTCCCGTTTCCACTGCCTCTGCATAGATATCCTATAAATGTGAGACCAGGAGACTGTGGATCTTCTGATGATAGACAACAGGAAATCTGTTGGGCCTGGGGTTTTACCAGGGAGCAGGTCTGTATGTGCCTCATCAATTTCTTCAGGTATATTCGGCTGGTACAGGTGGCTAGTGAGTTACTGGGGTACCTTCACTTGCTAGCGTGCTGCCTCTTTCGGAGGCCTGGTCTGTGCTCATACAAAGTTTTATAACAGTACCCAAACACTGCTACAATATCTGAGATACAGGTCTTTGCCCGCCTCTCAAAAGTCAAGATTTGTGTATCCACCCTAGACGCAATCTCTTTGATGGCCAACCAATATAGGAGCTTCCCACTCTTGTCTCTGGGCTCATAGACCCGTATTGTGGATGCTCTCAAACACTGTCACGACCCCTCCAGCGAGATTTGTCTTACCTTTGTCCTAGCCACAGTGAGACGATGGTTGATTGCCTCACAGGGTCCTATCAGCGCTTGCTGCTCCAGGGCTAGGATTTGGGTCTCCAGAGTTGTGATTTGCTATAATTTTGTTTATCACCATCCCAGATATACCTTTTTACAATGCCTCTAACAGTGGGTTTGCTGGCTGCCGAAAGGGGTCCGGCCAAGCTCAGCGTACCCCAGTAATTTTCAAAGTATGTGTAGAGCTCAGGTTCCACATTATTGGAGGAGTCCTGATGCCTCAAATACCATGCATTAAAATACCGCATGGGGCGGTGGGGGGTGCTGACAACCCCAAGGACATCAGAAGTGGTGCATGATCACAGATCCCCCATAGCAGGATATCAACCTTGGACGTCTGAAGAACGTCTGTTGCCAGCAGCAGCAGTAGGTCAATGTACAACACAGTCTTGTGGGCGGCTGATGTGTGGGTGTATGCAGTGTCTTGGGGGTGTGTGCTACAACCTCTATGAGTGACAGAGCCCCAGGGAATTAAAGCTCCCACAATCAATAATACAAAAATCATTGATGAGCCAGACGGCCTGGTAGTTTTTTTTGTGTTTGGTTGGGGAAGACACTGGTCCCAAGTGGGCTAAACTAAGCTACTCTGTCTTGTGCTTGGTTTATATCCTAAGAATGTCCACAGATCCTTGAGGCTAGTGAAGGCTACTGGAGAGATCCAGTCCTGGTCTGATTTGAAAGGCAGGACAAATAATGTTATTCTGTTGTTTACCCAAGGGACCTTTACTCTTCACCACAGAGGGGAGGGTCTTATTGTAACAAGGACAGGATCTATGGCGAAGGAAACTCTGAAGGGAGAGAGAGGGCATCCTCGCCTCACTCCTCTGCTCGGTGCCATTCAGTCTGAGAGAATACCAACTCCCTTAACCTTGGAGTGGGGATGCGATGCACCTTTGCAAACCATTCTGATGAATTTCAAGGATTAGTTCAATGTACAGGCACAGCCTGCATGAAGGTCCACAGGACACGGATGAAGGCCTTCTCTGAATCAAGCGTCCGAAATGCAGACGTCTTCATTGTGTCCCCTACCTCTTCCTCCATCTCAGCTGAACTGTCAAGAGTGTACGGATACTAAACTTGCACGCTCTTCTGCCAAAGAAAACCACCTGATCAGAGTAAATCATACCCATATATTTATCCAGCCTTTCCAATATCATATTGATGAGATGGGTGCAGTAGGAACCCCTCTCTCCGGATTTTTTTCCAAGCCACAGTATGAAGGTGCTGTGTCTTCCGATCAGGTGTCAGGAAGAGTCACATGGGAAAGTCACTACTCATTCAGCATCCGAAGCAGGATGGGGGGCAAGAAGCGGCTATGTTTTTTAAGATGTTCCTTCTGGGATGTTTGCATGTCCTGTTGGAGAGCTATGGTGCCATTTTTTACTGAGATTGGCCAGGAGCCTGATACACTTGATTAGGGTACAGGGCCACGACCAATCAGAATCCATGCTGTTAAATCAGCCATAGATCAGGCCTTTGTGATGTTAATGCTTTTGCTAATGCAAAGGGTTAATGCACAGGATTGGGACCATTTGCAGGCCCCACAGATAGAGGAACAAGGTAAATGTAAGTGCTTTAGTTATATGAAAGGTCACTGGAATTATGTGGCAGGAAAAGACTAAATTATGAGGCAGACCCTCACACAGATAGTCACCCAGGTACTCCAGACCCACTTATAAATACTCACACACTCCAGACTCATACACAAACAACCACCCACTCTGGACCCATCCCTCTACAAGCACACCCACTCACGACCCACCTAAAACACCTACCCACTCCAGACCCACCTGCCCTTACCTACCCACGCCAGGCCCCCACTCATGCACTCCAGACCCACCCAAAAACAACCAGACACTTCAGACCCATCTACAAACACCCACCCACTCCAGACCCCCACACAGACACCCACTCATGCACTCCAGACACAACCAAAAACAACCAGACACTTCAGACCCATCTACAAATACCCACCCAGTCCAGACCCACACACAACCACCCGCTCTTGACCCACCGACTCCAGACACACCTGCACTCATTCCCCCACTCTAGACCCACCTATAAATACCCACCAACTCCAGACCCTCACACAAACACCCACCCACTCCAGACCCACCTAAAAACACCCACCCATTCCAGACTAACTTACAAACACACATCCACCCAGTCCAGACCCACCTGCACTCACCCGCCCACTCCAGACCCCCACAAAGACACCCACTCATGCACTCCAGACCCACCCAAAAACACCCAGACACACCTAAAAATACCCACTCACTCCAGACCCACCCAAAAACACCCAGACACTCCAGACCCACCTAAAAACACCCACCCATTCCAGACCCTCACACAAACACCCACCCACTCCAGACCCCCACACAGACACCCACTCATGCACTCCAGACACACCCAAAAACACCTACCCACTTCAGACCCACCCAAAAACACCTAGGGCCATATTTATACTTTTCGACGCACAACGGCGCCGGCGCCGTATTTATTCAATGACGTTAGCCGACGGAGCTGCCTGGTGTGCGTCAAGGGGAATATGGAGCTGGGCGTCAAAAAAGATTTATGTCCCCTGGGCATGGTCATTGGGCATAGTGGCATGTAGGGGGCACAAATCAGGCCCCCCTATGCCACCCAAAAAAAAAAAAAAACACTTACCTGAACTTACCTTAATGTACCTGGGATGGGTCCCTCCAGCCTTGGGTGTCCTCCTGGGATGGGCAAGGGTGACAGGGGGGGGGTCCCTGGGGGCATGCGGGTTTAATTTTGCCCGGGAACAGAGTATAAATATGTCCCTAAATCATCTGTCCACAATCACAGAGCGTTTCCGCTGCCAAAGATAACAAGACGTCCTGCGGCTGCCGGAGCACGTAACTGGAAAACAACGACGTGCGACTCTAGCACACTGACTATATTCTAATGCGAAATGTTTATCTGTTCAATGGTGATTAAAAGATTATTCCACTAATGCGAGGGCAGCTTTAAAATCTCTGCATTTACCTCTGTATTAGGAGTGTTTTTGAATATATATAACCATAGGTACTAATTTCTGTATTAAACAAAAGTCTATTTCGGCCATGGTCTTGAAACGGAAGTATCCCTCGCGGTGGCTTCTGGGTATGCAGATATTTGCAGGGCACGCGCCCACAGTGCACCAATTACGGGACAAGAGCTCTAATGACGTCCTCCGGCGGCGCACTCTGTAGACACCTCCAGGGTGCAGTACCGCAGGCCGCCGCTTGGCGTCACTAGTGCAGTCCTGGCTGGAAGTCGTCATTAGGTCCCGCCCCCTGGAGCCGAACGCGGGACCGCAGATGTTGCAATATGGGGGCGTGTCGCTACAGATATATGCATACCCAGAAGCCACCGGGACGAATACTTCCGTTTCTTGGTGACGAGTAAAACACAGATTTGTTTAATACTGAAAGGAGTAGTTTTATTGTGTATTGTGGAGCAATCGTAACATGGAATTGAACTTGGACATGAAAAAGTTGCCCTTGCATTAGCAGGTTCTGTATGTGGCAGCCTGAGAACAGACGAATATCACTCAGTTGCAACTTTTATACTAATCTTCGTGGATCATTCGCACTTCGTGTGGCGATGAAAGGCGAAGCTCTGTCAATTTTTGGAGCGTTTCTGAGTGTCAGAAACTTCGGAAGCTGTAAAGAAAGATTGTCGTTTTTCTGCGGGGAGTTTCCGTGGTTGAGGTGGTGCTTAGAATACCCCATTTCCCCCAGTGGTTGAGGTAGTGCTGGGGGTGCTCATTAGACCCCCTTGCCTGAGGCACCGCGGGGTGCACAGGTGGCCCCCGTGGCCGAGGTTTTTGGGGGAGACCCCTCTGCCTGAGGTGGTGCTGGGGATGACCCCGTGGCTGAGGGGTGGCTGAGGTGGTGCTTGGCTGAGCCCCCCTGGTGCTGGAAATGCTCAGGTGGCTGCTGTGGCTGAGAGGGTGCATAAGTGGCCCGTGGCTGAGGTGATGCTTAGGGTGTTCATGTGCTGAGGTGGTGCTGGGGGTGCCAAGGTGGCCTCATGCATGAGGTGATGCTGGGGTTCCTAGGTGGCCCCCGTGGCTGAGTGGATGAGGTGGTGCTGGGGTGCCCAGGTGGCCCCCGTGTCTGAGTTGGTGCTGGGGGTGCCCATGTGGCCGCCATGGTTGTGGGGGTGCCCAGGTGACCCCCGTAGCTAAGATGGTGCTGGAGGTGCCCAGGTGGTGGGGTGAGGGGGTGTACAGTCGGCCCCCATGGCCAAGGTGGAGCAGGGGCTGCATAAGTGGCCCCCGTGGCTGAGGTGGTGCTGGGGGTGCCCCTGTGAACCCCGTGGCTGTGGTGGTCCTGGGGGTGGCTGAGGTGGAGTTGGGAGTTGGAGTGACCTCTGTGGCTGAGGTGGTGTTGGGGGTGCCCAGGTGGCTCCTGTGGCTGAGGTGGTGCTGGGGTGCCCATGTGACCCCTGTGGTTGAGGGGGTGCCCAGGTGGCTCTTCTGGCTGAGGTGGTGCTGGGGATGCCCATGTGGCCCCCATGGCTGAGGTGGTGCTGGGGGTGGCTGAGGTGGTGCTGGGGTGAACCCCGTGGCTGAGCCCCCCTCGTGCTGGGAATGCTCAGGTGGCTGCTGTGGCTGAGAGGATGCTGGGGGTGCATAGGTGACCCGTGGCTGAGGTGATGCTTAGGGTGTTCATGTGCCTTATCCATTGGATGACCTGGGGAAACAGATTGGTGGAACAGTTGGTAAGTACCCAATTTGCATAGCTACATCCTCATTTGCATGCGCATGACAGGCGGACATAAGGTTGAATGTATCATGTTTTGTCTAGGGTCAGGACAGGTTTTTGTAGGACACATTTAAGAGCCCCTAGCGCCACCTTATCACTGCCATTGTGATAATTACAATTGACGTTAAGCCCGGGCTGAAGGGCCATTTTCCCTGCGCCCTATTAACAAAGAGGTGCAATGCTTGCATGGCGCCACTTTGTTAAGCCTTGCACAACATGATGGCTGCACCAGACATTATTTATGGGAGTGGGGCCTTCCCCTGTAAGGGAGACAAAAAAATGGGGCAGGGAATAATGTTACATATCTTAGAGCCACTTTTTCTACTACTTTGAACACCTGCTCAGAGCAGGCGTTATGAGAGGGCATACCTTTACATATGATGGTCTCCTATCTACTCTGCAGGAGTAGTGCTAAACATTTGGGGGCATATTTATACTCTGTTTGCACCGAATGTGCGCCAAAATTTTTGACGCACATTCGGCGCAAACCCTGCCCCATATTTATACTTTGACGTCCGACGCAGCGGGCGTCAAAGTTCCACCATGTGCGCCATTTTTTGGAAGGGGGAACCAGCCTTGCGTTAATTATATGCAAGGTAGGCATTCCCTTCCAAAAAATGACTTTAAGGCCTGTGCCCCATATTTATACTGTGACGTCATTTTGACGCACAGGAGGGGGCAGGCCTTAAAAAACGGCGCCCAGCCTGATGGGTGCCGTTTTTTAACGCCTGGGTCAGGGCAGGCGTTAAGGGACCTGTGGGCTCGGAAGGAGCCCAGAGGTGCCGTCCCATGCCCCCAGGGACACCCCCTTGCCAACCCCAGGAGGACACCCAAGGATGGAGGGACCCATCCCAGGGAAAGAAAGGTAAGTTCAGGTAGGTATTTTTTATTTTTATTTTTTGTGGCATAGGGGGGCCTGATTTGTGCCCCCCTACATGCCACTATGCCCATGCCCAGCCATGGCCATTGGGCAAGGGGCATGACTCCTGTCTTTGCTAAGACAGGAGTCATTTCAATGGGGGTTGGGCGTCAAAAAAATGGCGCAAATCGGGTTGAGGCCAAAATTTTGCCTCAGACCTGACTTGCCCCATTTTTTTACGCCCAACCTCCATTTTCCCCTACGCCCCCGCTGCCTAGTGTGAGTCATTTTTTTTGACGCACACCATTCCGCAGCGCCGGCTAACGTCATTCAATAAATACGGCGTCCGCATGGCGCTTTGGAATGGCGTTAGCCAGCGGTAAAATTTTTGACGCACAACTGCGTTGGCGCAGTTGTGCGTCAAAAAGTGTAAATATGGGCCTTGGTGCCACTCCTGCTGAGTACATATTTTGCATCTATATGTAATGACGCTATTGCCCTCTACCCTGCGGAAGGATGCGCTGTGTATTACATATGGCAAAAACATGGTGGGGGGTAGGGGGTCCCTAGGGGTACAAGAACAGTTGCAACGCACTACATGCAGCAACACTCTCCTTCAACCAGCCTCTTTGTGTCTTTGGCTAACAGCATTTAAGGGAGCTTAGCTAGGCACCAGGGCAGACTACTTGCACAGTCCTCTTTGTGTACATTGTGTATCCCATGTCTTACACTTGGCATCTTTGTCGTGGTCTCCCCAAACTTTTTGCCTCTGTCTCCCAGGTTGTTGATGTATGCTGGACTCTGTTTTTGCTGTTTTTGTTACTCTTTGCACTTTATCACTGTTATCTAGTGCTAAAGTGCAAGTGATCCTATTTAAAATGTATGTGTAATTGGCTTTCCATGATTGGCATATTTGATTTACTGGTAAGTCCCTAGTACAGTGCACTAGAGGTGCCCAGGGTCTGTAAATCAAATGGTACTAGTGGGCCTGAGCACTGGTTGTGCCATTCACATTAGTAGCCCTGTAAATATGGCTCAGACCTGCCACTACAGTGTCTGTGTGTGCAGTTTTTTAAACTGCCAATTAGACTTGTCAAGTGTACCCACTTGCCAGGCCTAAGCCTTCCCTTTTTTTTTTTTTACATGTAAAGCACCCCTAAGGTAGGCCCTAGGTAGCCCTATGGGCAAGGTGCAGTGTATGTTTATGATAGGACATGTACTAATGTGTCTTATATGTCCTGACAGTGAAATACTGCCAAATTCGGTTTTCACTGTGCAAGGCTTATCCCTCTCATAGGTTAACATGGGGACTGCCTTTAAATATTAAAGTGCAGATTTCCTTTGGGAACAGATGGAAATATGGAGTTTATGGTCTCTGAACTCACAATTTAAAAATACACCTTTTAGTAAAATTTGTTTTTAGATTGTGTGTTTGAAAATGCCACTTTTAGAAAGTAGGCATTCTCTTGCTTAAACCATTCTGTGACTGCCTGTTTGTGGATTCCTTGTCTGGGTCAGTTTGACAGTTGGGCTTTTTGCACTTCTCCTCCAGACAGTGACACAAAGGGAGCTGGGGTGTAGCCTGTATATCCTGATGAGCCATCTGTGCTGCGAGGGA
The DNA here is from genome assembly GCF_031143425.1 of Pleurodeles waltl. Classification (NCBI taxonomy): domain Eukaryota; kingdom Metazoa; phylum Chordata; class Amphibia; order Caudata; family Salamandridae; genus Pleurodeles; species Pleurodeles waltl. The sequence goes on from NC_090442.1 coordinate 33,928,722, forward strand.
GGGGAGGAGTGGTCACTCGCACCTGAAAAGGCTGTGCCTGCCCTCACACAAAGCAGTCTCCAAGCCCCTGGTGTGTCTCTGGGGGAGTGCCTTTGGAAGGCAGTATCTTACAAACAAGAGAGACTTTCCTTTGAAGTTTGCCTACTTCGAAGGCAGAAAGGGGTATAAGTAGTGAACCCAAAACCCCTGTAAATTAGATCACTTCTGGAATCAAGAGGAACCACTGCCAAGGAGAAGAGCTGACGAGAAATGCTGTCCCTGCCTGTGACTGTGCTTTGTTGGGCTATCCTGCAGTTTCTGCTTCTGCCTGTGAAAGGGGACAAAGACTGGACTTTGTTGTGCATTCCTGCTTGAGAAGAGTCTCCAAGGGCTTCAATTGAGCTTGCCTCCTGTTGTTGAAGTCTCAGAGCCATCAAAGATTTCCCCTGCCAGCACCTGGGCTCTCTACTGAGACTCCTGCCCTGCCAATTGGCCAAGGTTAGTTTACTGTAGAATAGTGTATAGGATAGGACTTGATATTATGTTTTTAATATGTTTCAATAAATCCTGTTAGTATTAGAAAATTATCTCTCCAGGTTGATCGGGTGTCTGGGTGTTCTCGTGTGCACTGACCAAGTAGGAGGAATCCGTTAGGGTATGCTTACTGTCTTGGTTTTCATGGATAACCATGTGCATCCCCTCTGACCAAGGAGCAGTCAGATTGGCTTCTAAATGACATCAGCTACTCAAAACATTTGTCATCCACTGCTGCAGCCATTCGCATTGTGGATGTATACAGTATCTTGGACAGGTAAGTATGGAACTTCAACTCTCATTGCTGGGATCCGGCAGTATTATTGTTGGAAAGTGTGGCACATATGACAGCCATATTTGGGTCTGTATCCTGCCACACTGACAGCTGTCCGTCACTGATTAGATTCGCCTCTCCCGAACCACACATATTAGTTGTACTGGTGCTCTCATCTGGGTAAATTACCATACACTTGGTTCAGGCCCATACATGCCACATGTCAACTTCCATGGATATCTGTTCAATGCATGTATTTAAGACTCTGTAAGTTGGTTGTAGCCCACAACACCATCATTCACCTTTTTATGTTAGGATCCTAGTGAGTGGCTTTGTGTCTGACAGTAATGCACTCACAAAGTTCCATCTCACAGCCATAGTGGACTTTGAGTGGGGAGGGGTTATTGGCCCAAAGAAGGTAGCTATGTCCCGTGCCATTCCAGTGGAGTGTTTTCTGGGAAATTACCTTTAAGCTTCTGCCTTGCATAGCTGGAGACACATGCAGGAATGCTGGGTCTTGGAGTGGGTGTGTATCTTCACTACAGCACAAAATGCCTTGAGGGAAAGTCAAGAGAACCTGGAGGCTGGAAGAATGGCCCAGGTCCCCAGTATCAAGAGAGAGGGCAGGAAGGCTGGTAAGCCAACTTTCAAAAGTGTCCTGGCCCAGGAAGAACCTAACCTTCTGGGGAAGGTCTAGTGTCTGAAGAGGAGTCTGCTTCCCTAGGACACTGGCTAGAGCCGGCAGGACTCAAAGAAGCAGAAGGTCTGTACAGAAAACACTTAAGCCAGGACAAATTCTTGTCCCACTCTTGAAGGTCTGAGAGTTGGTTGTCAGGCAAGAAGAAGGAGATGTTAGTGATAGCCATAAGGTGTACTGGGAGGAGGGAATCCTGTATAGCAAGGTATGGGACCCCTAACCAACAGCACCAAGGAGAGTTGTGATCCCCCATCAATACAGAAAATTCCTCCTTAACCTGACCAATGGCATCCCCTGAGCTGAACATCTGGAGCAGATCAAGACATGTGAAATGTTGGTCAACCATTTCTATTGGCCTCAATGTTTGAGAAAGAGAAGGCGTTCTATCACTCCGGTGTCACCTATCAAGCCCGTGGCAAGATATGGGGCTAGCCAACTATCTGTGGTGGGGAGTTGCTATGAGAGGGTGGGGATTGAAATTGATGGTCCCCCAGACCCACAATCATCCCCTGGAAACAGATTCCTTCTGGTTGTACTGGACAATGCCACTAGATATCCAGAGACTATACCTCTTAGGACAGTCACTGCGCCTGCAGAAGCTAGGGTCATCCTTGGAATGTTTCCCATGCCTGGGTTCCCTAAGAAGGTAGTTTCAGACAGGGGTACTAACTTTGTGTCAGCCTTTCTGAAAGCAATGTGGGATGAGTATGGTGTAACCTCTCTTTGGACACCTTATGAGAGGTTCACTAAGGGCCATATTTATACTTTTTGACGCAAAACTGCGCTAACGCAGTTTTGCGTCAAAAAAATTAGCGCCGGCTAACGCCATTCTGAAGCGCCATGCGGGCGCCGTATTTATTTAATGACGTTAGCCGGCGTTAGCCGCTGGCGCTGCCTGGTGTGCGTGAAAAAAAACGACGTACACCAGGCAGCGCCGGCGTAGGGGGAAAATGGAGTATGGGCGTCCAGAAATGGTGCAAGTCAGGCTGAGGCAAAAAAAACGCCTCAACCCGATTTGCGCCATTTTTTAACGGCGCCCAACCCCCATTGACATGACTCCTGTCTTAGCAGAGACAGGAGTCATGCCCCCTTGCCCAATGGCCATGCCCAGGGGACATATGTCCCCTGGGCATGGTCATTGGGCATAGTGGCATGTAGGGGGGCACAAATCAGGCCCCCCTATGCCACAAAAAAAAAAAAAAAACTACTTACCTGCACTTACCTTAATGTCCCTGGGGTGGGTCCCTCCATCCTTGGGTGTCCTCCTGGGGTGGGCAAGGGTGGCAGGGGGTGTCCCTGGGGGCAGGGGAGGGCACCTCTGGGCTCATTCTGAGCCCACAGGTCCCTTAACGCCTGCCCTGACCCAGGCGTTAAAATCCGGCGCTAATGCGGGTTTTTTAGACCCGCCCACTCCCGGGCGTCATTTTTGCCCGGGAGTATAAATACGACGCATATGCATCGGAGTCATTTTTTAAGACGGGAACGCCTACCTTGCATATCATTAACGCAAGGAAGGTGTTCACGCAAAAAAATGATGCTAACTCCATGAACTTTGGCGCTAGATGCGTCTAACGCTAAAGTATAAATATGGAGTTAGTTTTGCGTCGAATTTGCGTCGAAAAAAACGACGCAAATTCGGCGCAAACAGAGTATAAATATGCCCCTCAGTTTGGTAGGAGAGGGCTGGGGCACCTGTAGGAGGTTGGACTGGCTTGTAGTGAGTACCAAGGGGTACTTACACCTTGCACCAGGCCCAGGTATCCCTTATTAGTGTATAGGGTGTCTAGCAGCTTAGGCTGATAGATAATGGTAGCTTAGCAGAGCAGCTTAGGCTGAACTAGGAGACGAGAGAAGCTCCTACAGTACCACTAGTGTCAAATGCACAATATCATAAGAAAACACAATACACAGATATACTAAAAATAAAGGTACTTTATTTTTATGACAATATGCCAAAAGTATCTCAGTGAGTACCCTCAGTATGAGGATAGCAAATATACACAAGATATATGTACACAATTCCAAAAATATGCAGGGCCATATTTATACTTTTTGACGGAAAACTGCGCTAACGCAGTTTTGCGTCAAAAACAATTAGCGCCGGCTAACGCCATTCTGAAGCGCCATGCGTGCGCCGTATTTATTCAATGACGTTAGCCGGCGTTAGCCGCCGGCGCTGCCTGGTGTGTGTGAAAAAAAACGACGTACACCAGGCAGCGCCGGCGTAGGGGGAAAATGGAGTATGGGCGTCCAAAAATGGTGCAAGTCAGGCTGAGGCAAAAAAATCGCCTCAACCCGATTTGCGCCATTTTTTTACGACGCCCAACTTACCTGAACTTACCTTAATGTCCCTGGGGTGGGTCCCTCCATCCTTGGGTGTCCTCCTGGGGTGGGCAAGGGTGGCAGGGGGTGTCCCTGGGGGCAGGGGAGGGCACCTCTGGGCTCATTCTGAGCCCACAGGTCCCTTAACGCCTGCCCTGACCCAGGCGTTAAATTCCGGCGCTAATGCAGGTTTTTTAGACCCGCCCACTCCCGGGCGTCATTTTTGCCCGGGAGTATAAATACGACGCATATGCATCGGAGTCATTTTTTAAGACGGGAACGCCTACCTTGCATCTCATTAACGCAAGGAAGGTGTTCACGCAAAAAAATGACGCTAACTCCATGAACTTTGGCGCTAGACGCATCTAACGCCAAAGTATAAATATGGAGTTAGTTTTGCGTCTAATTTGCGTCGAAAAAAACGACGCAAATTCGGTGCAAACGGAGTATAAATATGCCCCACAGTATAGTATTAGAAAACAGTGCAAACAATGTATAGTTACAATAGGATGCAATGGGGACACATAGAGATGGGGCAACACAAACCATATACTCCAAAAGTGGAATGCGAACCACGAATGGACCCCAAACCTATGTGACCTTGTAGAGGGTCGCTGGGACTGTAAGAAAACAGTGAGGGTTAGAAAAATAGCCCACCCCAAGACCCTGAAAAGTGAGTGCAAAGTGCACTAAAGTTCCCCAAAGGACACAGAAGTCGTGATAGGGGAATTCTGCAGGAAAGACACAAACCAGCAATGCAACAACGATGGATTTCCAAACAAGGGTACCTGTGGAACAAGGGGACCAAGTCCAAAAGTCACAAGCAAGTCGGAGATGGGCAGATGCCCAGGAAATGCCAGCTGTGGGTGCAAAGAAGCTTCTACTAGGCAGTAGAAGCTGAGGATTCTGCAAGAACGACAAGGGCTAGAAACTTTCCCTTTGGAGGATGGATGTCCCATGTCGTGAAGAGTCGTGCAGAAGTGTTTTCCTGCCGAAATACCGCCAACAAGCCTTGCTAGCTGCAAATCGTGTGGTTAAGGTTTTTGGATGCTGCAGCCCATAGGGATCTCCTGGAACCCCAATACCCTGGGTACCTCAGTACAATATACTAGGGAATTATAAGGGTGTTCCAGTATGCCAATGTAAATTGGTAAAATTGGTCACTAGCCTGTGAGTGACAATTTGGAAAGAAATGAGAGAGCATAACCACTGAGGTTCTGGATAGCAGAGCCTCAGTGAGACAGTTAGTCATAACACAGGTAACACATTCAGGGCACACTTCTGAGCAATGGGGCCCTGGCTGGCAGGGTCCCAGTGACACATACAACTAAAACAACATATATACAGTGAAAAATGGGGGTAACATGCCAGGCAAGATGGTACTTTCCTACACAACCCCCCCCCAAAACGAAGGACAATAAGACTAGTCATTACCTGATGGGTCTTCATTGTCTAAGTGGAAATATCTGGAGAGTCCATCTGCATTGGAGTGGGTACTCCCAGGTCTATGTTCCACTGAATAGTCCATTCCCTGTAGGGATATGGACAACCTCAACAATTTAGGATTTTCACCTTTCATTTGTTTTAGCCAAAGTAGAGGTTTGTGGTCTGTCTGAACAAAGAAGTGAGTGCCAGACAGGTATGGCCTCAACTTCTTCATGCCCAGACCACAGCAAAGGCCTCCCTCTCTATGGCAGACCAACGCTTTTCTCTAGGGGTCAACCTCCTGCTGATAAAAGCAACAGGTTGATCCTGGCCCTCAGAATTAAGTTGTGATAAGACTGCCCCTACCCCTAATTCAGTTTGGACATAGAATTGTTTAGAGTAACAGGGGCTTTTCAGGACAGGTGCAGAGCACATGGCCTGCTTCAGCTCCTCAAAAGCTTTCTGGCAGCTGTCCATAATACCTTCTTAGGCATTTTCTTTGAAGTGAGGTCATTAAGAGGGGCTGCAATGGAGCCATAGTTCTTTATGAACCTCCTATAGTACCCAGTGAGGCCTAAGAAGGCTCTCACCTGAGTCTGAGTAGTAGGGGGAACCCAATCTATAATAGTTTGGATTTTCCCCTGAAGTGGTGCAATCTGTTCTCCACCAACCAGGTGTCCCAGATAAACCACCTTCCCCTGCCCTATCTGGCACTTTGAAGCCTTGATAGTGAGGCCTGCCTTTTGCAGGGCCTCTAAAACTTTTCGTAGGTGGACCAGGTGATCATCCCAGCTGGAGCTAAAGACAGCTATATCGTCTAGATATGCTGCACTAAAAGCTTCCAGCCCTTGCAGGACTGTGTTCACCAACCTCTGAAAAGTGGCAGGTGCATTTTTCAATCCAAAAGGCATTACTGTGAATTGGTAATGGCCTCCAATGGTTGAAAATGCAGTTTTTGCTTTTGCATCTTCTGATAATTTGATCTGCCAATACCCTGCAGTCAAGTCAAAAGTGCTTGGATACTTGGCAGATGCCAGTGTATCTATGAGCTCATCTGCCCTGGGTATAGGGTGAGCATCAGTTTTGGTTACCTGGTTGAGACCTCTGTAGTCTACACAAAACCGCATTTCCTTCTTTCCATCCTTGGAATGAGGTTTTGGTACAAGTACCACAGGAGAAGCCCATGGACTTTCAGAGTGCTCAACCACTCCTAGTTCAAGCATTTTCTGCACCTCTTGCTTTATGCAATCTCTGACATGGTCAGGCTGCCTATAGATCTTACTTTTGACAGGCAAGCTGTCTCCAGTATCTATAGTGTGCTCACACCAAGAAGTGGTACCTGGCACAGTAGAGAAGAGTTCAGAAAACTGACCCAGGAGGTTTATGCAGTGGTCTTTCTGCTCAGCAGTAAGACAATCTGCTAGTACAACACCTTCCACTAGAGCATCTTGTTCTGTGGAAGAGAAGAGATCAGGGAGAGGGTCACTCTCTTCTTCCTGTCCCTCATCAGTTGCCATGAGCAGGGTGAGAGCAGCCCTGTCATAGTAGGGTTTCAGGCGATTGACATGGAGCACCCTAAGGGGACTCCTGGCAGTGCCTAAGTCAACTAAGTAGGTGACTTCACCCTTTTTCTCAACAATTATGTGGGGTCCACTCCATTTATCTTGGAGTGCTCTTGGGGCCACAGGCTCCCAGACCCACACTTTCTGCCCTGGTTGGTACTGAACCAAAACAGCCTTCTGGTCATGCCATTGCTTTTGGAGCTCTTAGCTGGCCTGAAGGTTTTTACTGGCCTTTTTCATGTACTCAGCCATCCTTGATCTGAGGCCAAGTACATAGTCCACTATGTCTTGCTTTGGAGCTTTTAAAGGTTGTTCCCAACCCTCCTTAACAAGTGTTAGAGGACCTCTCACAGGGTGACCAAATAGGAGTTCAAAGGGGCTGAAGCCCACTCCTTTCTGGGGTACCTCTCTGTAAGCAAAAAGGAGGCATGGTAAAAGGATATCCCATCTCCTGCGGAGTTTTTCAGGGAGTCCCATAATCATGCCTTTGAGAGTTTTGTTAAATCTCTCCACCAGTCCATTTGTTTGTGGATGATAGGGTGTAGTGAACTTGTATGTCACACCACACTCTTTCCACATGGCCTTTAAGTAAGCAGACATGAAATTGCTTCCCCTGTCTGATACCACCTCTGTTGGCAAGCCCACCCTGGAAATGATTCCCAGGAGGGCCTTTGCCACTGCAGGAGCTGTAGTGGTCCTTAGAGGAATTGCTTCAGGAGATCTGGTGGCATGGTCCACTACCACCAAGATAAACCTATTGCCTGAAGCAGTAGGAGGGTCAAGGGGGCCAACTATGTCAACCCCTACCCTTTCAAAGGGAACCCCAACCACAGGTAGTGGAATAAGGGGTGCCTTTGGAGTGCCACCTGTCTTGCCACTGGCTTGACTGGTTTCACAGGACTTACAAAATTCCTTTGTGTCCTCTGGCATTCTAGGCCAATGAAACAAGGGAACAAGCCTGTCCCAAGTTTTCATTTGCCCCAAATGTCCAGCTAAGGGAATGTCGTGGGCTAGAGTTAGGAGGAACTTTCTGTACTCCTGAGGAATCACCAATCTCCTGGCAGCTCCAGGTTTTGGATCCCTTGCTTCAGTGTACAAGAGGTTGTCCTCCCAGTAAACTCTGTGAGAGTCACTGACATCCCTATTTGCTTGTTTGACAGCTTGCTGCCTTAGACCCTCTAGTGTGGGACAGGTATGCTGTGCCACACTCAGCTCCTCCCTGGCAGGCCCCCCTTCACCCAAAAGCTCAGCAGTGTCTGCTTCCAGCTCCTCTGGTGTAGGTTCTGCACAGGGTGGAAATTCTTCTTCCTCAGAAGTAGAATCCACTGTAGAGGGACGGATAGTAGGTAGTGTTTACTTCTACTAGCCCTAGCTTTAGGGAGCACTTGGTCCATTCTTCCAGGATCCAAGTCACCCTGTCCTTTTTGCTTTTTGGCCTGAGCCCTGGTCAAAGCAAAAATATGCCCTGGAATGCCCAGCATTGCTATGAGCCTCCAACTCCACTTCTGCACAAGCTGATGTCTCTAAATCATTTCCTAATAGACAGTCTACAGGTAAATCTGAGGCAACCACAACTTTCTTTGGGCCAGTAACCCTCCCCTCCCCAGTTGAGATTCAGAGCAGCCATGGGGTGGCTAAGGGTGTTGTTATGAGCATAGGTTACTTGGTACTGGTGACCAAGTAGGTGTTGTTCAGGGTGGACCAGTTTCTCTATTACCATTGTAACACTGGCACCAGTGTCCCTGTAGGCCTGAACCTCAACACCATTTATTAGGAGTAGTTGCTCGTACTTATCCATGTTAAGGGGACAAGCAACCAAGGTGGCTAAATCAATAGCCCCCTCAGAGACTAACACAGCCTCTGTTGTCTCCCTAATTAGCTCAACCCCAACTAAGGTAACAAAAGTGAGCCCAGCTACTCCCTTGGATTGGCTATTAGTAGGTTTGCTCCCACCACCACTGCTATTAGTAGGGACACTAGGTGTAGCAGTAGGGGTTGTAGTGGTAGGAGGCTTGGTGCTTTTCTTTGGACAACTGGGATCTGTTGTCCAATGGCCTTTTATTTTACATAAATAGCACCATGGTTTCTTTTCTTTGTTTTGATTGGAAGAGGATTTGGGCCCACCACCCCCACCAGAGTGTTTTTGTGGGCCTGATGAAGACTCATTTTTAGATTTGTCCCCACCCTTGTCAGAAGACTTACCATCCTTCTTCTTATTGCCATCTTTGTCACCCCCTGTATGAACTTTTCTGTTCACCCTTGTTCTGACCCATTTGTCTGCCTTCTTTCCCAATTCTTGGGGGGAGGTCAGATCAGAGTCCACCAGGTACTGGTGCAACAAATCAGACACACAATTATTAAGAATATGCTCTCTCAAGATCAAGTTATACAGGCTTTCATAATCAGTAACTTTACTGCCATGTAACCACCCCTCCAAGGCCTTCACTGAATGGTCAACAAAGTCTACCCAGTCTTGTGAAGACTCCTTTTTGGTCTCTCTGAACTTCATCCTGTACTGTTCAGTGGTTAAGCCATAACCATCTAGGAGTGCATTCTTAAGAGTTGCAAAATTATTGGCATCACTTTCTTTCACAGTAAGGAGCCTATCCCTACCCTTTCCACTAAATGATAGCCATAGGATAGCAGCCCACTGCCTTTGAGGGACATCCTGTACAGCACAGGCCCTCTCAAGTGCAGCAAACCACTTGTCAATGTCATCCCCCTCCTTATAAGGGGGAACTATCTTGTGCAGATTCCTAGAATCATGCTCTTTTGCAGGATGACTATGGGGAATACTGCTGCTGCCACCATGGGTTTCTAAACCCAATTTCTGTCTTTCTCTTTCCACTTCTAAGGACTGTTTATCCAAATCCAGCTGTTGCTTCTTGAGCTTCAGTCTGGTTTGTTCCACTGTCAATCTATTGAGCTCCCTTTCTAACACTCTGTCATCAGGGTGGGTGGGTGGGACATGCCTTGAAACAGAAGTATGGTGAGAATGAACAGAAGGAGACCTGTCCCTAACAGAAGGCATCCTAACAGCTTGGCTAACAGAAACATCACTTCTACTATGATGAGAAGGAATACTCTTGCTATGATGTGAGACAACACTATCAGTATGGTGTGACTCTACATCAGTACCAACTATGCTAAGTTGTCTGATAATGGGCAGGCTAGGAATTTTCTTTTCTGAATCTTTTTCTAGGGGTGTCCCAGGGTCAGATTGGGAACTATTAGCTACTTTTTCAACAGAAGTGGCACCTCTGGCCTCATCCTGTTCAACAAGCATGTTAAACAACAGTTCTCTGGAGGGATTCTTCCCTACACTTAAACCTCTTTCTATGCAGAGACTCCTTGCTCCTTTCCAGCTAAGGTGATCATAAGCAGGTTTGGACAGATCAACAGTTTGGCCTGTGCCAGACATTTTAGAAAGTGTTTAAGAGATAGAAAAAGTGAGAAAAAAGTTTTTCAGAACTTTTAGAAAGACAGAAAAAAAAACTTTTAAAACTTTTTAAGAACTTTTTAGAAAGTTTAGAGGTACTTTTCAGCACTTAGAAAAGAAGTGAAAAGAGGAAATGCAAAACGTTTTTGGTTAGGAGTACATACACTGAACTTGTTTTGTATATTTTTCTCTTATGAAAAGTACAATGACAAAAGTGGTAAGTAGTTACAAAGCACTTATCCCACCGCTGCACAACCAATGTAGGAGGCTGGACTGGCTTGTAGTGAGTACCAAGGGGTACTTACACCTTGCACCAGGCCCAGGTATCCCTTATTAGTGTATAGGGTGTCTAGCAGCTTAGGCTGATAGATAATGGTAGCTTAGCAGAGCAGCTTAGGCTGAACTAGGAGACGAGTGAAGCTCCTACAGTACCACTAGTGTCATATGCACAATATCATAAGAAAACACAATACACAGATATACTAAAAATAAAGGTACTTTATTTTTATGACAATATGCCAAAAGTATCTCAGTGAGTACCCTCAGTATGAGGATAGCAAATATACACAAGATATATGTACACAATACCAAAAATATGCAGTATAGTATTAGAAAACAGTGCAAACAATGTATAGTTACAATAGGATGCAATGGGGACACATAGGGATAGGGGCAACACAAACCATATACTCCAAAAGTGGAATGCGATCCACGAATGGACCCCAAACCTATGTGACCTTGTAGAGGGTCGCTGGGACTGTAAGAAAACAGTGAGGGTTAGAAAAATAGCCCACCCCAAGACCCTGAAAAGTGAGGGTAAAGTGCACTAAACTTCCCCAAAGGACACAGAAGTCGTGATAGGGGAATTCTGCAGGAAAGATACAAACCAGCAATGCAACAACGATGGATTTCCAAACGAGGGTACCTGTGGAACAAGGGGACCAAGTCCAAAAGTCACAAGCAAGTCGGAGATGGGCAGATGCCCAGGAAATGCCAGCTGTGGGTGCAAAGAAGCTGCTACTAGGCAGTAGAAGCTGAGGATTCTGCAGGAACGACAAGGGCTAGAAACTTTCCCTTTGGAGGATGGATGTCCCACGTCGTGAAGAGTCGTGCAGAAGTGCTTCCCGCCGAAAGACCGCCAACAAACCTTGCTAGCTGCAAATTGTGCAGTTAGAGTTTTTGGATGCTGCTGTGGCCCAGGAGGGACCAGGATGTCGCCAATTGTGTCAGGGGACAGAGGGGGCGCCCAGCAAGACAAGGAGCCCTCTCAGAAGCAGGCAGCACCCGCAGAAATGCTGGAACAGGCACTACAAAGAGGAGTGAAACAGTGCTCACCCGAAGTTGCACAAAGGAGTCCCACGCCGCCGGAGGACAACTCAGGAGGTCGTGCAATGCAGGTTAGAGTGCCGTGGACCCAGGCTTGGCTTTGCACAAAGTATTTCTGCCGGAAGTGCACAGAGGCCGGAGTAGCTGCAAAAGACGCGGTTCCCAGCAATGCAGTCTGGCGTGGGGAGGCAAGGACTTACCTCCACCAAACTTGGACTGAAGAGTCACTGGACTGTGGGAGTCACTTGGGCAGAGTTGCTGGATTCGAGGGACCTCGCTCGTTGTGCTGAGAGGAGACCAAGGGGACCGGTGATGCAGTTCTTTGGTACCTGCGGTAGCAGGGGGAAGATTCCGTCGACCCACGGGAGATTTCTTCGGAGCTTCTAGTGCAGAGAGGAGGCAGTCTACCCCCACAGCATGCACCACCAGGAAAACAGTAGAGAAGGCGGCAGGATCAGCGTTACAGAGTTGAAGTAGTCGTCTTCGCTACTTTGTTGCAGTTTTGCAGGCTTCCAGCGCGGTCAGCAGTCGATTCCTTGGCAGAAGGTGAAGAGAGAGATGCAGAGGAACTCTGATGAGCTCTTGCATTCGCTATCTAAGGAAATCCCCAAAGCAGAGACCCTAAATAGCCAGAAAAGAGGGTTTGGCTACTTAGGAGAGAGGATAGGCTAGCAACACCTGAAGGAGCCTATCAGAAGGAGTCTCTGACGTCACCAGCTGGCCCTGGCCACTCAGAGCAGTCCAGTGTGCCAGCAGCACCTCTGTTTCCAAGATGGCAGAGGTCTGGAGCACACTGGAGGAGCTCTGGCCACCTCCCAGGGGAGGTGCAGGTCAGGGGAGTGGTCACTCCCCTTTCCTTTGTCCAGTTTCACGCCAGAGCAAGGCTGAGGGGTCCCTGAACCGGTGTAGACTGGCTTATGCAGAAATGGGCACATCTGTGCCCATGAGAGCATTTCCAGAGGCTGGGGGAGGCTACTCCTCCCCTGCCTTAACACCTTTTTCCAAAGGGAGAGGGTGTAACACCCTCTCTCTGAGGAAGTCCTTTGTTCTGCCATCCTGGGCCAAGCCTGGCTGGACACCAGGAGGGCAGAAACCTGTCTGAGGGGTTGGCAGCAGCAGCAGGTGCAGTGAAACCCCTGAAAAGGCAGTTTGGCAGTACCAGGGTCTGTGCTACAGACCCGTGGGATCATGGGATTGTGCCAACTATGCCAGGATGGCATAGAGGGGTAAATTCCATGATCATAGACATGTTACATGGCCATATTCGGAGTTACCATTGTGAAGCTACACATAGGTAGTGACCTATGTGTAGTGCACATGTGTAATGGTGTCCCCGCACTCACAAATTCCGGGGAATTTGCCCTGAACAATGTGGGGGCACCTTGGCTAGTGCCAGGGTGCCCACACACTAAGTAACTTTGCACCTAACCTTTACCAGGTAAAGATTGGATATATAGGTGACTTATAAGTTACTTAAGTGCAGTGGTAAATGGCTGTGAAATAACGTGGACGTTATTTCACTCAGGCTGCAGTGGCAGGCCTGTGTAAGAATTGTCAGAGCTCCCTATGGGTGGCAAAAGAAATGCTGCAGCCCTTAGGGATCTCCTGGAACCCCAATACCCTGGGTACCTCAGTACCATATACTAGGGAATTATAAGGGTGTTCCAGTATGCCAATGTAAATTGGTAAAATTGGTCACTAGCCTGTGAGTGACAATTTGGAAAGAAATGAATGAGCATAACCACTGAGGTTCTGGATAGCAGAGCCTCAGTGAGACAGTTAGTCATAACACAGGTAACACATTCAGGGCAGACTTATGAGCACTTGGGCCCTGGCTGGCAGGGTCCCAGTGACACATACAACTAAAACAACATATATACAGTGAAAAATGGGGGTAACATGGCAGGCAAGATGGTACTTTCCTACAGCCCCTTAAAGAGTCCAAACAGGATATTGTGGATTATGTGCCAGGCCTTCACTACAGAATGGCAGAATACATGAAAAAGGCAAACAAAAGTTTGGAGGCCAGCCAGCAGGTTGTTAAACACTGGTATGACGAGATATCCTCAATGATGGAATACCAACCAGGACAGTTAGTGTGGGATTTGAAGCCTGTGGCTTCTAGGGCACTTCATAAAATATGGACCGGGTCGTTTTCTATTCTTGAAAAGAAAGGGGAAGTCACCTTGGACTTGGGAACCCCAATGAACCCTCACAGGGTATCAATGTGAAGATGCTGATACTTCGCTAAGCCAGAGCAGATATGACCAAGCTCCTGGGGACAGATGGAGGGGAAGAAGAGGAAAGTGAACCCTTCCCTGACCACTGTCAAAGATGGCTCAGTGGAGGGAGTAGTTCTCTCGTCAACTCTAACAAAACCACAACAGAGAAACTGTTACCAGCTGTTTAAAGTTTGTTTGTCTGTTTTCATTGACCCCATGTCTGACACTGGTTCTAGGGCCTTTTTGCCAGTCATTAAATACCTGTCCTGCTTACATCTGAGAAGTGCTGAAGCCTGAAAGGGGTCCTGTTGGAATGCCTTGTATTACCATGTGACCTGCCGTGACCTGTGGTATACAGCGTGTGTATTAGGGGGTTGGTGACAGGTGCTAATCACCTGGGCCCATATTTATACTTTTTTTGCGCTGCATTTGCTTCATTTTTTGATGCAAAAGCGGCACAAACGTACAAAATATAATTGTATTTTGTACGTTTGCGCCGCTTTTGCGTCAAAAAATGACCTGTTTGATAGCGCCATAGGTCAAGAACACTCCACCATGCAGACCATACTATTCCCAAAACTCATGCAAGCTCAGGAGAATACTGTTTGAAAATGGGTCCCCATCCGTAGGGATTTCAACCTCCTCCCAAGTTGACAAAGCCTCTTCGTGAGTATCTCCTGTAAGTGGCAGCCCCCTGAGTGGCTAAACTGGAGAGTAAGGGCGTGGTCTTACAAAAATTATTATTATAAAGTGTTGTAGATCACTAAGCAACTCAAAGGGTTTCATGGCGCTTAGGTAGAGGGAGAGGCAGACCAGGCGCCTGGCTTAGAACATCCAGGCCCTCAGGTTCTTGCGAAGACGGTCAGTGCGGTGTAGCTTCTCAGAGACTCAGGTAAGGCTTTCCACAACTTAGGGCTCGATATGCAAAAGAGCGACCTCCCATGCAAGCCAGTCTGACTCTAGGAACACCGCACAGGGACCGGTTGAGCGATCGCAGCATGCGAGCTGGCTGGTTAAGAACCACCAACTAATGTAAATATCGTAGACCTGTGCCTGATGTATGTAACAGAAGGCTTTGAACTGTATTTGTTTTTCCACAGTGAGCCAGTGAAGCTTGAGGAGGAGGTTCGACAAAGAGGCACATTTAGGGAGTCGTTATAAGAGACTAACCACCGAGTTCTGGACTACTTGTAGGCATCTGATAGAGACCTTGTCTGCTCCCAGATACAGGATGTTTCCATAGTCCAGTCTGAAAAGTATCAAGGCCTGCAGCACAGCCCTCTGGGCTGAAAGTGGAATCATTCAAATGATTTGTTTAACCACTTCAGCACTGCAAATAGGATGCATATCACCTTAGCAACCTGAGGTTTCATTTGCAGCTTCTCAACCAGCCAGAAGCCTAGGGGGCATATTTATACTCTATTTGCGTAGTTTTTTTTACGCAAATCCGACGCAAAGCTAACTCCATATTTATACTTTGGCGTTAGACCCGTCTAGCGCCAAAGATCTTGGAGTTTGCGTCATTTTTTTAGCGTGGACACCTACCTTGTGTTAATTATATGCAAGGTAGGCGTTCCCTTCTAAAAAATGACTCTAAGGCATGTGCGCCTTATTTAAACTCCCATGCAAAAATGACGCACGGGAGTGGGCGGGCCTTAAAAAATGACATCCAGCCGCTTTTGCGTCATTTTTTAACGCCTGGTCAGGGCAGGCGTTAAGGGACCTGTGGGCTCGGAAGGAGCCCAGAGGTGCCCTCCCATGCCCCCAGGGACACCCCTTGCCACCCTTGCCCACCACAGGAGGACGCCCAAGGATGGAGGGACCCATCCCAGGGAAGTTAAGGTAAGTTCAGGTAAGTATTTTTTTCGTAATTTTTTTGTGGCATAGGGGGGCCTGATTTGTGCCCCCCTACATGCCACTATGCCCAATGACCATGCCCAGGGGACATAAGTCTCCTGGGCATGGCCATTGGGCAAGGGGGCATGACTCCTGTCTTTGCTAAGACAGGAGTCATTTCAATGGGGGTTGGGTGTAAAAAAAAATGGCGCAAATCGGGTTGAGGCCAAAGTTTTGCCTCAGACTTGACTTGCCTCATTTTTTGACGCCCAAGCTCCATTTTCCCCTACGCCGGCGCTGCCTGGTGTGAGTAATTTTTTTTGACGCACACCAATCAGCTGCGCCGGCTAACGTCATTCAATAAATAAGGCTCCCGCATGGTGCTTTGGAATGGCGTAAGCCGGCGTTAAAATTTTTGACGCACAACTGCGTTGGCGCAGTTGTGCGTCAAAAAGTATAAATATGGCCCTAGGTTCTTTACCTTGGGGGTCAATTTAGGGAGAGTCCTGAGAGTCTCAGGCCAATGATGTGGACACCAGAGCTGAGGGTTCTTGCCCAACGCCATTACCTCTGTCTTATCGCTGTTAAGTTTTAGTGAATAACAGGGGAGGAGCCAAAATGGCGGCCGGGATGGACGCTTGAATCGCGCGCTCCGTCCCGGACTCGCTGGAAATATCCTGCAGGGCGCCCCCTGTAACCCCAACGATACACTGGGGGACGCGGCCTGCCCTGGACGATCGGGCGCGCCCTAGAGGAGCTTTGAGCCGGCTGGAGAGGTGCCGTTACGACGGAGCCCACTCGTGGAGCTGGGAATCGCTGGGCGCGGCGCTGGACCTAACCGCAACTGTGCGGGGCGGCTCCGTGCCGGGAGACCCGACCGCGCCCCTCTGGCGACGCTCGCTTCTGCTGGAGGGGACGGGAGGCCGGTCCGGCTGGGAGACCGGGAGTGCCTTTGCCCCTCCTTTTGACTGTCATCGACGCTGCGGGGGCAGGCTGGAAGAAGGCACAGACGGAGCTGACTGGTGCAGCGGTCGAGGCGGCTGGAGCAGAGGCCCAGATCACTCACCGAGTGGGGCCGCAGCATGGGGCGGCACCCTGAGGCCTGACGGAAGTCCGAGGCGCCCGCGAGGGGCGAAGACAGGCCTCAGGACTGGGGCCCTGAGCCGCCCATCCAAAAAAAAAAAAAAAGAGGAGAGGAGCAGTGATTTGCGGCTCGCGTTGGAGCCTGTTGGGAGCTGCTCCAGGAATTGCACGAAATCTAGGTGAGAAGGGGGGCTAGCCGGGGGGGGGCTCGGCTCCCGTGCAGGGGTGCCGCCAGAACTTTTCCGCCCCCCCTCCCTCCCCAGCCCTTTCCCTGCTGCGGAGTGCCAGCGCCTGTGGGTCTCCAAAATGGCGGCGGGCCGCGCCCGTGGGCCTTTCTGCCCCACACTGGAGGGGCCCCGCCTGCGGGCTTCTGGGTGTGGGCCCCACTGACTTTGTTCCGACGAGCCACTGGGGGGGACAGGTGGGCCTGCCCTGCGAACGTGGGGGGCCGGGTGCTGTGAGCCTGCTGCCTATCTTCGGTGCGAAGAACATTGTCTGCTCTCTGCCCCCTGTACCTCGGTTGGCGGCCATTGGAGTGGATGCGGGCCTCCCTGGAGGGCAGACGCCCGTCCCCCCCCTTATTTTCAAACTGAACTGCTGAGCTCCCCTCTCTCCGCTTCCTGTTACACCCCCCCTACCGCCTGCATAGCTGCTGCCTGGCTTCGGAGCTGCTCCTGGGGTGCCCGGCTGGCTCAAATCCTGCAAGGAACGCTTCACGTAATTCTGGAAAGACCCAACGCTGAATCTGACGGGTGGGCTGACGGCCCCCGCGCCGGCCTGAGAGCAAATAATTACACGAACTAACCACTCAACAGCTCTGAATAGCCCCGTCCAGTCTTAGCTAGTCAACGCTGAAATTGGTTGGCTAGGGAACACGCAACGCGACAAGCTCAAACGACAAAAAGGACAATTCACTGTGTGAATAACGCCAAGACGCGTGCAGCTGCACCCCACAAGACACTCGCTAAGCAGACACAATGGCGGGCAGGTCCAAAGCAGCTAAGAACTCAGACCATAACACTTTGGGAGCGACACCTGGTGATCAGCAGACAAACCCGTCCCTACGGACACTAGAAAATACTCTCATGACACACTCCGCACAGTTCGAGAAAATGCTCCAGGCGATTATGGACACTAAATCCTCGCTGGAAAATAGGATAAACGCAGTCTCACAGGACCTGAATCTCCTACGAGTCGACCATCGCAAACTGTCGGAGAGAGTGAAATCGGCCCAAGAAGGACTCTCCGAACTAACTCCCTTGGCACAAGATAATCAAAAACAAATCCAGCACCTAGATTCGGAGCTGAAATCGCTCCGGAGAAGATCGGAGGAATCGGAGAGCAGGGCGAGTCGCAACAACGTTCGATTCCTGGGTTTTCCGGAAAACCTGCGGCAATCAGAATCGGAAATATCCCTGGAACAATGGCTAATCAAGGAAGTGTTGAATGGAGCCCCATCCAAGTTCTTCTCATACGAACGGGCGTACAGAATCCCGGGCAGGCCTCCAGCCCTGGGCCAACCACCTAGACCATTGATTGCCAGATTCTTGAACTACAGAGACCGGGATGCAATCTTGCAACAGTTTCGCAATAAAGGCCCATACAACTATGAGGACTTGATCATCAATGCATATCCGGACTTCACTCAGGAAGTGCAAAATCAACGCAACTCCTACGTTAAAATCAAGCAGCGTTTGCGTGAACACAATATTAAATACGCTTTGCTGTTCCCAGCGAAACTGAGAGTGGTATCGGAGGACCGCACCCACATATTCACCTCTCCTGAGGACGCCTGGACATGGCTGCACGCTAAGGGCCTCGCCCGCCCTCGGGAGGGCGCGCGGAAAGCGGCGAGGAAGGACCAACAGTTGCCTCAAGGAAGCGGTCCAGAAAGCGCGTCAAGGGGCAACCTAATGACCAACAGGCAGTGGAGGAGAGAGCAAGAGTGCTGAAATAGACTCCCTTATTTACGCAAGGCAACTTCATGACTGCTCGGGTGACTCCTGAAATGGGCACGGACTTGGACGTGGCCAGCTCCGACTCTACAATCATGGGAGAGCTGTTGGGCCCGAAGGTCACCCCCAGATCCGCGGATGAACTTTAATCACACACAACTGCCCCACCTCCCTGCTGGCGCTGGCGGTGGCTGGGCCCGAGAAGAGCGGGGGCTGGGGAATGCGCACCCCCAGCTACGAGTATCTTTTGTACAAACTCATCTAACTGCTGAAATGCGCTTGGGGAGTGCAGCGGGGGGGACGGGGCAGAGGGGGGCGGACAAAGGTATTGGCAGACTAAGGCGGTCATTCTGACCCTGGCGGTCAAAGACCGCCAGGGCGGAGGACCGCGGGAGCACCGCCGACAGGCCGGCGGTGCTCCAATGGGGATTCCGACCGCGGCGGTAAAGCCGCGGTCTCGACCGGCACCACTGGCGGGCTCCCGCCAGTGTACCGCCGCCCCATTGAATCCTCCACGGCGGCGCAGCTTGCTGCGCCGCCGAGGGGATTCCGACCCCCCCTACCGCCATCCAGATCCTGGCGGTCCGACCGCCGGGATCCGGATGGCGGTAGGGGGGGTCGCGGGGCCCCTGGGGGCCCCTGCAGTGCCCATGCCACTGGCATGGGCATTGCAGGGGCCCCCGTAAGAGGGCCCCTAAATGTATTTCACTGTCTGCTGCGCAGACAGTGAAATACGCGACGGGTGCAACTGCACCCGTCGCACAGCTTCCACTCCGCCGGCTCGATTCCGAGCCGGCTTCATCGTGGAAGCCTCTTTCCCGCTGGGCTGGCGGGCGGCCTGAAGGCGACCGCCCGCCAGCCCAGCGGGAAAGTCAGAATTACCGCCGCGGTCTTTCGACCGCGGAACGGTAAGCTGACGGCGGGACTTTGGCGGGCGGCCTCCGCCGCCCGCCAAGGTCAGAATGAGGGCCTAAGTCTGCGGAAAGATGTGAGCCCCGCAAAAGAGCCACATCTGGTTGACAAGATAACACCACCTCGGAAATCCAATCGGATACAGGTTTTTTCACTTAGTTTTGGGTTAAGTAGTTTTACACAGGTTGTTCGTAGTGAAGGGGATCCATTTGGGGTGGCAGGGGTTAGTAAACTAGTTAAAACGCACGTGCCGGATTCACTCAAAACACAGGGAACACTGCGGCGAATGGCTCCCATGAGAAACGGCTCAGCTGGAGGGGCGGAGGCCAGGAAGATCAGGCTACAGGACAGGCACTCATGCACAGACATATCTCATAAATCCATATGGCGCCCCACGCGAGAAGTAGCATAAATCAGTATGTTATAGTAACTTAGAATGTGAGGGGTTTGGGAGCGCCGAGCAAACGATCCAGAGTGCACGCACGCCTTAAGCGACTGGGAGTACACATCGCTATTTTACAGGAGACGCACATGCTGGAAGCAGACTTGCGGGAGCTACGTGTGAAATGGGGTGGCCAACTGCTAGGCACTACATATTCAGCTTTCGCTAGGGGAGTACTGGTCTGGATTGCAGGCGTTGTCCCATTTCTCCAAACAGCACACACAATAGACCAGGGAGGCAGATACGTGGTAGTGGAAGGCCAACTAGATGGCAGACAGCTGGCTGTAGTCGGCATATACGCCCCAAAAAGCGGCATCGTGGGCTTCCTGGGCACCCTCACGCCATCATTATTGTCAAACCCATCGGCTCCGGCCCTCTGGGGAGGGGATTTCAACAGCACGCCGACGGCAACACTAGACAGATCCTATGCTCAAGCGCACCCGATAGCAAAGAGAAATACCCCAGGTCCCTTGCAGTCATGGGCTGACGACATGAGGCTATACGATATATGGCGCATGAGCCATCTGCAACAGAGGGAATACTCATTCTATTCAGCCCCACATAAGACCCACACTAGAATAGATATAATATGCGGAACCCAGGACATAGGACCATTGGTTAGAGGATCAGAGTACCTAGCGAAGTCATTATCAGACCATGCACCACTGAGAGTAACAGTGGACTGGGGTAAGACACGCCAGGCGATTCCTACGTGACGTCTGCAAGTGGAAGCTTTGCAAGACCAGGCATTTGCTGAAACACTGAAATCCACAATAAGTCAGTACTGGGAAACAAATGCATTAACCGCAAACTCACGGCTATAGAGTGAGATGCCCACAAGGCGGTAGTACGTGGGCAATGCATATCCTCTTCGTGGGGAGTAAGACGCACCCTGCAGACAGAAATCGACAAACTAGAAAAGGAGCTCAGAGCGGCAGAAATAGCAGTAGCGTGAAGGGAAATCCCCCACACAGTGCTAAAAGAAGCGCTTAAAATACAACGCAACAGACAGCAAGCTCCGCTGTCACGACTATAATTATCACCTAATGCGACTGCAAACAGAAGGGGACAGATCGGGTAGAATGTTGGCGTGGCTGTTGCGGGAGGATAGACAGCAATCCCCCATCTGGGCTATACATGTCGACGTACATGTCATGGCCACCACACAAGCCGGGATAAATGCAGCGTTCAGAGAATATTACTCAAACTTATATACCAAACGCACCTCATGTACCCCACAGCAACTAGAGTCCTTTCTCGAGGGCGCTCTCTTGCCGCAGCTATTTCAGGCTGACAGGGAATCCCTCAAAGTTCCCATGACAGCGGGAGAAATATATATAGCCCTTGCGCAGATGCCCAGGAACAAAGCGCCTGGTATAGATGCCCTTCCCCTGGAGTATTACACCACCGACTCGTCTCACCTGAAGCCACACCTGCTGAAGGTGTTCGAAGAAGCGTGGACCAATAAAAACCTGCCCCTATCTCAGAGAGAAGCTATGATAGTGGTGCTCCCTAAACAGGGCCGTGACCCCACAGATGTCAAATCTTACATACCACTATCGCTCTTAAACTTAGATTGCAAAATACTGGGCAAAATATTGGCAAACAGATTAGCTCCTATTATACACACTCTAATACATGACGACCAAAATGGTTTCATACCAAAGCGGAACACCTTCTTGAATATTCGTAGATTACTGAGCATAATGGGTGACACTCCTCTAGATGCATATGACGATACGGTGTTATCGCTGGACATTTAAAAGGCGTTTGATACGTTAGAGTGGGACTTTCTCCTGGCCACAATGCAACGAATGGGCATAGGCCCTAATTACATTCGCTGGGTCCGGACACTGTACTCTGACCCAAAAGCCAGGGTGAAGACGGGTGGAGTGATTTCTGATAGCTTTCCCATCTCCAGGGGCACAAGACAGGGCTGTCCCCTCTCCCTGCCATTATTCGCTATAGCAATGGATCCATTAGCGGCAAGGGTACGCTCCATGGAGCATGATTGGGGTATAGTCAGTAACGGGCTCCATCATGCAATCTCGCTATATGCAGACGATGCTTTAATATATATTCGGAAAGGCAACGCAGTGATACCCTTGGTGATGTCACTACTGGATGAGTTTGGAGATTTATCAGGCCTAGTAGTTAACTGGGAAAAGTCATGTGCGTTCCCGCTAGCAAGGTGGACACCTGAAAGACAGGGGACCCCCCCCGCTGGCACGCCTGAAATGGTGCTTTGATACGTTCAAATATCTCGGGGTAAATATATATCATAACACAGAGGATCTCAGAGATGGAAACTTGGGGAGAGCGCTGGCCTCCATAAAAGGCTCGCCTGGATTCTGGAACAAGCTACCGTTATCACTCCCAGGGAAGGTGGCGATCGCGAACATGCTAATATTGCCCAGGCTGTTATATTATTTCGCGGCCTTGCCGATTATCATCCCCAAAGGTTTCTTTGGTAATTTGAATACAGCGCTGCTGCAACTCATATGGGGCGGGAGCAGAGCGCGAGTTGCTTTGACCACTCTGCAACGTCCAGTGGATGCGGGTGGCCTGGGAGCCCCCAACTTCTAACGCTATTACGCAGCAGCACAGCTACAGTGGGCTCAGAATTGGATCCACAGACCGACGCTGGCAGAGCCCGTGCGGCTGGAGCCCTGGTTAAAAGGGACTCCTCCGCTGTCGTGGCTGTCAACCAAACACTCCAAAGGTGAGACCGTTAACCCACTGCTAGCGGTTGAACACACATGCTGGGTGAGATACGTTCAGAGGGGTAGCAATACGCTCCCCTACTCCCCGTACATCCCGCTGGGCCACCTCCCGGGTTGGACTGAGGCCGGCACATACTCACCGAATGCGTGGACAGAGGCAGGTGTACTGACAGTGGGCGACTGCTTCGAAGATGGCAAGCTAATGTCATTCTTAGCCATACGCGCTCTCACCGAAGTAAACCCCGGTCAATTCCTGGCATACCACGCCATAAGCCAGGCGATAAAAAAAACTTGGGGGGCAGGCACCCTTGAACCAGAGTCTTCTCCTATACTACACCACATATTACAACATGATGCTCAAACAAAAGTAACGTCGAGCCTGTACAAAATCCTTAACAAGCCCTCTAAGCCGTATTTGGAGAGGGATAGGGAGAGGTGGAACACCGTGCTCTCCGTCCCGATCTCACAAGCAGAATGGCCGAAAGCTCTGTACCATGTCCGTGGTGTGTCAAGGAACCCCAGATTTCGGTACACCCAGTTCAACTACACACACCAAACGTATTTGTCCCCAGCCAGGATAAAGCGAATGTTCCCCGACACGGATGTAAAGCGCCATCAGCACACTTCTATCATATGGTCTGGGAGTGCCCTAACATACAAAAAACGTGGATGGAGGTGGTACAGCGGGTTACGGAAATGACGGGCCTTGCATTGGCAGTGGACCCTAAGTCCTGCCTGCTGGGGTTGAGGTTAAGCCCTAAAAAACAAAGACACCTGCACAAATTTATGGACCTAGCCTATTTGATGTATAAAAGATTGATTGCAATGCACTGGAAAGTGCCCAAGGCACCTGATCAGGATTCCTGGCATACCCTCACACTACGCTGGACCCGCACAAAATACTAGGGGGCATATTTATACTCTGGTTGCGCCGAATTTGCGTCGTTTTTTTCGACGCAAATTCGACGCAAAACTAACGCCATATTTATACTTTGGCGCTAGACGCGTCTAGCGCCAAAGTTCCCGGAATGTGCGTCATTTTTTAGCGTGAACCCCTTCCTTGCGTTAATGATATGCAAGGGAGGCGTTCCCGTCTTAAAAAATGACTCCCAGGCCTTTACGTGGTATTTATACTCCCGGGCAAAAATGACGCCCGGGAGTGGGCGTGGCCAAAAACGGCGCATTTGCGCCGCTTTTTAACGCCTGGGTCAGGGATGGCGTTAAGGGACAAGTGGGCTCAAAATGAGCCCAGAGAGCCCTCCCCTGCCCCCAGGGACCCCCCCTGCCACCCTTGCCCACCCCAGGAGGACACCCAAGGACGGAGGGACCCATCCCATGGACATTAAGGTAAGTTCAGGTAAGTATTTTTTTTTTTTTTTTTGTGGCATAGGGGGGCCTGATTTGTGCCCCCCTACATGCCACTATGCCCAATGACCATGCCCAGGGGACAGAAGTCCCCTGGGCATGGCCATTGGGCAAGGGGGCATGACTCCTATCTTTACAATGATAGGAGTCATGTTGATGGGGGATGGGCGTCGAAAATAAATGGCGCAAGTCGGGTTACGATGATTTTTTCGACGTAACCTGACTTGCCCCATTTTAAGACGCCCATGCGCCATTTTCCCCCTACGCCGGCGCTGCCTGGTGTACGTGGTTTTTCTCGCGCACACCAGGCAGCGCCGGTCTGCTTGCGCCGGCTAACGCCATTCAATAAACACGGCGCCCGCATGGCGCTTCAGAATGGCGTTAGCCGGCGCTAATTTTTTTGACGCAAAACTGCGTTAGCGCAGTTTTGCGTCAAAAAGTATAAATACGGCCCTAGGTGCTAAAGAAGCTGGCGCGAGAAGGCCAGCAACACACAGGGTGCGTCGCCTGGGAAACATTGATAGCCAAACTGGAGGCCAAAAATTACGATAAGCCCCCTTAAACTGGGGTATACATAGAATAAACACGCACAGTACAACCACGCCCACACATTTCCCCCCCCCGGAGCTCCATTCAATGTGCGGATTGCTAATAACGCCAGGGCTCGAACACCTCCCCGCACTGTCAACAGGCTTGCTCACTAGCCTGAGTGTGTTAAATAACACACAGGGCAAATACTCAAGCCTCACTACTATCTCCCGCCTCCAAGCACATGCATATCCACTAGTTGGCGACACCGGAGCCAGATCCAGCAGTATTAAGCCATCCCACCCGCACGTGCGCGCCCCCTTAGCCACCCAATGCATGCTAAATCTATTATCCATCGCAGCAGAGGAGGATATTGAAGGTTAGGTAGTGTTCCGAGGCGTGCTAAAGTTGTGGGGTTCAGGGGTTTTCTTTTGTATGTATTCTATGCAGATAAAAGGTATCCTGTTGTAAGCAAATGTATAGCTTGTAATATGTATCTGCACCATAAAACCAATAAAACATTTTTTTTAAAAAGCAAAAAAAAAAGTTTTAGTGAATTACTATTCATCCAGGTGGCAATCTCACCCAAACAAGAGTTCAGGAGTTTTGTCTCTGTGCAGATGACAAAGAAATGATTTGAGTGTCATCTGCATAAGAGAGCAAGGTTAGTGCACAACTTTCCACCATATCTGAGAGTGGGTGGACGTAGACATTGGATAGCACTGGACTTAAGGCTGAGCCCTGGGGGACTCTAGAAGTAAGGGCACATTGTTCCGACATAGCGCTACCTGAGAAACCTTGGATAGTGCAACCTTTCAAAAATGAAGTCATCTAGGATAAAGCTGTCCCCTGAAAACCCAGAATCCCCAATATTTCCAGGAGAGTTGAATGGGCTACAGTATTGAAGGCCCCGCAAAGGTCTAGCAGAATCAGACTGGCTGTTCCAACCTCATCCAGAAGTCATCTCAGGTGTTCCCTGACTCCTAGGATGGTGGATTCAGGACTTTGTCCTGCCCTAAAGCCTGATTGTGAGGAATGCAGGAAACCACTGGGCATGGGGTTGGACTCTACATGAGGAACTGAGCTTTGCCGGCAGGATTACGTCTAGAGAATCCCTGATCCAGTCATTGACTATAGGTTGATCCAAGTCAGCGACCTGCTTCCAGACGGGGCTTGTATTTCGCAATGGATCATTCAGAGAGGGGACATCTAGTTTAGATCAATTCCTGGACATGACAGGAGGTGTGGCCGCCCTTAAACGGGAATGAACTGAGTACTGCTGGCAAAAGGCACCACCAAGTGGACTGACCAGAGTAGAGGCAGGGAAGGGTCTGTGGTAAGGTCTTGCGAAAAAATGTGGCCAGCCATGTGTGGCAAAAGGCACCACCAAGTGGACTGACCAGAGTAGAGGCAGGGAAGGGTCTGTGGTAAGGTCTTGCAGAAAAATGTGGCCAGCCATGAGTGTGGATGTTGAGTTAATTAGAGATAGATTCAACACACTCAGATCCTCTATAAAGGCCACACCCAGACTGTCGTGGGATCTTCCATGTGAATATTAGGATCTTCAAGCAATGTAAAGTTGACACACTTAAGGAAATAAGGCGAAAGGAGATAAGGAACCAATTAACACCAGTTACCTGCATATCTCAGAGGACGAGAGATCAAAGCAATTGTGTGTAAGACAAACTGAAAAAAACAAAGCTTCACAAGTGGAGATGGGTAGTACTTTGCAAATGTACTTGCCCTTAAAATTAGTGGTGATCTCACCTCCTGATATGTCCCATCAATCCCTTCTAGCGATAGAATAATTTGGAGGTAGTGTGGCAATAACATCTGGTAATGAAGCCTCATGAAGCCATGTCTCAGTCAGGAGCAGGGCATCAGGGACATTATCCCACAGAAAAAGCTAAATTCACTACCTAGCATGCTGCTGGAGTAATGGTTTTATTGCTTAAAGAACTCTGGGTGCCAGCCACGTTTCCACGGATAGCATTGCAGCCATTGTCACATCAATTGGATGAAAAATGACAGAAAGTACAGCTTAGCGGGTTCACCTGAGGGTGTAAGGAGCCTCGGCAAGCTTCAGAGTAAGCAGGCCCGAAGTGCCATGAGTTGGTTAGGTGAAAATACCAGTCTTTCTGGCTGAAAAGATGCAGGGTTCCTGGCCCTTGGGCCTGTTTGGGCACAGACAGGCATAGACGGGCTTGCCTTAGGTACATCTTCGGAGCGCCAGTGGCACACCAGAGCTATGATCGCTCTAAGTAGAACATGTGTGAGGACTAGATGGCTAACCCAAGCAGAACAAAACAATGGCCTCTGGTCTCACATAGTCTGAAGCGGCACTTTAACACATGCTTCTTGCTCCACCAACAAATCAAGTTAACAAGAAAAAGGCTCCAGGAACCTCCTAACATTCAGACTCAGGTCAGAGCCCTTCCTAGCCTAACTGTGTACTATTGAAGATTTGTTAGAGGGTATGGTACCTTGTGGCACCATTGACAGAAATTCCTTCTACGAAACAGCCCAGAAAGGTATCCGTACTGTACTGACCAGTGTCAAAAGGACTTTGACACCCCTAAGGAATCTCCTTTCTCAGCACCTGTCCTAAAGGCACCTGATTTCAGCAAATAATTCATTGTCCAGATGGATGCTTCTGAACATGGGATTGGGGCAGTGATGTTGTCACGTAGGTTCTCATCATCCTAATGAGACTACTGGATTTGGGCGGCAGAATCGCCTGCACTGTGGGGAACTGAGTCTGGACCCACTACAGGTGACACCTGTCGGCCTAATCCGGATTTTGTTCCAGCTAACTAGCAGTGCCTCATCTCTGCACAAGAGCAGGGATGATTGGGCAGCCGAGGGCATGACACAAATGACTCCTCAGGGAAATCGTGGTCACTCAGATCTCATCCGTTTCTCTCAGTTACATTAGTCTCACATATGCAAGGGCAATCAGAGGCAGGATATAGTTCAATAAGGTTTTTTTTTAAGTAACTGCATCTTAGATAATAAAGCATGTATTGCAATAACTAGGACAATGAAGCATGACAGGATTACGATTGTGACCACGAGAGTAAAACACAAAAATAACACTATCATGTTGTTATTAGGGTTTCTGAGAATAGGTCCTACCTAGGGTATGTTAGAACACAGCTTGTTAAGCTCTAATTCTGCCCTTCAGGCTCCCCTGAGAAGACATCTTCCCCATACCTGAGCAAGAGGCCTGTAGTCTACATAAGCAGGTGCAACGAAGCATTCAGCAATCAGCATACAGTTGTGGTTCTTTGGCTGGAATCTCCCTCTAACGTACATGGGTCAAAGTAGTGTTTTTTTAATAAAACATCTGATGGTCCAAGAAAGGATCCCCACGTAAGAGTGTGTACGTTTCTGTGAACATCAGAGACAAATGTACCACTTTTGCTGGCAACCTATTGTACTGCAGCCTTGAGAAAAGCACAGAGTGAAAAAATGTCTTGTTTAGGAATGTAGTGCTGGTATTGACAAAGAACAGCTAGGTCGAGATAATAAAACAAGACCGCAAATGTGGCGATTGTTCAAATAATATAACGGAGTTGAATAAAATATAGGTTAAAGTGCACAGCGGCAGGCCTAGTTTGCTAGAATAATGTGTATGAAGCTATAGCTAAAATAGCTACACAACAATGTCACAGGCAAATGATGAGGGCCAGGATCAACCAGTTGCCTATATCAGCAGACGACTACTCTATAGAGAGCAGCGAAGGAGTGACATTGAGAGGAAAGTCTTTACTTGGGTTGGTCCTTGGAGAAGCTGAGACCATACCTGTTTGGGACTCACTTCAACCCCTCAAATGACTAATGTAGATGAAAGGAGAGAACCCCAAATTGTTGAGGTGGTCCATTTCCCTAGAGGATATGGAACTTACAGTGAAAATCAGACCTGGGACTGACCCTGCCAATGCAGGTGGCCTTTCCAGGTTCTTCCACTTAGATGATGATATCTACCAGAGTGCAGGTTAGTTGCTTATCACCTTTAGTCTGGAGGAGGGCCAGGTAAAGAAATACCTCTTTTTGCATGATCATCCCCAAAGCTTTGGATTGATGCTGCTGGTTTTTCGACTCAGAGTGCACTGAGGCCTTCTAACCAGCCTTCAGTACCAGTCCTCTGACCCTTAAAAGTGTTTGGTTGTTTGGCGTATACCCAATTGGCATAACGTATCTTACTTATAAGTAGGAGTGGGCGATAAGTTCCACTCCACTGGCAGAGTTGGTGGACTTTTGGCCACTGAGCACTCTGCTTGTAACTCGTAGTTCTGGCCAAATTCCTCCAACCGCCGCGTGGTAGAGTTTTTTCTTACATGTGGTGTAGGAAAGTACCATCTTGCCTGGCATGTTACCCCCATTTTTCACTGTATAAATGTTGTTTTAGTTGTATGTGTCACTGGGACCCTGCCAGCCAGGGCCCCAGTGCTCATAAGTGTGCCCTGAATGTGTTACCTGTGTTATGACTAACTGTCTCACTGAGGCTCTGCTATCCAGAACCTCAGTGGTTATGCTCTCTCATTTCTTTCAAATTGTCACTAACAGGCTAGTGACCAATTTCACCAATTTACATTGGCATACTGGAACACCCTTATAATTCCCTAGTATATGGTACTGAGGTACCCAGGGTATTGGGGTTCCAGGAGATCCCTATGGGCTGCAGCATTTCTTTTGCCACCCATAGGGAGCTCTGACAATTCTTACACAGGCCTGCCACTGCAGCCTGAGTGAAATAACGTCCACGTTATTTCACAGCCATGTACCACTGCATTTAAGTAACTTATAAGTCACCTATATGTCTAGCCTTTACCTGGTAAAGGTTAGGTGCGAAGTTACTTAGTGTGTGGGCACCCTGGCACTAGCCAAGGTGCCCCCACATTGTTCAGGGCAAATTCCCCGGAATTTGTGAGTGCGGGGACACCATTACACGCGTGCACTACACATAGGTCACTACCTATGTGTAGCTTCACAATGGTAACTCCGAATATGGCCATGTAACATGTCTATGATCATTGAATTGCCCCCTCTTTGCCATCCTGGCATTGTTGGCACAATCCCATGATCCCACAGGTCTGTAGCTCAGACCTGGGTACTGCCAAACTACCTTTCCCGGGGTTTCACTTCAGCTGCTGCTGCTGCCAACCCCTCAGACAGGTTTCTGCCCTCCTGGGGTCCAGCCAGGCTTGGCCCAGGATGGCAGAACAAAGGACTTCCTCAGAGAGAGGGTGTTACACCCTCTCCCTTTGGAAAAAGGTGTCAGGGCTGGGGAGGAGTAGCCTCCCCCAGCCTCTGGAAATGCTTTCATGGGCACAGATGGTGCCCATTTCTGCATAAGCCAGTCTACACCGGTTCAGGGACCCCTCAGCCCTGCTCTGGCGCGAAACTGGACGAAGGAAAGGGGAGTGACCACTCCCCTGACCTGCACCTCCCCTGGGAGGTGCCCAGAGCTCCTCCAGTGTGCTCCAGACCTCTGCCATCTTGGAAACAGAGGTGCTGCTGGCACACTGGACTGCTCTGAGTGGCCAGGGCCAGCAGGTGACGTCAGAGACTCCTTCTGATAGGCTCCTTCAGGTGTTGCTAGCCTATCTTCTCTCCTAAGTAGCCAAAACCCTCTTTTCTGGCTATTTAGGGTCTCTGCTTTGGGGATTTCCTTAGATAACGAATGCAAGAGCTCATCAGAGTTCCTCTGCATCTCTCTCTTCACCTTCTGCCAAGGAATCGACTGCTGACCGCGCTGGAAGCCTGCAAAACTGCAACAAAGTAGCGAAGACGACTACTGCAACTCTGTAACGCTGATCCTGCCGCCTTCTCGACTGTTTTCCTGGTGGTGCATGCTGTGGGGGTAGTCTGCCTCCTCTCTGCACTAGAAGCTCCGAAGAAATCTCCTGTGGGTCGACGGGATCTTCCCCCTGCTACTGTAGGCACCAAAGAACTGCATCACCGGTCCCCTGGGTCTCCTCTCAGCACGACGAGCGAGGTCCCTTGAATCCAGCAAATCTGTCCAAGTGACTCCCACAGTCCAGTGACTCTTCAGTCCAAGTTTGGTGGAGGTAAGTCCTTGCCTCCCCACGCCAGACTGCATTGCTGGGAACCGCAACTTTTGCAGCTACTCCGGCCTCTGTGCACTTCCGGTGGAAATCCTTTGTGCACAGCCAAGCCTGGGTCCACGGCACTCTAACCTGCATTGCACGACTTTCTAAGTTGTCCTCCGGTGGTGTGGGACTCCTTTGTGCAACTTCAGGTGAGCACCGTTTCACTCCTCTTTGTAGTGCCTGTTCTGGCACTTCTGCGGGTGCTGGCTGCTTCTGCGAGGGCTTCTTATCTTGCTGGGTGCCCCCTCTGTCCCCTGACGCAATTGGCGACATCCTGGTCCCTCCTGGGCCACAGCAGCATCCAAAAACCCTAACCGCACGTGGTCTTTCTTCAGGAAAACACTTCTGCACAATTCTCCACGGCGTGGGGCATCCATCCTCCAAAGGGGAAGTTTTTAGCCCTTGTCGTTCCTGCAGAATCCTCAGCTTCTACTGTCCAGTAGCAGCTTCTTTGCACCCACAGCTGGCATTTCCTGGGCATTTGCCCACTCTCGACTTGATTGTGACTTTTGGACTTGGTCCCTTTGTTCCACAGGTACCCTCGTCTAGAAATCCATTGTTGTTGCATTGCTGGTGTTGGTCTTTCCTGCAGAATTCCCCTATCACGACTTCTGTGCTCTTTGGGGAACTTTAGTGCACTTGGCACTCACTTTTCAGGGTCTTGGGGTGGGCTATTTTTCTAACCCTAACTGTTTTCCTACAGTCCCAGCGACCCTCTACAAGGTCACATAGGTTTGGGGTCCATTCGTGGTTCGCATTCCACTTTTGGAGTATATGGTTTGTGTTTCCCCTATCCCTATGTGTCCCCATTGCATCCTATTGTAACTATACATTGTTTGCCCTGTTTTCTAATACTATACTGCATATTTTTGGTATTGTGTACATATATCTTGTGTATATTTGCCATCCTCATACTGAGGGTACTCATTGAGATACTTTGGCATATTGTCATAAAAATAAAGTACCTTTATTTTTAGTATATCTGTGTATTGTGTTTTCTTATGATATTGTGCATATGACACTAGTGGTACTGTAGGAGCTTCACTCGTCTCCTAGTTCAGCCTAAGCTGCTCTGCTAAACTACCATTATCTATCAGCCTAAGCTGCTAGACACCCTATACACTAATAAGGGATACCTGGGCCTGGTGCAAGGTGTAAGTACCCCTTGGTACTCACTACAAGCCAGTCCAGCCTCCTACATGTGGTTTACCAACTATAAGTTGGCGAGCGTGAGTGAGATTTGGCGATTTTGGTCACTAGGAGGGCACCCTGCAAGATTTCCCCAACCCTTTGTGGTCAGAAAGCTGCTGTTTGAGTAGAAAAGCTACTCAAGGTGCGGCAAAATCAAGTCCAGAAGCAGCATCCTCTGGTGGGCCTTGTGGTGCGTTCCCAGCGCTAAAAATCAGCACAAGCAGTGCAAGATGCCTATTTCCACCCAATCTCAGAACGCCGCAGAATCTCACAGAGTGTCATATAACTACGCAGATTTCCACAAAGTGAAACTTCGTGAGTTCTGCCAAACCCTACTTATAAGTCCATTGTATATGGTACCAGCAGACTGTCGCAGGACAGTCACCCACGCATTAGTCACAAGCAAGCTCGACTACGGTACCTCAACTAGGAACATCAAAAAACTACAACTCATCCAGAATGCCGCTGCCATTCTCATTCTTGACCTCCCTTGCCGAGAACACATCTCCCAACACCCTGGGACCCTACACTGGCTACCGGTCGAGAAGCGAATCACCTTCAAGCTTCTCACCCACATGTACAAGGCCATACACAATGAAGGACCAGCCTACCTGAACCACCATGTCTCCTTCCACACCCCGCCAGATCCCCCCGCTCTGCCTAGATTGCCCTGGCCACTGTTCATTGCATCCGCAAAGCTACCACCGGAGGACGATCTTTCACCTACACTGCAGCAAAGAGCTGGAACAACCTCCCCCTGCACCTCAGATGAAGCCCGTCGCTCACCATCTGCAGGAAGAACCGCAAGAAGTGGCTATTCGGATGAGGCCCCTCCAGTTCCCCCAGCGCCTTGAGATCCTCACAGGTGAGTAGCCGCTCTTTACAAATATTGATTGATTGATTGATTGAGGGCTACCAAGGGCCTGTAAGTTAAAGTGTCCCATCAGGGCTGTAACACGGTTTGTGCCACTCTGGATATGACAATGTGAAAACACGTCTCCCAGACTGCCACTGCAGACTGGTAGAACGTTTTTTCCCCAGTTTTATAGGTTTCAAACACAAAAAGCAGGTACAGTTAATTATATCCTTATCACCACATACATTATATTGCATAGATACAATAAGTGTGGTCATCCAGTGAAAAGTCATGGTATTCCCATCATTTACCCTATCTCTTCCCATGATTCTGCGGGCAGCCGTGGGCTTCATGAATAGGTCTTTCTTGTTGAGCACATCAGTCCACCCCACCTGCCATTCAGCCACCGTAGGGGGGTTTTCAGAAGTCCATTTCTGCACAATGTCCCTCTTGGCGATCAACGGTGTGACTTCTATAAATGCATGCTCCAGTCTCGGGCCCCCCAGATCTTTCAGCAATCCCTGCAGGGTGACCCCGGGTCTGTCTAGGACCGACACGAGCTCTCATTCTATTTTACACCAATATTGGACGATCTCCAGACAAGACCAAACCACATGAAGAATATCTGCCTCCAGTGACGCAAACCAGAAGCATTTAGCTTGAGGAATCCTACCAGCTCTGTGGAGCCACAGGAGGGTCATATAGGTTAAGTGCAAGTAGTTAAGCTGAATTAGCCTGAGGCGTGTGGCAATAGCTAATTCCCAGGGGCTATCCTGGCATCTCTCTAGTCAGCGTCATCGAGATCACCAACCCATGTCTCCCATCTTTGCTTAAATCTAGGGAACTGGTCAGGTGTATTAATGACCAGGCATAGAGCGACCTGCAAGACTGCACCTTTACTTGGCTTCCTAGTCAACAGCTTAGCCTCTAGAGGGCTGAGGTCAGGAATAGCAGTATTTGGGGGAATACTGGTCCCAGATCATGCAGCAGGTGCAAATACTTATGGTACTGAGTCCCGGAGAAGTGACACCACTTCTGAAGCACTTGGGACGTTTGTGAGTGACTACCTGACCAGACATCTCTGAGATAAATGATTCCTATCCTGTTCCAGTTCGAAAACGTCTCCAGTCTTGCTGTCTGGAGCAGCCACCTCTCTTGCCAGAGGGCAGGTCATCAGGGTTCCAATTCAGGAAGATCAATTGAGGGATCTCTGGGAGGGTCTGGGGGATTGTGTCACCATAAGGAACTGCCATTATCCTGTCATGTCTCAAATAGTGTCAACTCCGCTCAATATGCAGGATCATCTTAGCCCCCATTAACCCAATCATTAATCCCAGTCACCTGTGTGGCTATGTAAAAGCATTGCAAGTCTCCCATTCTCAGTCCTCCATCGTAGGGGGATTGCCGGCAGTTAGCAAAGGCGATCCTGGGGCAGCCTCCCACCCATAGGAAGGCAAAGATGATGGAGTTGAGATTTTGAAACCACCTTTTAGAGATTGCGATAGGGAAGTTTTGAAATACATAAAGGATCTGGGGCAATAACACCATCTTGAAGATGGCTACCCGCTCCAAGACATTGAGAGGGAGGCGCGTCCACCTATGGAGAACTCTTTTTATTATTCACAAGGGAAGTCAAACTAAAGTTCCATGTCAACTCAGGGAGCAGTGAAATGTGGATACCCAAGTATCAGAAAATCAGACGACCTGTTGGGATTGTAGACTGCCAGGTACAGACATCTCCTGTTGGGACCAACACTCAGAATCCAGAGGCCCCCTCGTAAATATCAAGAACTTCCATACAACACTGACCAGAGTTTTGCGGGTCCATTAGGAAGAGCAAGACATCATCTGCGTATAGGGCTGTACGTTCCTCAGGGCAGTTGTCCCACGCCCATCCCTGCACTCGGGCATTGAAGCATATAAGTCTTGCCAGGAGCTCAATAGCAAGGGCGAATAAAAGAGGGGACATAGAACAACCCTGTTGGATGCCCCTGCGAATCGGTAAGGGGTAGGAAAAAGACCCATTAAAGCACACCTGCGCAACTTGATTAGACTACAAAAGGCCAATGAGCTTGCAGAAGTAGGGCCCCATTGCTGCGCGTTCCAAACTATGGTGAGGAACGACCAGTCCACCATGTCAAAAGCTTTTTCAAAGTTTATCATGAGCTGGGCAGAAGGTCCTTGAAGACGGTGAGCTTGGAAGACGGCTACTTGGACTCTAGGTACCTTGGGCCGGCAGAAAGCCACATTCATTAGAGTGGACAGATTAGGGCAGGGTCCACCTCACCCGGTTGGCAGGATCTTGGCAAACAGCTTAATCTCAGCATTGATAACTGATATCACCCAATATGAGTTGCATCTGTCTGGTGCCTTACCTGGCTAAAGGGTTACGACGATTGTGGCTTTATGAAGCTCAAAGGGAAAGGCTCCCGTTTCCACTGCCTCTGCATAGATATCCTATAAATGTGAGACCAGGAGACTGTGGATCTTCAGATAATAGTCAACAAGAAATCTGTAGAGCCTGGGGTTTTACCAGGGGGCAGGTCTGTATGTGCCTCATCAATTTCTTCAGGTATATTCGGCTGGTACCGGTGGCTAGTGAGTTACTGGGGTACCTTCACTTGCTAGCGTGCTGCCTCTTTTGGAGGCCTGGTCTGTGCTCATACAAGGCTTTATAACAGTGCCCAAACACCGCTACAATATCGAAGATACAGGTCTTTGCCCACCTCTCAAAAGTCAAGATTTGTGTATCCACCCTGGACGCAATCTCTTTGAAGGCCAACCAATATAGTAGCTTCCCACTTTTGTCTCTGGGCTCCTAGACCTGCATTGTGGATGCTCTCAAACACTGTCACGACCCCTCCAGCGAGATTTGT
The DNA here is from genome assembly GCF_031143425.1 of Pleurodeles waltl. NCBI lineage: Eukaryota > Metazoa > Chordata > Amphibia > Caudata > Salamandridae > Pleurodeles > Pleurodeles waltl. The sequence goes on from NC_090442.1 coordinate 33,964,385, forward strand.
CTCACCTTTGTCCTAGCCACAGTGAGATGATGGTTGATTGCCTCAGAGGGTTCTATCAGCGTTTGCTGCTCAAGGGCTAGGATTTGGGTCTCCAGAGTTGTGATTTGCTATAATTTTGTTTATCACCATCCCAGATATACCTTTTTACAAAGCCTCTAATAGTGGGTTTGCTGGTTGCCGAAAGGGGACCGGCCAAGCTCAGCGTACCCCAGTAATTATCAAAGTATGTGTGGAGCTCAAGTTCCATATAATTGGAGGAATCCTGATGCCTCAAATACCATGCATTAAAATACCGCATAGGGCGGTGGGGGGTGCTGACAACCCCAAGGACATCAGAAGTGGTGCATGATCACAGATCCCCCATAGCAGGATATCAACCTTGGACGTCTGAAGAACGTCTGTTGCCTGCAGCAGCAGTAGGTCAATGCACAACACAGTCTTGTGGGCGGCTGATGTGTGGGTGTATGCAGCGTCTTGGGGGTGTGTGCTATAACCTCTATGAGTCACAGAGCCCTAGGGAATTAAAACTCCCACAATCAATAATACAAAAATCATTGATGAGCCAAACGACCTGGTAATGTTTTTTGTGTTTGTTTGGGGAAGACACTAGTCCCAAGTGGGCTAAACTAAGCCACTCTGTCTTGTGCTTGGTCTATATCCTAAGAATGTCCACAGATCCTTGAGGCTAGTGAAGGCTACTGGAGACATCCAGTCCTGGTCTGATATGAAAGGCAGGACAAATAATGTTATTCCGTTGTTTACCCCAGGGACCTTTACTCTTCACCACAGAGGGGAAGCTCTTAGGGGCATATTTATACTCCGTTTGCGCCGAATGTGAGTCAAAGAAATTTGACGCACAATCAGCGCAAACGTTGCCCCATATTTAAACCCTGACGCCAGAGCCCGCGGACGACAAAAATCCGCAATGTGCGTCATTTTCTGGATGCGGCAACCCGCCCTGCGTTAATAATATGCAGGGTAGGCGTTCCCGTCCAAATAACGACGCACACACACGTGCGCTGTATTTATGCTTCCGGGCAAAAATGACTCTCGGCCGGGAGGCGGAGCTAAAAAATGATGCAAAGCCCGATGTGCGTCAAAATTTAACGCCTGGGTCAGGGCAGGCGTTAAAATGGGGCAAACACACCTGTATTTAATCAGAACACACAGAACAAACAGCAGAGCAGCAGAGCAGCAACTGGGAGACATTGAGGTGATTTTTATTCAGCGTGCACGTAGACGCAGAGCCCTGCAGCAACAACAGCAGCTACAACAACAACAGCAGGGACCCCAAAGGCAACGCAGAAGGCAGGAGAGGATATTCCGCCCAAGAACAACCCTGCATGGCCTCAGGGAACACAACATCACACAGAGGTACCGGTTGAACTGGCAGGCCATTCAGCAGCTGCTGAGAAATATTGAACAGCAGTTGGCCCCCACTTTGGTGACACCCCACACCATACCAACAGAAACAAAGCTGCTTGCCGTACTCCACCTGCTGGCAAGTGGCTCGTTTCAGACAACTGGTGCCCTGGTTGGTGGAATATCACAACCATCATTCTCCGCATTCCTGCCAAAAGTACTGGATGCCATCATTCGCCTGACACTCTGCCACATCTGCTTCCCTAACACACTGCAGAAGCAGCAGGAAACAAAACAGGGGTTCTACGCCATCAGTGGCTTCCCGCACGTCCTTGGTGTAATCGACTGCACACATGTACGCCTTGTGCCACCTGCTGCAACAGAACACCTCTACCGCAACAGGAAGCACACACATTCAATCAACGTGCAGGCCATAGTCGATCACCAAGGATTGATCAGCAACATCGTGGCTAAATATTCTGGGAGTGTACATGACGCATTCATCTTCCGTCACTCTACCATCAACCAACACTTCCAGGATGGACGGTATGGCAATGGACTACTTGTTGGTAAGTACAAAAATCCAACTTATATACACACTGCACAGCAACCCTCTAGGACACACAACACATACACCACAATAGCAACACCTAGCCAGGAACACACTGAGGTCCTCACATCACTAGCCATGTTTCTGAAGTCACCATTGAACCTGTCACACATTGGAATTTACTCTACAGCTTAATGTGAAGACATTAATGAGTGTGGTTGCCTAAATGTCACCTTGCAAAATGTAAATGTCACAATAACCTGTACATTAATACATTGCATAAGTCTTAAGGTATGGGATGTCCAGGGTACTTTCATATGAACGTGTTAACTACACTTTCATGTTTTAACTCTGCATGGAACTATCATCTCACCCCCAGTGAAGACACACGGACACGTGTATCACAAGTCACAATGCTAGGGAGGGCACACTGTACTGAAAATCCAAATACATACTGCTGACAAATGGTTAGCTAAAAAACACTTGCTCAGCCAAGGAAAAAAGTCAATGCAAAAGTTGTCTCCTACAAGTATAGGTTGTCACATTAGTAAACAAAAGAGTCTCAGACAACACAAGACAACTACTGCCATCAAAGGTCTGTACAAGAGTGCCTCCTACATCTAATTGATCCCATTCTGTGTTTCTCTTTCAGCTGATCAGGGGTATGGCATCCAGCCTTGGCTAATGACACAATTTGGGAACCCGACTACTGCTGCAGAGCCGGCATACAACGACGCCCATAAGAGGACACGCAGCATTGTTGAGCGGACCTTTGGGATCCTAAAGTCAAGGTTCCGCTGCCTTGACATCACTGGAGGGAGCCTACTATATTCCCCAGAGATGGTCTGTAGGATCATACTCACTTGTGCCATATTTCACAATAGATGTGTAAAAAGGAACATTCCCCTCCTTGAACCAGACCCAGACATGCCTGAAGACGACGAAGAGGAGGATGCTGGCCTGCAACAGGAGGGGGAACAACCAAACACGGCTGCTGGAGTGCGTAGGCGCCAACAGCTTGTAAATAATTTCTTTTCATAATTTCTTATATCAATACTTATAGCACAATTGTAAATAAACACAGATAACAAGCACCACATCATGCTTTGGCCTATTCATTTCTGCCCACCTTTACTTTGAATTTGCTGAAGAAGAATGTCGTCTCATTGAGCAATAATGACATAACACTCATCACACAAAAAATAAACACCACAAATGTCTGCACAGAGGCTATGATGTTTCATGATACATTACCATCCACAGAGGCCAACAGGAGTACAAATGTGGCAATGACACATGCCTGATCCAGACACCTGAGACAGTCTCTCACTCAGCACAAAAATGTAGCTCATTTGAAAGTCTCATTACACGTGTTCAGTGACAGGGTGGGACCATCCATGTGTACGTGACCATGTCCTCAATGGCTTCTCTCAATTTTAGCTACAAACAATGCCCAATTGGAACAAGATTAGCTGCCACTAACTCATGAGGAGACCTTGAAGTTACAGTGAAAACATACACCCAGACAGTTGATAGTGGATCTACATTCGCCCACACATATAAACATATGTCATCCAATGAACCAAATATTTGCAAGCAGCCAATCACAGTAGTGTCCCAGTTCGAACCTAGCAGGAAGAATGTAACATGCCACTAAACCAGGTAATGCATAAAGGGCCACATACATCAACAACCTATTTGTCATCAGCACATGAGGAACGCCGAGATTTAGCAAAAATTTTCAGTGCAAAATGGTATGTCAGATTGCTCCAAATAATCAATAAGGCAAACGTCAAATGGGCAAATGGGAATATTGAATGGCTAACAGTGATTCATACCCTATGGCCTTCCATGAGCCTGCTGCTGCAGGTTTAGCATAACAGAATAAATGAAACCCGTGGATAAATTAGCAAATCTGGAAGGGCAAACCCTAGGGTGCTGGGGGCCTAAGTCCACCTCTACCGCCCCCCAAATATACAATAATTATGTACATGTGAAGTAAACACATGCATGAGGCGCATGTGTGGCCTACATGTCAAAAGTAAAACACATATAAGATACACAAAATCATTATTAGGACATGGTTAGCCCCATAAAAAGTGTAAGTGACAATTGCACTACCTGTTTGGACTATAGATAAATGCATTACCGTGATAAATGTGGACACATTTTTGAGAAGGAATACATCCTGGTATCCCATTCATCATTTCAAAATAGCCATCAGCAATTACCCAAAATATGTGTACAAATATGGTTAATAACCATTTTGAGCAATCATTAATATTACAGTGTGAATGCCTTCTATACATCCAATAAGGGACACGTGTCATGGCTAACCACAAATGTGTATCACATAGCACCGTTTGGTCATGACAAAGTTCCTTTCACAACTTGAAAATAATTAAGACATTTTTGTCAAAAAGCGTCATATTTCCACGCATACAGCATGGGCGTCATAATTTTTTGACGTACAGGAGTGCACAGAAAGCAGAGTCAAAAAAGTTCATATTAAAAATAATAGATTAATAAGCTGCATTACATGTCCACCATATTTTCTATGATGCGTCATATTTCCACGCATACAGCATGGGCGTCATAATTTTATGACGTACAGGAGTGCACAGAATGCAGAGTCAAAAAATGTCCTATTAAAAATAATAGATTAATAAGCTGCATTACATGTCCACCATATTTTCTATGATGCATCATATTTCCACGCATACAGCATGGGCGTCTTCATTTTTTGACGTACAGGAGTGCACAGAATGCAGAGTCCAAAAATTTCCTATTAAAAATAATAGATTAATAAGCTGCATTACATGTCCACCATATTTTCTATGATGCGTCATATTTCCACGCATACAGCATGGGCGTCATAATTTTTTGACGTACAGGAGTGCACAGAATGCAGAGTCAAAAAATTTCATATTAAAAATAATAGATTAATAAGCTGCATTACATGTCCACCATATTTTCTATGATGCGTCATATTTCCACGCATACAGCATGGGCGTCATAATTTTTTGACGTACAGGAGTGCACAGAATGCAGAGTCAAAAATAATTTTCATATTTGGTTCTCATATTTGCCAGCAAATTACATTTCTACTCTAGAACTGTAAACTCAGCCTCACACAAATGGAAGGGAACAATGAAGAAATTAGTTTTGACTCTGCATTATGTGCACTGTTATGCGTCAAAAATATGACGCACAATCTGTATGCGTGAAAATATCACATTCACTTTCACTTTGCAGTCTCAGATTATTCTAGACTGTGTGGCGGTGTGAAAAGTGTTTTCCTGTGTTTTACTGCTTTTGTGTCCTGTGTACCTTGTATATTGTGTTTTTGTGATCATAGTCTTGTTGTCTAATATTGTCTTTGTCTGTTTTGTATACTTTTGTCAAATCCAGTGTTTCTTTTTTTTGTCTGTGGGAGTCTGTTCTGGGTAGCTTAAATTTGGGGTTAGTTGGGCTATTTTTCTTACGTTTTCTGTTTCCTTCACTACTCTACCTTTCCCCATTTCCCCCTTTTACTTTTTTTCTAATTTTTTCACCTTTCCAATAGTAAAAATGTCAGGTAGGCCACGGCTTGCCAGGATGGGTGAGGAGGAATTGGGGGGATTCATTTGGCTTGTTTGCCATTTCCTCTCACTCATGCTGGAGGCTGGGGGCCGTGTGATACAGGGGTATCACACGGAGGCAAGTAAAGTCCGGTGGGGGAAGGTGCGCCATCACTTGGTCCGGGTCTACGGTAGCATGAGGAATGACCATCAACTCAAGCACCGCTGGGCAGATCTGATATCCAGGGAGCAGGACCTGCTGGACCACCTGGGAATCAGGATTGGTGGACATGTTGGTGAGTACAAATCAATTACATGTGAATAATTGAAAGCTGTGTGGAGACATGTGATGATTGTTGGCCAATCTGCTAGATAAGTAGCTGACTGTGTGTAATGCTAGGAAAACCTACTGGGTAATTGTTGCAATGCTAGGGAAACCTACTGGGTAATTGTTGCACAATGTGTAGGAAGACCAATGCTAGCAGTCAGATGGCTCATGTTTTCAACCCATACCGGATGCCTGTAGCTGTATGTAATGTAGTGTTGCCTTTGTGTCAGACAAGCGACACGTTAATGCCTCTATTTGAACTCTACAGGTCATAATTGCCACTGAAAAATGGATGTTGAAACATCATACCTACATATGTAGACGCCATAGCTAGACAGAAATTTGTAAAACCATGATGATGCTATAAATGAGTGGTGCCTTCACGTCACATGAAGTTACCTATGTTGTCCACACATATGTCACATGTGTGTCTGGTTGGTGTGTGTTGAAAATGACCACATGGCCTGTATGAGTTTGAGGGGTCATGCAGTCCTCAAGTAACCAGCTTTTGGATGTCTCTCTGGGATGCACATGATGAGATGAATGCAACCCGATATTGTTGGGGCATACTAATGGAGGTGTATCTTTGACACCACATGACTGTCCTGGCCACTGCATGTGTGTAGTAGGGTGTGTAACTGTAGCAGGAGACTTATCCAATGTAAATGTTGATTAAGAATTCTTCCATGCAGTATGAGCCTGTGTGAAAGTGTATCATTACGCATGTCATATTCACACAGTGTCATTGTAACTGCAATTGTTTGTCAGTGCATGGAGTCTGAGTATATTCTTCCTTCCATGCTTTACAGGTGGACCTGCACCGTACACCGTGGGAGAGGTGGCTCATTTTGAGGACCCCGACACCTACAGTGAGTGTGGCCTGAGTGCTATTTTTATTGTTTGCTAGTAATGCATGATGGACTACTGTGTGTTCAACAGAATTCAAGGTTTGATGCGCTGCCCGTTCATTGGTATTGTTGCATTAGTGGGATTTCAAATATCACTTCAGTTTCTGTAGACCAATGCTTAGTCATCTCTCCGATTTAGGGGCTGTAGGCCATTCCAGTCGGCCCCGCAATGGGGAGTGGGATGAGTCATGTGGAATACACTGGTTAATGTAAGAGTTGCTATGGGACTTGGCTTGGACTGAGTCTGCATATCAGACTGACATTCTCCCAGATAGCTTCTGCAAAAGGCTTGTATTAAATATGCAGCTTCCTAGTTGAGGATGGACTGAGTACACTGTAGGTTGGATCTTCCGGGGCCATGTACTTCCACAAGTTGAACTAGAAGTGTGTGGGACTAGAGTGCAATGGCCTAGGTGTTCATTCGACTCATGATCATGGGTGTTCTTGCTCCTCTGTGTGTGTGGTAAAATATGCCTCACTGGTAGTATGTGATGTTGGCCTGAGTCAGTGCATTTTGACATGTGTGGACCTTGGATAGGACAATGTTTGGCTGACTCCAAAGTGTTGCTAGCCCTTCCTTGGTGTTGTGTGTGGAGGCAAATACTTGTTGACCTTTCTATACACTCCTGGGTGTGCATTGAATCTGGGATTGTTGGTTGTTCTTCCCACCCCACCCTCAAAGACTGCCATGTGTTTGGGAATAGGGTACCTAGGACTGTAGCAACCAGTATGTTACACATACTTGCGACCTTTTGCATCTTAGTTTAGAACCTAGGGGCATATTTATACTCCGTTTGCGCCGAATTTGCGTCGTTTTTTTCGACGCAAATTTGACGCAAAACTAACTCCATATTTACGCGTCTAACGCCAAAGTTCATGGAGTTAGCATAATTTTTTTGCGTGAACACCTTCCTTGCGTTAATGATATGCAAGGTAGGCGTTCCCGTCTTAAAAAATGACTCCGATGCATATGCGTCGTATTTATACTCCCGGGCAAAAATGACGCCCGGGAGTGGGCGGGTCTAAAAAACCCGCATTAGCGCCGGATTTTAACGCCTGGGTCAGGGCAGGCGTTAAGGGACCTGTGGGCTCAGAATGAGCCCAGAGGTGCCCTCCCCTGCCCCCAGGGACACCCCCTGCCACCCTTGCCCACCCCAGGAGGACACCCAAGGATGGAGGGACCCACCCCAGGGACATTAAGGTAAGTATTTTTTTTTTTTTTTTTGTGGCATAGGGGGGCCTGATTTGTGCCCCCCTACATGCCACTATGCCCAATGACCATGCCCAGGGGACATATGCCAATGACCATGCCCAGGGGACATATGTCCCCTGGGCATGGCCATTGGGCAAGGGGGCATGACTCCTGTCTTTGCTAAGACAGGAGTCATGTCAATGGGGGTTGGGCGTCGTAAAAAAATGGCGCAAATCGGGTTGAGGCGATTTTTTTGCCTCGGCCTGACTTGCACCATTTCTGGACGCCCATACTCCATTTTCCCCCTACGCCGGCGCTGCCTGGTGTACGTCGTTTTTTTTCACGCACACCAGGCAGCGCCGCCGGCTAACGCCGGCTAACGTCATTGAATAAATACGGCGCCCGCATGGTGCTTCAGAATGGCGTTAGCCGGCGCTAATTTTTTTGACGCAAAACTGCGTTAGCGCAGTTTTGCGTCAAAAAGTATAAATATGGCCCCTAGTGTACACATTCGGTTATGGCACATGGGTTCAATATTTGCAAACAACAATTTAAAAATGGCATTGAGTGAGGGTTGTGATAGTTATCACATAGAGTGACATATGTAGTGAAGTCAGTATGCGGAAGAGGTTCAGCCATAATGTCAGCTGCATTAGCCATTATTTGGATGAGAAGTTTAGGCTGATGTCACCCATCATGTAGAGACATGGATATGCTAGGTGTGAGATGGCCTTTTGTATGCAGGCTTCACATGTACTTCCTCTGAGACTTTCAATGAACTATGTTTTGACAATTGCTGTAACAAATACAGTACAAGTAATGTGCAAATGAACCATTGTGCAATTCCACCCAATGCATTTCCTATGGTAAATAGTTGCCATATCTCTTCACAGCTGCAAACATGAGTGCCGCAGAGAGACACCAGTTTGAAAGGCGTGCCATGCGATACCGGCACATCCTGCAGGTGCAGTCGGGGTACAGGAGGATGGGGCGCAAATACCAAGCAGATCGGGCCTCCGGGGCATGGTGGGCCTCACCACAGGGTGGCCCTACATTGCCCACAACAGCCACCACCACCACATCCACCAGGTCTCCCCAAGTGGCCCCAGCAACGGCGGGGACAGTTGACCCTGCCTCGTCAGCAAGACCTGGACCCAGCCATTTTCAACACCCAGGACAGTCCAGTGGGCATACAACTACTGCCACACAGTCCACCTCTGCCAGCACACAGACTGCAGCAGCCCCTCCTGTAGACCCAGCCGCATTCCTGGCATTAAGCCGTAAATTGGACAACGTTTTTTCAAAGGTGGACAAGCTAAGCCAGGATGTGGCATATATTAAGAAAAGGGTTCGGTCCATCAGGCGGACCCTACGGAGGGCCAACCTCTAGGACTTTTGCCATGTTTTACTTTTACCCCTCCCCTCTCTCCTCTTTCCTATTTTGTACTGATAATTGGGTTTTGGGGATTAGTGTTAGGTTAGTGTAGGTTGTTAGCTTAGTTAGTGTTAGGGAGGAGGGTGGGGGGTCCTTATTCTTTCTATTTTTCTTTTTTGGGTGGGTGGGGGTCAATGTTGGGATTCATGTTTGTTAATAAAAAAAATAATATATATATATATAAAAAAATCACCCAAAAAATATATGATTGTTTAGGATAGTATAGTATGTGTGTAGGTTAGTATGTGTTGTCCTGCATGTGTCCTGTCTCATAATGGTGGGTGGGGGGTTGATGTTTAGATCGTTTCGTTATATGTGTAGGTAAGTTTAGCTTAGGTTAGTTAGGGACAGTTGTGGGTTAGTAGTAGTCAGGTTAGATTAGTGTAGGTATGACTTTTCCCTTAGTTGCCTTTAGTGTGAATAAATAGGAATAAACATATAGTTAAACCTTTGCATGATGCGTTAAGTGCTACTTTATCATGGCCTTGACATCAGTGTAGGTGAATGTTTTTCTATGACATTAGTGTCCTATGCTACACACCACAGAAAATGGAGGTTTAACATGCCAGCTACCCATGTGCTAACTTGGTAAGTATCCACCATTTGGGAGACCCACCATTGGTAGTTTACATCGATCACCAAGGATTTGTGTTGATGAGTAGGTATTCTACATCACAAAGTGTGCTTCCAGACTTGTTATTGTGGGTAATTTAATAGGTCGGACAGCAGTGTGATGTTCAGGGAGATCTTTGTAGATGAGGTGTTGTTAACACTCTTGTCTTGTTGCCTTCATTGCTGACCTAGATCATGTGTGTAATAATTCAGCATGACTTTCCTTCATGGAAGTATACTCAGAAAGGGTGATTGATGCAGTCATTTTTTTTTTGTTTGCTTAGATTTTGCTGCATAATTTCATGTTTTAGTATTGCATGGTGCCTACATTTATCAGCCACCATTAGTTGACTTGAATTGCTATAGATGGAGCATTATTCTGTCCAACACAGCATGCTTGTGTGTGGTTTGTCCCTTCATCAGTTATTCTCCTCAGGATGGTAAGGCTATGATGCAATCCTGGCCACTGCACAGATGTATCAGACTACATGATGTCAGGACAGTTGTATTGAAAAGCTACATGGTTGCCACACAGGCACTTTGGAGTTATGTACTGCACAGTTGAAGTGTGAAATAACACAGAGACATATTAGGTGTGCAAGTGCTATTTATTGATAGGTGCTGTAGTGCAAAATGTCCATTGTCCATGTTTGCTGAGTCCGTTCTGGTGCATTCTTACATGGCGATCCTACAGAAGGGGTGTGGATGATGCTCCTGACATGCTGGGGTGATGTCACAGACAGTGCAGATGGACAGGATTTTGCAAATAGTAGGAGAGAGACATTCACTGGCAATGGTGACAAGTCATACAGTGGATAGCAGAACAGTCATTGAGTGTAGTTGTAGTGAGACTGGCATTTGACAAAACGTAGGACCTTGGTCAAAGTAGGCCATGGTGCAGGGACTAGTGCTTCCGGGTACTCTTCCGTGAAAATGTGATCTGTTCCATGTCTTCTTCTTCTGATGTGTGTGTTGCCTGGTTTGTCCTTGTTGTTGTTGGTTGTGAAGGGGCAACACACACCTCAGTGTTAGAAGACGTGGAGTCAGACATCCCTGGGGCTGCTCCCTGTGAAGTTCTTAAGGGCAGTACTGCTGCAAGGAGGGCCTGCTGGTTTTCGAGAACAGCAGCCACATCACGATGGTAGGCAGCCAGGTCGGCCCTGAGGGGTTCAATGTTGCATTCGTGCACGCGTTGACTGGATTGCAGTTGTAGTTGTTGGGTCAACTGGATTACAGCTGTGCTGATTTCCTTCTGTGTTTTCGCAAGTTCCTGCAAGAGAGATGTTAGGGCTTGCATAGCAGCTGCCTGATCTGCAAATGACGTCATGCACGAACGCACCCCCTCAAGGCTGGCTGCCATGTTTTGCATCCCCACCCGCACCTCCTTGACCAGCTCCCGCTGTACACCAACTACAGTTCTTTCAAAGCTGGTGCCAGTGTCGTCAGAGTCCTCAGCTGTGTTGGAGCTGGCAGGTCTTACAATTGGCGTGGTGGGTGGGTCTTCTGTGATGGCTGCTTGTTCTGTGCTCCTCCTTGTGACTGAAGGTGGGGTCTGGAGGGTTTCAAGGACCTTTTGGATGGTCTCCTGGGAAATGTTTATGGGCTCGTCATCCATGTCATCAGGGAAATCAGGGACAGGCATATCGGCAGGGGATCCATGTTCCTCTGCAATGAAACAGGGTACAATTAGTGTGTCTGTGTTGTGACAATTTTGCCGTAACATGCAAGCCTTTTGATGACTTTACTTTGTGTTCTGGTTTGGTATTGGTATCTGCTGTCCTTCATATGGGCATTGTTATAGGCCTATGGCCCACCTCTGTGTCACATGTATGATATAGAGTTATCAGACTTGTCTGCCTAATCGCCTCTAGGTGTTGCTTTGTACCAATTAGGGAATAGCCATCTTTTTGTCCTACTCGTCCCTCCGTGTATATCTATTCTTATGGAGAGACATTTTGTCCCGTGGGCTCTCATTATCCTAAATGAGACTACTGGATTTCTAGGCAGCAGGATAGCTAACGGTGTGGGGGACTGAGTCTGACCCACTTGTAAAGAACTCTGTCACACTAATTCTTTTTTTTTCTCTGGCTACCTAGCAGTGCCTCATGTCTCCCACGGGAAAGAAATGATTAGGCAGCCGAGCGCATGACATCTTTGGGACTTCTGAGGGAAGTCGTGGTCACTCAGATCCAAACCAACTCTCTCATTTCCAGTATGATCTCATATACAAATGACAAAGACAGAATAAGTTTTATATTATGATTTCATAAAACAACTGAATTTAAGATAATAAGGCGTGAGCCGCAATAACACAAACAATACAACATGGTAGAATTGAAATAGTCAACAGGAGAGTAAAACATTAGAACAAAGCTATCATGGTGCCTAACAGTTTCTACTCTCCCTCTGCTTGTTCTATTTAGAGCACAGCATGTTAAGCTTCTAGCTTGCCTTTCCGAATCACTGGGGAGACATCAGCCCTCATACCTGAGCAAAGGCCTGTGATCTGGTTCAGCATCTGCAACAAGGCAGGCAGCGTCTAGTTGTGGTTCTCTGTTCAGAAACTCCCTCTTGCGTGTATTGGGACAAGGAAGTGATTTTATAACTAACATGTCATCGTGATCACAAAATGTCCCTACGCAGGAATGCCAAATCTAAACTCCTACCACGTCTATCGGCAATGTACCAGACTGTATCCTTGACTGAAGCACAGAGTGAATATGTTATGGAGAACTCCAGTGCTGAAGTAGGCAAAACAGTGTGAAATGAATAAAAAACAACACCGTAGAACTGGCTATTTGAAAAATAACAGTACGAAGCCTAATAAAAGAGCATTTAGTGCAAAGTGCACAGAGGCTCTAAGCTGTCAGCAAATGAAGAAAATACATTCAGGACAAAGTGCACAAAGGCCTAAAGCCTGAAGCTAATGCGCAAAGGATACCTAAAACTTACCACACTACACTTTCACTGGCTGTGGGTGTTGTGATTGCCCTGGCAGCACACTTGCCTCTCAGGACCTGCCTGTAGGAAAGTACCATCTTGCCTGGCATGTTACCCCCATATTTCACTGTATATATGTTGTTTTAGTTGTATGTGTCACTGGGACCCTGGTAACCCAGGGCCCCAGTGATCATAAGTGTGCCTGAATGTGTTACCTGTGTTATGACTAACTGTCTCACTGAGGCTCTGCTAATCAGAACCTCAGTGGTTATGCTCTCTCATTTCTTTCCAAATTGTCACTAACAGGCTAGTGACCATTTTTACCAATTTACATTGGCTTACTGGAACACCCTTATAATTCCCTAGTATATGGTACTGAGGTACCCAGGGTATTGGGGTTCCAGGAGATCCCTATGGGCTGCAGCATTTCTTTTGCCACCCATAGGGAGCTCTGACAATTCTTACACAGGCCTGCCACTGCAGCCTGAGTGAAATAACGTCCACGTTATTTCACAGCCATTTTACACTGCACTTAAGTAACTTATAAGTCACCTATATGTCTAACCTTTACCTGGTAAAGGTTAGGTGCAAAGTTACTTAGTGTGAGGGCACCCTGGCACTAGCCAAGGTGCCCCCACATTGTTCAGAGCCAATTCCCTGAACTTTGTGAGTGCGGGGACACCATTACACGCGTGCACTACATATAGGTCACTACCTATATGTAGCTTCACAATGGTAACTCCGAATATGGCCATGTAACATGTCTATGATCATGGAATTGCCCCCTCTATGCCATCCTGGCATAGTTGGCACAATCCCATGATCCCAGTGGTCTGTAGCACAGACCCTGGTACTGCCAAACTGCCCTTCCTGGGGTTTCACTGCAGCTGCTGCTGCTGCCAACCCCTCAGACAGGCATCTGCCCTCCTGGGGTCCAGCCAGGCCTGGCCCAGGATGGAAGAACAAAGAACTTCCTCTGAGAGAGGGTGTTACACCCTCTCCCTTTGGAAAATGGTGTGAAGGCAGGGGAGGAGTAGCCTCCCCCAGCCTCTGGAAATGCTTTGTTGGGCACAGATGTGCCCAATTCTGCATAAGCCAGTCTACACCGGTTCAGGGGACCCCTTAGCCCTGCTCTGGCGCGAAACTGGACAAAGGAAAGGGGAGTGACCACTCCCCTGACCTGCACCTCCCCTGGGAGGTGTCCAGAGCTCCTCCAGTGTGCTCCAGACCTCTGCCATCTTGGAAACAGAGGTGCTGCTGGCACACTGGACTGCTCTGAGTGGCCAGTGCCACCAGGTGACGTCAGAGACTCCTTCTGATAGGCTCCTTCAGGTGTTAGTAGCCTATCCTCTCTCCTAGGTAGCCAAACCCTCTTTTCTGGCTATTTAGGGTCTCTGTCTCTGGGGAAACTTTAGATAACGAATGCAAGAGCTCATCCGAGTTCCTCTGCATCTCTCTCTTCACCTTCTGCCAAGGAATCGACTGCTGACCGCACTGGAAGCCTGCAAACCTGCAACATAGTAGCAAAGACGACTACTGCAACTCTGTAACGCTGATCCTGCCGCCTTCTCGACTGTTTTCCTGCTTGTGCATGCTGTGGGGGTAGTCTGCCTCCTCTCTGCACCAGAAGCTCCGAAGAAATCTCCAGTGGGTCGACGGAATCTTCCCCCTGCAACCGCAGGCACCAAAAAGCTGCATTACCGGTCCCTTGGGTCTCCTCTCAGCACGACGAGCGAGGTCCCTCGAATCCAGCGACTCTGTCCAAGTGACCCCCACAGTCCAGTGACTCTTCAGTCCAAGTTTGGTGGAGGTAAGTCCTTGCCTCACCTCGCTGGGCTGCATTGCTGGGAACCGCGACTTTTGCAGCTACTCCGGCCCCTGTGCACTTCCGGCGGAAATCCTTTGTGCACAGCCAAGCCTGGGTCCACGGCACTCTAACCTGCATTGCACAACTTTCTAAGTTGGTCTCCGGCGACGTGGGACTCCTTTGTGCGACTTCGGGTGAGCACTGTTTCACACATCCTTGTAGTGCCTGTTTCTGGCACTTCTCTGGGTGCTATCTGCTGCTGAGAGGGCTCCTTGTCTTGCTCGACGTCCCCTCTCTCTCCTGGTCCAATTTGCGACCTCCTGGTCCGTCCAGGGCCACAGTAGCGTCCAAAAACGCTAACCGCACGATTTGCAGCTAGCAAGGCTTGTTGGCGTTCTTTCGGCGGGAAAACACTTCTGCACGACTCTCCACGGCGAGAGGAATCCGTCCACCAAAGGGGAAGTCTCTAGCCCTTTTCGTTCCTGCAGAAACCTCAGCTTCTTCTGTCCAGTAGAAGCTTCTTTGCACCCGCAGCTGGCATTTCCTGGGCATTTGCCCATCTCCGACTTGCTTGTGACTTTTGGACTTGGTCCCCTTGTTCCACAGGTACCCTAGATTGGAAATCCACAGTTGTTGCATTGTTGGTTTGTGTCTTTCCTGCATTATTCCTCTAACACGACTTCTTTGTCCTTAGGGGAACTTTAGTGCACTTTGCACTCACTTTTCAGGGTCTTGGGGAGGGTTATTTTTCTAACTCTCACTATTTTCTAATAGTCCCAGCGACCCTCTACAAGGTCACATAGGTTTGGGGTCCATTCGTGGTTCGCATTCCACTTTTGGAGGATATGGTTTGTGTTGCCCCTATCCCTATGTTTCCCCATTGCATCCTATTGTAACTATACATTGTTTGCACTGTTTTCTAAGACTATACTGCATATTTTTGCTAATGTGTATATATCTTGTGTATATTTCCTATCCTCTCACTGAGGGTACACTCTAAGATACTTTGGCATATTGTCATAAAAATAAAGTACCTTTATTTTTAGTATAACTGTGTATTGTGTTTTCTTATGATATTGTGCATATGACACTAAGTGGTACTGTAGTAGCTTCACACGTCTCCTAGTTCAGCCTAAGCTGCTCTGCTAAGCTACCATTATCTATCAGCCTAAGCTGCTAGACACCCTATACACTAATAAGGGATAACTGGGCCTGGTGCAAGGTGCAAGTACCCCTTGGTACTCACTACAAGCCAGTCCAGCCTCCTACATTGGTTGTGCAGCGGTGGGATAAGTGCTTTGAGACTACTTACCACTCTTGTCATTGTACTTTTCATAAGAGAAAAATATACAAAACAAGGTCAGTGTATATACACATAGCCAAAAAGTTTTGCATTTCCTCTTTTCACTCTTTTCTAAGGGCTGAAAAGTACTTCTAACTTTCTAAAAAGTTCTAAAAAGTTTTAAAAGTTTTTTTCTCTGTCTTTCTAAAAGCTCTGACAAACTTTTTTCTCTTTTTCTATCACTTTAACTCTCTCTAAAAATGTCTGGCACAGGCCAAAATGTTGATCTGTCCAAACTTGCATATGATCACCTTAGCTGGAAAGGAGCAAGGAGTCTCTGCATAGAGAGAGGTTTAAGTGTAGGGAAGAATCCTTCCTTGGAACTGTTACTTAACATGCTTAGAGAACAGGATAAGGCTAGAAGTGCCCCATCTGTTGAAAAAGTAGCTAATGGTTCTCAATCAGATCCAGGGACTCCCCCAGGAAAAGATTCAGGAAAGAAAATTCCTAGCCTGCCCATTACTAGACAGTCTAGCATAGTTGGTAATGATGATGAGCCACACCATATAAATAGTGTTGTCTCACATCATAGCAAAAGCATTTATTCTCACCATACTGGTAGTGACGTTTCTGTTAGCCAAGCTGTTAGGGTGGCTTCTGTAAGGGACAGGTCTCCTTCTGTCCATTCTCACCATACTTCTGTTTCAAGGCATGTCCCTCCCACCCACCCTGATGACAGATTGTTAGAAAGGGAGCTCAATAGATTGAGAGTGGAACAAACCAGACTGAAGCTCAATAAACAACAGCTGGATTTGGATAGACAGACTTTAGAAGTAGAGAAGGAGAGACAGAAACTGGGTTTAGAAACCCATGGTGGCAGCAGCAGTATTCCCCATAGTCATCCTGCAAAAGAGCATGATTCCAGGAATCTGCACAAGATAGTTCCCCCTTATAAGGAGGGGGATGACATTAACAAGTGGTTTGCTGCACTTGAGAGGGCCCGTGTTGTACAGGATGTCCCTCAAAGGCAGTGGGCTGCTATCCTATGGCTATCATTTAGTGGAAAAGGTAGGGATAGGCTCCTTACTGTGAAAGAAAATGATGCTAATAATTTCCAAGTTCTTAAGAATGCACTCCTGGATGGTTATGGCTTAACCACTGAACAATACAGGATAAAGTTCAGAGAGACCAAAAAGGAGTCTTCACAAGACTGGGTTGATTTCATTGACCATTCAGTGAAGGCCTTGGAGGGGTGGTTACATGGCAGTAAAGTTACTGATTATGACAGCCTGTATAACTTGATCCTGAGAGAGCATATTCTTAATAATTGTGTGTCTGATTTGTTGCACCAGTACTTGGTAGACTCAGATCTGACCTCTCCCCAAGAATTGGGAAAGAAGGCAGACAAATGGGTCAGAACAAGGGTGAACAGAAAAGTTCATACAGGGGGTGACAAAGATGGCAACAAAAAGAAGGATGGTAAGTCTTCTGACAAGGGTGGGGACAAATCTAAAAATGAGTCTTCATCAGGCCCACAAAAACACTCTGGTGGGGGTGGTGGGCCCAAATCCTCTTTTAATCAGAACAAGGAAAAGAAACCATGGTGCTATTTATGTAAAATAAAAGGCCATTGGACAACAGATCCCAGTTGTCCAAAGAAAGGCACCAAGCCTCCTACCACTACAACCCCTACTGCTACACCTAGTGTCCCTACTAATAGCAGTGGTGGTGGGAGCAAACCTACTAAAAGCCAATCCAAGGGAGTAGTTGGGCTCACTATTGGTAACTTAGTTGGGGTTGGCCTTGTTAGGGAGGCCACAGAGGCTGTGTTAGTCTCTGAGGGGGCTATTGATTTAGCCACCTTAGTTGCTTGTCCCCTTAATATGGATAAGTACAAGCAGCTACCCCTAATAAATGGTGTTGAGGTTCAGGCCTACAGGGACACTGGTGCCAGTGTGACTATGGTCATAGAGAAACTGGTCCACCCTGAACAACACCTACTTGGTCACCAGTACCAAGTAACCGATGCTCACAACAACACACTTAGCCACCCCATGGCTGTTGTAAATCTCAACTGGGGGGGGGGGGTTACTGGTCCAAAGAAAGTTGTGGTAGCTTCAGATTTACCTGTAGACTGTCTATTAGGGAATGATTTGGAGACATCAGCTTGGTCAGATGTGGAGTTGGAGGCCCATGCAGCAATGCTGGGCATCCCAGGGCATATTTTTGCTTTGACAAGGGCTCAGGCCAAAAAGTAAAAAGGACAGGGAAGCTTGGATCCTGGAACAATGGACCAAGTGCTCCCTAAAGCTAGGGCTAGTAGAAGCAAACCACTTCCTACTATCCCTCCCTCTACAGTGGATTCAACTTCTGAGGAAGAAGAATTCCCTCCCTGTGCAGAACCTACACCAGAGGAGCTGGAAGCAGACACTGCTGAGCTTTTGGGTGAAGGGGGGCCTGCCAGAGAGGAGCTGAGTGTGGCACAGCAAACCTGTCCCACATTAGAGGGTCTCAGACAGCAAGCTGTCAAACAGGCTAATGGGGATGTCAGTGACTCTCACAGAGTTTACTGGGAGGACAACCTCTTGTACACTGAGCATAGGGATCCTAAACCTGGAGCTGCCAGGAGATTAGTGATTCCTCAGGAGTACAAAAAGTTCCTCCTAACACTGGCACATGACATTCCCTTAGCTGGGCATCTAGGACAAATGAAAACTTGGGACAGGCTTGTTCCCCTGTTTCATTGGCCTAGAATGTCTGAGGACACAAAGGAATTTTGTAAGTCCTGTGAAACCTGTCAAGCCAGTGGCAAGACAGGTGGCACCCCAAAGGCACCCCTTATCCCACTGCCTGTGGTTGGGGTTCCCTTTGAAAGGGTAGGGGTTGACATAGTTGGCCCCCTTGACCCACCTACTGCTTCAGGCAATAGATTTATCTTAGTGGTAGTGGACCATGCCACAAGATATCCTGAAGCTATTCCTTTAAGGACCACTACAGCACCTGCAGTGGCAAAGGCCCTCCTGGGAATATTTTCTATGGTGGGCTTCCCAAAGGAAGTGGTATCAGACAGGGGAAGCAATTTCATGTCTGCATACTTAAAGGCCATGTGGAAGGAGTGTGGTGTAACGTACAAGTTCACAACACCCTATCATCCACAAACAAATGGACTGGTGGAGAGATTTAATAAAACTCTCAAAGGCATGATTATGGGTCTCCCTGAAAAACTCCGCAGGAGATGGGATATCCTTCTACCATGCCTCCTTTTTGCCTACAGGGAGGTACCCCAGAAAGGAGTGGGCTTCAGCCCCTTTGAACTTCTTTTTGGACACCCTGTTAGGGGTCCACTCACACTTGTAAAGGAGGGTTGGGAACAACCTTTAAAAGCTCCTAAGCAGGATATTGTGGATTATGTACTTGGCCTCAGATCAAGGATGGCTGAGTACATGAAAAAGGCCAGTAAAAACCTTCAGGCCAGCCAAGAGCTCCAGAAGCAATGGCATGATCAGAAGGCTGTTTTGGTTCAGTACCAACCAGGGCAGAAAGTGTGGGTCTTGGAGCCTGTGGCCCCAAGAGCACTCCAAGATAAATGGAGTGGACCCCACACAATTGTTGAAAAGAAGGGAGAAGTCACCTATTTAGTTGACTTAGGCACTGCCAGGAGTCCCCTTAGGGTGCTCCATGTCAACCGCCTGAAACCCTACTATGACAGGGCTGACCTCACCCTGCTCATGGCAACAGATGAGGGACAGGAAGAAGACAGTGATCCTCTACCTGATCTCTTCTCTTCCACAGAACAAGATGCTCTTGTGGAAGGTGTAGTTTTGGCTGATTGTCTTACTGCTGAGCAGAAAGACAATTGCATAAATCTCCTAGATCAATTCTCTGAACTCTTCTCTACTGTGCCAGGTACCACTTCTTGGTGTGAGCACACTATAGATACTGGAGACAGTTTACCTGTCAAAAGTAAGATCTATAGGCAGCCTGACCATGTCAGGGACTGCATAAAGCAAGAGGTCCAGAAAATGTTAGAACTAGGAGTGGTTGAGCACTCTGACAGTCCATGGGCTTCTCCTCTGGTACTGGTACCAAAACCCCATTCCAAAGATGGAAAGAAGGAAATGCGGTTTTATGTAGACTATAGAGGTCTCAACTTGGTAACCAAAACTGATGCTCACCCTATACCCAGGGCAGATGAGCTCATAGATACACTGGCATCTGCCAAGTATCTAAGCACTTTTGATTTGACTGCAGGGTATTGGCAGATCAAATTGTCAGAAGATGCTAAACCTAAGACTGCATTTTCAGCCATTGGAGGACATTACCAGTTTACTGTAATGCCTTTTGGTTTGAAAAATGCACCTGCCACTTTTCAGAGGTTGGTGAACACAGTCCTGCAAGGGCTGGAAGCTTTCAGTGCAGCATATTTGGACGATATAGCTGTCTTTAGCTCCAGCTGGGATGATCACCTGGTCCACCTAGGGAAAGTTTTGGAGGCCCTGCAAAAGGCAGGCCTCACTATCAAGGCTTCAAAGTGCCAGATAGGGCAGGGTAAGGTGGTTTATCTGGGACACCTTGTTGGTGGGGAACAGATTGCACCACTTCAGGGGAAAATCCAAACAATTATTGATTGGGTTCCCCCTACCACACAGACTCAGGTGAGAGCCTTCCTAGGCCTCACTGGGTATTACAGGAGGTTCATTAAGAACTATGGCTCCATTGCAGCCCCTCTTAATGACCTCACATCCAAGAAAATGCCTAAAAAGGTATTATGGACAGCAAACTGTCAGAAAGCTTTTGAGGAGCTGAAGCAGGCCATGTGCTCTGCACCTGTCCTGAAAAGCCCTTGTTACTCTAAAAAATTATATGTCCAAACTGATGCATCTGAATTAGGAGTAGGGGCAGTCCTATCACAACTTAATTCTGAGGGCCAGGATCAACCTGTTGCTTTTATTAGTAGGAGGTTGACCCCTAGAGAAAAGCGTTGGTCTGCCATAGAGAGGGAGGCCTTTGCTGTGGTCTGGGCTCTGAAGAAGTTGAGGCCATACCTGTTTGGCACTCACTTCATTGTTCAGACAGACCACAAACCTCTACTTTGGCTAAAACAAATGAAAGGTGAAAATCCTAAATTGTTGAGGTGGTCCATATCCCTACAGGGAATGGACTATACAGTGGAACATAGACCTGGGAGTAGCCACTCCAATGCAGATGGACTCTCCAGATATTTCCACTTAGACAATGAAGACTCATCAGGTTATGGCTAGTCTTATTGTCCTTCGTTTGGGGGGGGGTTGTGTAGGAAAGTACCATCTTGCCTGGCATGTTACCCCCATTTTTCACTGTATATATGTTGTTTTAGTTGTGTGTGTCACTGGGACCCTGGTAACCCAGGGCCCCAGTGCTCATAAGTGTGCCTGAATGTGTTACCTGTGTAGTGACTAACTGTCTCACTGAGGCTCTGCTAATCAGAACCTCAGTGGTTATGCTCTCTCATTTCTTTCCAAATTGTCACTAACAGGCTAGTGACCATTTTTACCAATTTACATTGGCTTACTGGAACACCCTTATAATTCCCTAGTATATGGTACTGAGGTACCCAGGGTATTGGGGTTCCAGGAGATCCCTATGGGCTGCAGCATTTCTTTTGCCACCCATAGGGAGCTCTGACAATTCTTACACAGGCCTGCCACTGCAGCCTGAGTGAAATAACGTCCACGTTATTTCACAGCCATTTTACACTGCACTTAAGTAACTTATAAGTCACCTATATGTCTAACCTTTACCTGGTAAAGGTTAGGTGCAAGGTTACTTAGTGTGAGGGCACCCTGGCACTAGCCAAGGTGCCCCCACATTGTTCAGAGCCAATTCCCTGAACTTTGTGAGTGCGGGGACACCATTACACGCGTGCACTACATATAGGTCACTACCTATATGTAGCTTCACAATGGTAACTCCGAATATGGCCATGTAACATGTCTATGATCATGGAATTGCCCCCTCTATGCCATCCTGGCATAGTTGGCACAATCCCATGATCCCAGTGGTCTGTAGCACAGACCCTGGTACTGCCAAACTGCCCTTCCTGGGGTTTCACTGCAGCTGCTGCTGCTGCCAACCCCTCAGACAGGCATCTGCCCTCCTGGGGTCCAGCCAGGCCTGGCCCAGGATGGCAGAACAAAGAACTTCCTCTGAGAGAGGGTGTTACACCCTCTCCCTTTGGAAAATGGTGTGAAGGCAGGGGAGGAGTAGCCTTCCCCAGCCTCTGGAAATGCTTTGTTGGGCACAGATGTGCCCAATTCTGCATAAGCCAGTCTACACCGGTTCAGGGGACCCCTTAGCCCTGCTCTGGCGCGAAACTGGACAAAGGAAAGGGGAGTGACCACTCCCCTGACCTGCACCTCCCCTGGGAGGTGTCCAGAGCTCCTCCAGTGTGCTCCAGACCTCTGCCATCTTGGAAACAGAGGTGCTGCTGGCACACTGGACTGCTCTGAGTGGCCAGTGCCACCAGGTGACATCAGAGACTCCTTCTGATAGGCTCCTTCAGGTGTTAGTAGCCTATCCTCTCTCCTAGGTAGCCAAACCCTCTTTTCTGGCTATTTAGGGTCTCTGTCTCTGGGGAAACTTTAGATAACGAATGCAAGAGCTCATCCGAGTTCCTCTGCATCTCTCTCTTCACCTTCTGCCAAGGAATCGACTGCTGACCGCGCTGGAAGCCTGCAAACCTGCAACATAGTAGCAAAGACGACTACTGCAACTCTGTAACGCTGATCCTGCCGCCTTCTCGACTGTTTTCCTGCTTGTGCATGCTGTGGGGGTAGTCTGCCTCCTCTCTGCACCAGAAGCTCCGAAGAAATCTCCCGTGGGTCGACAGAATCTTCCCCCTGCAACCGCAGGCACCAAAAAGCTGCATTACCGGTCCCTTGGGTCTCCTCTCAGCACGACGAGCGAGGTCCCTCGAATCCAGCGACTCTGTCCAAGTGACCCCCACAGTCCAGTGACTCTTCAGTCCAAGTTTGGTGGAGGTAAGTCCTTGCCTCACCTCGCTGGGCTGCATTGCTGGGAACCGCGACTTTTGCAGCTACTCCGGCCTCTGTGCACTCTAAGTTGCCAATCAGCAGGAGAGAGGCCATATGGCAACAAATTGTGGACAAGATCAACAGTGTGGCTGAAGAACGCAGGGCAGTCACTGAGTGTAAGAAACGCTGGCATGACTGCAAACGTAGGACAAAGGAAAAAATGGCCAGGAACAGGAAGGCAGCACTGCAGACTGGAGGGGGGAGTCCAGCACACCAGGAGGCCCTGGACCACATGGAGGAGATGGTCGCAGCCGTCATCCCTGAGGAGATCGTCACAGGGATTCAAGGACAGGACAGCGCAGACTACCACGAGACAACGCACATGCAGGGTAAGTCACATGGGGAATTAAAATGCAATAATGATAACTGCAACCGGGTTGGGGAATACCTACTACACAATGCATGTAAGTCAGCATATATATGAAGTGGCATGGGTAAAGGTGCACGGCACGGGGGCATGGCCAGCACAGACAGAAGCTGGGGCACAACATAACACAACACCAACAACAGTCCCATGGGGGCATCCTGTCATGACAACAATGGAGCTAAGGGAAAGCAGCGACAGGTGGGAAGGCCACTACGTCAAACTTACATCCAGGCACTCGTCAGTCAAAATGTATCCCACATCAACTAGGTCCCTATCAGTAATCCAGTAGCCAAAACAACAACTGCAATGTAACTGCGACAACAGTTGACACTAACACCTCTGATCTCTGTGCAGCTATAGTAGCACATGGCAGTAACCTCCCCATGGAACATACATACCTAAATTAGGGGGTGAGGATGACATCTGCAACTATTTCTAGAAATAAGACAAAGGCACCAGTACACTCAAATGTCAATGCCCATAGTTGCCGCAAACATCAGCCAATGTAAACAACAATAGGAGCGACACAGCACTAAGGACAAACCCATGCTGCATATGTCAGGGTCCATCCTGTGCCTGGGTAACAAGGCAACATCACAAATGTCATACTGCTCAGACAACAGCATTGAGGAGGGGACACATGTAACTGGTCACTGAAATACACCTGCACAGTCAGAGGACGAAATAGGACACTGATGCGACTATCAGGGCAATCCAATGTAACACACATTACCCAACATCAGCAGGACACATTAACAATGTCAACATCCATATCGGATCATAACATTGCCATGCATAGGATATGCCACATGTCTATTACATTTAAGTGGATGTGAACGATCAGGAATTGGGACAGGTCCTGATAGTTAAGTGTGCTGCCAGGGCCATCAGAACACCCACAGCCAGTGAAAGGTCTCACCATGAGAATGGATATACACGGAGGGTCGAGTAGGACAAAAAGGTGGCAATTCTCTATTTGGCATAAAACAACACCTAGAGGCAATGAGGCTGACAAGTCTGATAACTCAATAACATACATGTGACACACAGGTGGGCCATAGGCCTGAAACAATGCCCATCTGAAGGACTGCAGATATTAATACAAAACAAGATCACATAGTGAATTCATCAAAAGGCAGGCACGTCACGTCAAAATTGTCACAACACAGACACACTAATTCTACCCTGTTTCATTGCAGAGGAAGATGGATCTCCTGCTGATATGCCTGTCCCAGATTTCCCTGATGATGTAGTGAATCCTAGTTTGTTTTAACGGGATAACAGGAGTTAGCTTAGCCGTAGGCTTGTAAACTCGTGCCCCTGTCACCTAGTGACTTTTAACCTACTTAGCTTGCTCTGTCTTAGTCCATTTAATTATTTATTTCCTTTAAGATGGCGGCCTTGTTTATAGTTAGGCCACTTGTTATGGGTTCTATTATCAGTGTCACTGCACCAAGGCGTCAAGATCAAGCACGAAAGACAAACATACAGTAGGCATTCACACTTAGGGATTTTCCCTCTCTATACTTTCGAGGGATTGTTGATATTAATTGCCATCCCAAGCATGCCTGTTATCTATTGTTATGAATAACACTTATGTCAGGGGACCTTGTAAATCTGTATAAATACAACACACTTTTAGACAGATAATCAGAGGGATTCCGACCAGAGGGCATCGCCACCATCGCTGATACCGATGTTGCAGTCATCTTGACGCTGACCCAGTCTTCGTGTCCCTGCGGAGTCTGAGATAGAGACTCATTCCAAGGTAACGAGGGTTGGGGGCTTCTCTCATGGACACAGTTTTGGCAGATTAGGTTTAACGAACCCAGCTCTCCTTTTATAGGTAGGAGGTTAGACTTACTCTCCTTAAGGTATTAGGGCTTATTCCATTTTTGTACATATACATATATTTCTTTCATATATTGCATAATGGTGGGGGTCTTTATAACAATGACTCTCCTCTTCACAATACTGTTGCTTGGTATATTCATTATCCTAATCATTGCAGTTCATGCAACTTATCACAAATTGCAGTTATATTGAATAAAAACTATTATAACTTCACTGCATCTGTGTGATTGCCTTTGTTTGTATGAGACATAATAAATCTGTGAGAAAAGGGTAATTTCCGTTTAACCACGACAACCCTGAGAGATCTTACTTTGAGTCCATGCGTAAGCGACTGCTACAAATCACCTTTTACTATTATGTTTCGGGTGAGGTACTGCTAGTAAGCCGGTAAGGTTTGGACAACAGTTACAACTAGTTGTAGGGAGGAACTCAGTCACCTACAAACGAAAGTACTGTCATCCTGAGACCAGCAGTCTTGCTCAGAGCAAGAGTCCAAACTATGACATGGCCCCACCAACGATGGTGTTTAGGCACTAATTTACGGATACCCTGACTCTCACTGTCTCACAGACAGCAGGTACCCTCAGTACCATTATACGGAGACGTCCGTGGTCTTTGGGAGAATCCTCCTCAGCCGAACAGGTAACCCCTGATTAGGCTGTAGGTTGTTCGAGCTCGAACTCACAAAAGGAAAAACTTCCCCTATTTTGGTGTTCCGTTTCTCTAAACAACTATGGCTAATACCATAGACATTCCTGCAAATGCTAGACATTCACTTACACAACATTTATTAGCGCATGGCCTTACGGAAGAGGGCGGGGAGGTTACTTTGATTATAGAAGCAACTGAAGCATACCAAACAGAAACATTTTACTGTTGGGTTGCCTTTCCTGAGGCTGACCAACAGACGCACACATTCCACACATATGACATTGCGGATGTACCAGTACGATACGAAGCATACCAGTATCATGAAATATCCCTCACATATCAAGAGCATCAGAACTGGTTTGAAGGCTCCCTACCACATGTACTACGACGGGTGAGGCTAGGTCCTTTAAGTAATGAAGGGCCTACTTGTCCTATGTTTGCCACATATACACCTCATCCAGGCATACAAAATATGCTGGTTGTAGATTTAAGGATATTATATAATGAATTAGTGGCATTATATAGACGATTGGTTCAGTTCGTAATGCGGACATTGAACACTACACCAGCGCGTCCAGCACCACCAGTTGCTGGTGGATATCAATTGGCTACTGGGATTAATCCACAAACAGTGCATACCATTATGGGTAAAGTGCCCTCGGATCGAGAAAAAATACCGTTCTGGATTGCTCAGAAAACAAATCAGCTGGAAGCTGTGTTCCCCCATACGGGGCCACAGGAGAAACATAGATTGCTCACTATGTGCTTGCCATTTGGGATGGTTCCCTCGGTGGATGAATGTGCCACTTGGGGTACAGTCTTCGCTGCAGTTTATACTACCACACATGGTACCCCTACACTTGCCAATTTACCGGAAGTGTTGAAACAAATACAAAATGAGCATGGGGCTGCACTGGCCCTAGATCTGGGGATGAAATTGATGCGTAACTTTGATGCCGTCTCCTCGATAATATTAAGTAATATCAAAGGGGAAGCAGTGGCACTGGCGATACGCCAGCGTCTCCGGGAAACTCCGCATGTGGAACAGGAGAGACAGCTACCGAAAATAATATCTGATACCTATACTAGTATAGGACGGGATGGGCTGGGAGCCAAACCTAAAAAATTGGACGTACCAAGTACCACCCATAAGGAAGGTACAAAGCAAGCACAAGAGGGCTCTAAAAAGCGCTGGGACAAACAAAAAGATTTCAAAGATAGGAGAAATAAAAGAGCTGATTCTCCACATCCGGAATACTCCGAAAGGAGGTATAATCTCAGGAATAGGGATAACATTAGAACTCCAGACAGATATACTGATTCACGTCCTTCTCGTTCCTTTCAGGACGCACCTGATAGACGTAGCAAGAGAGGGGGCCGTCAAGATCGACGTCCGGAATACGTGAAAGAAAAGAAAGACTCGCCGCAGTCTTCCATTAAAAAAGAAGAAAAGACTCCTCAGCAAAAGCCACAATTTAAAAAGAAGAAAGTGGCAGCACTGACTATTAAAAATGGCAGTAGTATTGAGAACGCTGTTGAGGAACAAGAGGTGGGCAGTGACTCTGTTGGACAGCGCGGCAGAGGTCACGATATGTCGCCAGAGTCTGAAAGATCATCTGGATGCGACAGCAACTAGCGATTACATCGCAGTTGAAACGGCGGATGGGCGCGTTCTCCCACCAGATCGGGTTTATGATTTAACAATTCAGATAGAGGGAGACGTGGAACGCATTATTAGTGTAATATTCTGGGATGAACTTACTAGTGATATCCTGTTGGCCGAGAGAGATTGGCCACCTGAACATGTCCGCAAGCTCCCGCATGGGGAAGATGTCATTTTGCCTTCTTTCTCCGATCTTGTTCCAGAGGCAGACAAAAAAGCATATGCTGCTGTATGGGCTTTAGCACAGGCACCTGCATTATACCGTAATCATGTAGGTTGGGACAAGGACTCTCCTTGTCATATTATTCCCGTTAGGTCTACACCGCACCCGCAGCCGCAATACCCTGTTAAACATGAAGCAAAAGCTCCAGTGACGGAGATACTGTCACAACTTGAATACTAGGGAGTAATTGAGCCCTGTACATCGGCAATGAATAATCCGCTATTTCCCATTGCGAAACCTGATCATTCATATAGAATAGTGGTTGATTATAGACACTTAAATAGTCATACACGCACATATGCTATACAAAATGGACTACTTGTTGGTAAGTACAAAATTCACATAGCACAGCACTAATTAATATAGTGCGCAAAAAATACAAAACTACATTGGATATATCTAATGGATTTTTCTGCCAGAATTTAGCACATGAAAGTAGAGACCTAAGTGCATTTTCCTTTGGCTCTCAGAAACGCTTTTGTCGTTTACCCGAAGGCTATAAAAACAGCCCATGGCTGTTTTCGGCCCGTGTAACATCAATATTGCATGAGCTAGATCCCGAGGCATTATCATATGTGGATGATATCTATCTCACTGATGACACCCTTGACATTCATCTTGCAAGGGTCGATCGGATAATTCTGGGATTTGATGCCTTCGGATATAAATTTAACTTTAGGAAAAGCAAGATAGCTTATTTTAGTGTATTGTTCCTGGGATATGAGCTATCAAAAGAGGGGAAGAGCCTGGCCCCGCACTTCCTAGAAAAATGTGCTCAGCAACAGCCTCCGAACACGCTTAAGAAATTACAGTCATTACTGGGTTTCTTTAATTTTGGCAGAACATATATTCCAGATTATGCTGAACGCATTAAACCACTATATGACTTAATACAGCCCAATTTTTCTAGCAGGCGATGGACAATTGAACACACACACATTCTTAGGGATATACAACGAGACATGCTGGAAGCTAGACACTTGTACACACGTGACAATAAAACGAACTTGGTCATCAGAATAATTGCTGGTGCCCTTGGGTTTACATATGTCACCTTTAATGAGGGTGACACAGTGACAATAGCATACAAATCACATTTGTACTCCAATGCAGAGAAACGTTTTTCTCCTACTGAAAAAATTCTGACAGCAGTTCAGATGGCCGTCATAAAGGAGAGACCACTTGCCCTGGGGAAGCGCATAATTGTTGTCTCCCCGGTGCCGGCCTTAGAGGCTGTCACTAAAGCGAGCGTTCCAAACGCTAAGGCATTACATCCACGCTGGATTCAATGTGCAACGTCTCTGACCGCCACTGATGTTGATTATGTGTTTGACCCAAGACTTCAGACGCAAGAATTTCTCCAGTATGAACAGGAGTACCCCGCTCCTTTACACATATTGCCAATAGACAGTTATGATACCATCATTTATACTGACGGATCGGCACAACCGGCTGTGGGTACTAAACATCAATACTCGTCAGCTTGCGCAGCCGTGTGTGGGGTAATGGAAGACAGAGTTTTCCATCCTCATAATACCTACACGCAGACCTTAGGGGACTGCACAGCCCAGTTGGCCGAGCTTAAGGCTCTTCTTCTAGCGCTCGAACATTCAGAGCCAGGGACGCAGACGTTGATCGTCTGTGATTCATATTACTGTGTCCAGTCATACAATGAATACCTCAATCATTGGAAGCTGAACGGGTTTAGAGATTCTAAAGGGAACACCATTAAACACAAGATATTGTGGGGAAGGGTGGCTGATCTTAAGGATAAGCTGCCATGTGTCCATGTAGTTCATACATTAGGGCACCAACGTGTAGGAATACATGTTGCCAGTAATACATTGGCTGATGAAGCAGCCAAAGCATCAGTAGCTACGGCTTCTGTGGCTGCAGTGACTCGTTCTCGAACGAGGTTGGATAATGAAATACTGATTGCCGTTAAAGCCTCGGCTGCAGGCAAGACCCTTCCGAAAGGATACCCTACGAATTATACCTATCATATCAGTGCACAGAATGTTGCTTTTGCAACAATTCCTGATGTTGGTGATCGAGTGATCCCAAATGAAGACCGAAGATTGGAGCTGATTACAGCTGCACATGAGGGTGTCGCTTCTGCACATGCTGGTATACAGGCCACTATCACCATTTTACAACAATGATACTGGTGGCCTGGTCTATGCAGACGGACTAAATAGTATGTCCTTTGCTGTGACATTTGTCAGCAGATTAAGGGCTCAAATATCAAACGCCCTCCACAGACATCTCTCTTAGTTTCAGACAAGCCACTCCATTGTGTGTACCTGGACCATTGTGGTCCCTTACAACCTGATGGTGCATACAAATACATTTTAGTGGCTGTAGATTCCTGTTCTAGATTCCTGTGGGTATGGCCACAGCGGTCGGCTGACGCCCGGACTGTTATAAAAGATTTGCTGATCTTTATCGGTACATATGTGGTTGCAGCATTCCATTCGGACCAGGGCCCTGCATTTGCCTCTAAGGCTTTCAGGGACACCATGAGGACGATGGGTGTTGAACTACATTACTCCTCACCATACCATCCCGAGGGAAATTCGGTCGTGGAGAGGCGGAATCGTGATCTAAAGCAGTCCTTAACAGCCCGAGTATTAGGTTCAGGCCGCAGTTGGTTACATCACCTATATGGGGTCCAGAGAGCACTGAATAATCTGCCAAGACGGTCCTTGGGGGGAAAGTCTCCATATGAGGTTCTCTTTGGGACACCTATGTATGTCCCCGATCTTGATGCCCCTGGTATGGTGGCAGCAGAAACACCATTTGACATAAAAGAACGTCTCGCTGTTTTACAGGAGCTTCAACAATTTTGTGATGATAAATCATCTGCAAGTGCTGCCACCTTGGGAATAAGGGACTTGGCGAAAACTTCGACTGGCTGGATTCCTAACGTTGGGGATCTGGTTTGTGAGAAGATCGCTATGAAAAAAGAGTTTGGTCCATCATACAGAGCACCTGTACCAGTCTTGGGAATAAAAGGCACCAGGACAGTCATCCTTCCACCTTTGTCTGGTTCCAAATCTAACAGGTTCATCTCCATTGATGACATCAAATTACACCATGTGGCCGATTCTACACAGTAGACCAGGAGGTCCCTTGGGTAGTTCCCGATCCCCTCTCACTACCCAACAGGACATCCCTCTACATAATAGGATGACCATCACTACTACTGACTACGCACCTATGTCAGCTGTTGTTCCAGACACTTCCTCAACCATGGGGAGGGTGGAAAATGAACTTTTGTTGGTTCCAGTAACATCTTCGGAGAGCGCCCGCTACAGGATTTGGCTGTATTTTACACGAACACTTCCACGACTGGTAACGTGGTCTATCAAGAACTTCCACGACCAGTGGATGAGAATTCGATGGGTCCTGTGTTTGTGGAAAATTCCTCTGGCTATTTTGTAGACATTGATGATTTTTCTTCAGATTCATCATCAACTGACACTAACAAACTTTCCAGGAGTAGCAGATTCTATTGATGGCTTAAAATGAACTATTTTATATATCCATGGAACTATCTCTGGTTCTGTTTGACATTTATTGCATTATTTTTATGGATTGGTTTTGTGACTGTTTTCTTTTTATTAATTAATGGTCACTATATTGCTGATCGCTCCTCAGTGGAGCCTGTTGATGTAATTTTAACACCACATCATTCATCACATAAGGTCCGATGTGATTTGTCCCCTGTCAATATTACAGCTATTCCGATTCCTGGTGGGATTGTTTGGGACAAAGTTCCGTTCGATATATACGGGCCTACAGAGATAATTCAAATACATACGTATTCAAGATTTCTATGTCTGATGTTATTACACCTAAGGGCATATTTATACTCCGTTTGCGCCGAATGTGCGTCAAAAATTTTGACGCACAATCAGCGCAAACGTTGCCCCATATTTAAACACTGACGCCCGAGCCGGCGCAAGGGAAAATTCTGCTATGTGCGTCATTTTCTGGATGGGGCAACCCGCCCTGCGTTAATGACATGCAGGGTAGGCGTTCCCGTCCAAAAAACGACGCACACAGCCGTGCGTCGTATTTATGCTTCCGGGCAAAAATGACTCCCAGCCGGGAGGCGGAGCAAAAAAATGACTCAAAGCATGATTAGCGTCAAAATTTTACGCCTGGGTCAGGGCAGGCGTTAAAATGTACAAACACACCTGTATTTAATCAGAACACACAGAACAAATAACAGAGCAGCAACAGAGAGACATGGAGGTGATTTTCATTCAGCGTGCACGTCAACGCAGAGCCCTGCAGCAACAACAGCAGATACAACAACAACAGCAGGGACCCCAAAGGCAGCGCAGAAGGCAGGAGAGGATATTCCGCCCCAGAACAACCCTGCATGGCCTCAGGGAACGGGACATCATCCAGAGGTACCGGTTGAACTGGCAGGCCATTCAGCAGCTGCTGAGAAATATTGAACAGCAGTTGGCCCCCACTTTAGTGACACCCCGCACTATCCCAACAGAAACAAAGCTGCTTGCCGTACTTCACCTGCTGGCAAGTGGCTCATTTCAGACAACTGGTGCCCTGGTTGGTGGAATATCCCAACCATCATTCTCTGCATTCCTGCCAAAAGTACTGGATGCCATCATTCGCCTGACACCCCTCCACATCTGCTTCCCTAACACACTGCAGAAGCAGCAGGAAACAAAACAGGGGTTCTACGCCATCAGTGGCTTCCCGCACGTCCTTGGTGCAATCGACTGCACACACGTACGCCTTGTGCCACCTGCTGCGAGTGAACACCTCTACCGCAACAGGAAGCACACACATTCAGTCAACGTGCAGGCCATAGTCGATCACCAAGGATTGATCAGCAACATTGTGGCTAAATATCCTGGGAGTGAACATGACACATTCATCTTCAGTCACAGCACCATCAACCAACACTTCCAGGATGGACGGTATGGCAATGGACTACTTGTTGGTAAGTACAAAAATCCAACTTATATACACACTGCACAGCAACCCTCTAGGACAAACAACACATACACCACAATAGCAACACCTAGCCAGGAACACACTGAGGTCCTCACATCACTAGCCATGTTTCTGAAGTCACCATTGAATCTGTCACACATTGGAATTTACTCTACAGCTTAATGTGAAGACATTAATGAGTGTGGTTGCCTAAATGTCACCTTGCAAATTGTAAGTCTCACAATGACCTGTACACTAATACATTGCATATGTTTTAAGGGATGGGATGTCCTGGGTACTTTCACATGAACGTGTTAACTACACTTTCATGTTTCAACTCTGCATGGAACTATCATCTCACCCCCAGTGAAGACACACGGACACCTGTATGACAAGTCACAATGCTAGGGAGGGCACACTGTACTGAAAAAATAAATACATACTGCTGACAAACGGTTAGCCAACAAACACTTGCTCAGCCAAGGAAAAAAACTCATTGCAAAAGTTTTCACCAACAACTATAGGTTGTCACATTAGTACACAAAAGAGTCACAGACAACACAAGACAACTACTGCCATCAAAGATCTGTACAACAGTGCCTCCTACATCTAATTGATCCCATTCTGTGTTTTTCTTTCAGCTGATCAGGGGTATGGCATCCAGCCTTGGATAATGACACCATTTGTGAACCCAAATACTGCTGCAGAGCGGGCATACAATGACGCCCACAAGAGGACATGCAGCATTGTTGAGCGGACCTTTGGGATCCTAAAGTCAAGGTTCTGCTGCCTTGACATAACTGGCGGTAGCCTACTCTATTCCCCAGAGATGGTCTGTAAGATCATACTCAGTTGTGCCATATTGCACAATATTTGTGTAAAAAGGAACATTCCCCTCCTTGAACCAGACCCAGACATGCCTGAGGATGACGAAGAGGAGGATGCTGGCCTGCAACAGGAGGGGGAACAACCTAACACGGCAGCAGGAGTGCGTAGGCGCCAACAGCTTGTCAATAATTATTTTTCATAATTTCTTATAACAACACTTATTGCACAATTGTAAATAAACACAGATAACAAACACCACATCATGCTTTGGCCTATTCATTTCTGACCACCTTTAGTTTGAAATTGCTGAAGAAGAATGTCGTCTCATTGAGCAAGAATGCTATAACAATCATCACACCAAAAAAAAACATCACAAATGTATGCACAGAGGGTAGGATGTTACATGATACCTTACCATCCACAGAGGCCAGCAGGAGTACAAATGTGGCAATGACACATGCCTGATCCAGACACCTGAGACAGTCTCTCACCCAGCCCAAAAATGTAGATCATTTGAAAGTCTCATCACACGTGTTCAGAGACAGGGTGGGACCATCCATGTGTACGTGACCATGTCCTCAATGGCTTCTCTCAAGTTTTTGATATGAACAATACCCAATTTGAACAACATTAGCTGCCACTAACTCATGAGGAGACCTTGAAGTTACAGTGACAACATACACCCAGACAGGTGATAGTGGATCCACATTCCCACACACATATAAACATATGTCATCCAATCAACCAAATATTTGAAAGCAGCCCATCACAGTAGTGTCCCAGTTTGAACCTAGCAGGAAGAATGTAACATGCTACTAAACCAGGTAATGCATAAAGGGCCACATACATCAACAAACTATTTGTCATCAGCACATGAGGAACGCTGAGATTTTGCAAACATAGTCATTGGAAAATGGTATGCCAGATTGCTCCAAATCATCAATAGTGCAAACGTCAAATGGGCAAATGAGATGAATGAATGGTTAACAGTGATTCATACCATATGGCCTTACATTAGCCTGCTGCTGCAGGTTGTGCATAACAGAATAAATAAAAGCCATGGATACATTAGCTAATCTGGATGGGCAAACCCTAGGGTGCTGGGAGCCTAAGTCCACCTCTACCGCCCCCCAAATATACAAGAATCATGTACTTGTGAACTAAACACATGCATAAGGCACATGTGTGGGCTGCATGTCAAAAGTAAAACAAAAATCAGAAACACAAAATCATAATAGGACATGGTTAGCCCCATAAAAACTGTAAGTGACTATTGCACTCCCTGTTTGGAATATAGATAAAAGCATTACCATCATAATTGTGGACACATTTTTGAGAAGGAATACATCATGGTATCCCATCCATCATTTCAAAATAGCCATCAGCAATTACCCAAAATATGTGTACAAATATGGTTAATACATTATTTAACGTATCATAAATATTACAGTGTGAATGCCTTCTATACATCCAATAACGGACATGTGTCATAGCTAACCACAAATGTGTATCACATAGCACCGTTTGGCCATGACAAATCTCCTTCCCCAACTTTAAAAAATGAAGACATAATTTAAAAATTGCTCAAATTTCCAAGCATACAGCATGGGCGTCATAATTTTTTCACGTACAGGGGTGCACAGAATGCAGAGTCAAAAAATCTGAAATGAAAATTAACAAAATAATAAGGTACATGACATGTCCACCATATTGTCCATGTTGCATCAAATTTCCACGCATACAGCATGGGCGTGTTAATTTTTTCACGTACAGGAGTGTACCCCTCCGGCACGGAAAGTCCGGTGGGGGAAGGTGCGACATCACCTGGTCCGGGTGTACAGGAGCATGCGGAATGAGCATCAATTAAAGCACCGCTGGGCTGATCTCATATCCAGGGAGCAGGACCTGCTGGATCACCTGGGAATCAGGATTGGTGGCCATGTTGGTGAGTACAAATCAATTACATGTGAATAATAGAAATCTGTGTGGGGACATGTGATGATTATTACCCAATCTGCTAGATAAGTAGCTGACTGTGTGTAATGCTAGGGAAACCTTGGCCCATATTTATACATTTCTATCCTGGATTTTGCGCCGCATTTTCATGCAAAAACTGCGCCAACTTATGAAATAGAATTGTATTTTGCTAGTTTGCGCCGTCTCTGCGTCAAAAAATTATGCAAATGCGGCGCTACAAAAGTATAAATATGGGCCCTAATGTGTATTTGTTGCACAATGTGTAGGAAGACCAATGCTACCAGTCAGATGGCTCATGTTTTCAACACATACCAGATGCCTGTAGCTGTATGTAATGTAGTGTTGCATTTGTGTCAGACAAGCAACACGTTAATGCCTCTATTTGAACTCTACAGGTCATATTGGCCAGTGAGAAAGTCATGTAGAAACAACATACCTACATATGTTGACGCCATAGCTAGACAGAAAATTGGAAACCCATGATGATGCTATAAATGTCTGGTGCCTTCACGTCACATGAAGTTAGCTATGTTGTCCACACATATGTCACATGTGTGTCTGGTTGCTGTGTGTTGAAAATGTCCACCTAGCCTGTTTGATTGTGAGAGGTCATGCAGTCCTCAAGTAACCAGCTTTTGGATGTCTCTCTGGGATGCACATGATGAGATGTATGCAAGACATTATTGTTTGGGCATACTAATGGAGGGGTATCTTTGACAACACCTGACTGTCCTGGCCACTGCATGTGTGTAGTAGGGTGTGTAACTGTAGCAGGAGACTCATCCAATGTTAATGTTGAATAAAAATTCATCCATGCAGTATGAGCATGTGGGAAAGTGTATCATTACCATGTCATATTCACACAGTGTCATAGTAACTGCAATTATTTGTCAGTGCACCGAGTCTGAGTATATTCTTCCTTTCATGCTTTACAGGTGGACCAGCACCGTACACCGTGGGAGAGGTGGCACATTTTGAGGACCCCGATACCTACAGTGAGTGTGGCCTGAGTACTAATTTTATTGCTTGCTAGTGATGCATGATGGACTACTGTGTGTTCAACAGAATTCATGATTTGATGCGCTGGCCGTTCATTGGCATTGTTGCTTTAGTGGGATTTCACATATCACTTCTGTTTCTGTAAACCAATACTTAGCCATCTCTCAGATTTAGGGGCTGTAGGTCATTACAGTTGGGCCGCAGTGGGGAATGGGATGAGTCATGTGTAATACACTGGTTAATGTAAGACTTGCTCTGGGACTTGGCTTGAACTGAGTCTGCATATCAGACTGACATTCTCCCAGATAGCTTTGGCAAATGGCTTTGATGAAATGTGCATCTTCCTAGTTGAGGATGCACTGTGTACACTGTAGGTTGGATCTTCCGGGGGCATGTACTTCCACTAGTTGAACTAGAAGTGTGTGTGACTAGAGTGCAATGGCCTAGGTGTTCTGTCGACTCATGATAATGGGTGTTCTAGCTCCTCTGTGTGTGTTGTAAAACATGCCTCACTGATAGTATGTGATGTTGGCCTAAGTCAGAGCATTTTGACATGGTTGGACCTTGGATGTGACAATGTTTGGCTGACTCCAACGTGTTGCTATCCCTTCATGGGTGTTGTGTGTGAAGGCACATACTTGTTGACCTTTGTATACACTCCTGGGTGTGCATTGAACATGGGATTGTTGGTTGTTCTTCCCACCCCACCCTCAAAGACTGCCATATTAATGTGAAACAGGGTACCTAGGACTGTAGCAACCAGTATGTTACACGTACTTGTGACCTTTAGCACCTTTATTTAGAACCTAGGGCCAGATGTAGCAAACTGTTTTCAAGTTGCAAATGGCATAAATTGCTCTTTGTGAGTCGCAAACGTCTGTTTGCTATGCAGAAATGTATTTTGTGATTCTGAACATACTTGCAAAATGCATTTCCAACTCGCAAATAGGAAGGGGTTTTCCCGTCCTATTTGCAACTCGCAGTGGTATGCAATTCCATTAGCAACCGAGTACGTGGTCGCAAAGGGAGTCGCAGTTCCCATCCACTTGAAGTGGATGGTAACCCACTTGCTAACTGGAAGGGGTCCCCATAGGAACCCTTCCCCTTTGTGAGTGGACCGAATTTTTTTTTTCAAAACAGCCAGTGGTCCAAGGGACCACTACCTGCCCTGACATAATCCAAAAATAAAGATTTTGTTTTTTTTTCTAAGTGCCGCTCGTTTTCCTTTCAGGTAAACGGGCTACACTTGGGAAAAAATAACCAGCTTTATTTAAAAGCAGTCACGTGAGTGCCCATAGTCGCTAAGGGGGCGCAAATTGGGACCCACCTCATAGATGTTAATGAGGTGGGTCTTTGCGACCCCATAGCGACTCGCAGACGGTGTCGGAGACACCGTTCTGCATAGCAAATTGCAAGTCGCAATTTTCCATCTTCCTACATCTGGCCCCTAGTGTACACATTCGGTTATGGCCCATGGGTTCAATATTAGCAAACAACAAATTACAAATGGCATTGAGTGAGGATTGTGATAGTTATCACATAGAGTGACATATGTAGTGAAGTCAGTATGCGGAAGAGGTGCAGCCATAATGTCAGATGCCTTAGGCATACTTTGGATGAGTAGTTTAGGGTGATGTCATCCATCATGTAGAGACATGGATATGCTAGGTGTGAGATGCCCTTATGTATGCAGGCTTCACATGTACTTCCTCTGAGCCTTTCAGTGAACTATGTTGTGACAATTGCTGCAACCAATACATTTCTAGTAATGTACAAATAACCCATTGTGCTATTCCACCCAATGCAATTCCAAAGGAAAATATTTGCCTTTTCTCTTCACAGCTGCAAACATGAGTGCCGAAGATCGACACCAATTTGAGAGGCGTGCCATGCGATACAGGCACATCCTGCAGGTGCAGTCTGGGTACCGGAGGATGGCCTGCAAATATCACTCGGATCGGGCCTCCGGGGCGTGGTGGGCCTCACCACAGGCTCCGCCTACATTGCCAACAACAGCCACCAACACCACATCCACCAGGTCTCACCAAGTGGCCCCAGCAACGTCGGGAACAGTAGACCCTGGCTCTTCCTCCAGACCTGGACCCAGCCGTGTTCTAAAACCAGGACAGTCCAGTGGGCAGTCAACTCCTGGCACAAGCTTAACGTCGGCCGGCACACAAACGACATCAGCCCCTCCTGTGGACCCAGCCGCATTCCTGGCATTGGGTAGAAAATTGGACAAGCTGGTCAATAAGGTGGACAACCTGAGCCAGGATGTGGCCTATATTAAAAAAAGGGTCAGCTCCATCCGGCGGACACTACGGAGGGCGAACCTGTAGGACTTTTGCCCTGTTGAACTTTTACCCCTCCCCTCTCTCCTCTTTCCTATTTTCTACTGATAGTTGGGTTTTGGGGATTAGTATTAGGTTAGTATAGGTAATTAGCTTAGTTAGTGTTAGGGAAGAGGGTGGGGGGTCCTTATTCTTTCTATCTTTATTTTTTGTGTGGGTGGGTGGGTGGGGGGCAATGTTGGAATTCCTGTTTTAAAAATAAAAATAAAAAAAATAAAAAAATATACAAAAAATTTAAAAAATATATATGTTTGTTTAGGATAGTATAGTATGTGTGTAGGTTAGTAAGTGTTGTCCTGCATGTGTCCTGTCTCATAATGGTGGGTGGGGGGTTGATGTTTAGATCGTTTCGTTACATGTGTAGAGTAAGTTTAGCTTAGGTTAGTTAGGGACAGTTGTGGGTTAGTAGTAGTCAGGTTAGATTAGTGTAGGTATTACCTTTCCCTTAGTTGCCTCTTGTGTTACTCAATAGTAATAAATATATAGTTAACCCTTTACATGATGCGTTAGGTGCTACTTTATCATGGCCTTGACATCAATGTAGCTGAATGTTTTAGTACGACATTTGTGTTCTATGCTCGCCATCCCCAGGAAATGGAGGTTTAACATGCCAGCTACCCGTGTTCTAACTTGGTAAGTATCCACCATTTGGGAGACCCACCATTGGTAGTTTGCATTGATCACCAAGGTTTTGTGTTGGTATGTATCCTACTTCACAAAGAGTGCTTCCAGACTTGTTATTGTGGGTAAATTAATAGGTCGGACTGCAGTGTGAAGTTCAGGGAGATCTTTGTAGATGAGGAGTTGTTCACACTCTTGTCTTGTTGCTTTCATTGCTGACCTACATCATGTGTGTACTAATTCTGCATGACTTTCCTTCATGGAAGTATACTCCGAAAGGGTGATTGATGCAGTGTAATTTGTTAATGTTTCCTTACATTTTGCAGCATAATTTCTTGTTTTAGTATTGCATGGTGCCTACATTTCTCAGCCACCATTAGTTGTCTAGAATAGCTATAGATGGTGCATCATTCTGTCCAACACAGCATGATTGTGTGTGGTTAGTCCCTTCATCAGTTATTTTCCTCAGTATGGTAAGGCTATGATGCAATCCTGGCCACTGCACAGATGTTTCAGAATACATGATATCAGGACAGTAGTATTGACAATCTACATGGTTGCCACACAGGCACTTTGGAGTTAGGTACTGCACAGTTGAAGTGTGAAATAACACAGAGACATAATAGGTGTGCAAGTGCTATTTATTTATAGGTGCTGTAGTGCAAAATGTCCATTCACCATGTTTGCTGGGTCCGTTCTGGTACATTCTTACATGGTGATCCTACAGAAGGGGTGTGGATGATGCTCCTGACATGCTGGGGTGATGTCACAGACAGTGCAGAGGGACAGGAATTGGCAAATAGTAGGAGAGAGACATTCACTGGCAATGGGGACAAGTCATACAGTGGATTGCAGAACAGTCATTGAGTGTAGTTGTAGTGAGACTGGCATTTGACAAAAAGTAGGACCTTGGTCAAAGTAGGCCATGGTGCAGGGACTAGTGCTTCCGGGTACTCTTCCGTGAGAATGTTATCTGTTCCATGTCTTCTTCTGATGTGTGTGTTGCCTGGTTTGTCCTTGTTGTTGGTTGTGAAGGGGCAACACACACCTCAGTATTAGAAGACATGGAGGCAGACATCCCGGGGGCTGCTCCCTGTGGAGTTATTAAGGGCAGGACTGCAGCAAGGAGGGCCTGCTGGTTTTTGAGAATGGCAGCCACATCACGATGGTAGGCAGCCAGGTCGGCCCTGAGGGGTTCTATGTTGCATTCGTGCACACGTTGACTGGATTGCAGTTGTAGGTGTTGTGTCAACTGGATGACAGCTGTGCTGATTTCCTTCTGTGTTTTGGCAAGTTCCTGCAAGAGAGATGTTAGGGCTTGCATAGCAGCTGCCTGATCAGCAGAAGACATCATGCACGAACGCACCCCCTCAAGGCTGGCTGCCATAGTTTGCATCCCCACCCGCACCTCCTTGGCCAGCTCCCGCTGTACCCCAACGACGGTTCTTTCGAAGCTGGTGCCAGTGTCGTCAGAGTCCTCAGCTGTGTTGGAGCTGGCAGGTCTTACAATTGGGGTGGCGGGTGGTTCTACTGTGGTGGCTGCTTCTTCTGTGCTCCTCCTTGTGACTGAAGGTGGGGTTTGGAGGCTTTCAAGGACCATTTGGATGGTCTCCTGTGGAATGTTTATGGGCTTGTCATCCATGTCATCAGGGAAATCAGGGACAGGCATATCAGCAGGAGATCCATGTTCCTCTGCAATGAAACAGGGTACAATTAGTGTGTCTGTGTTGTGACAATTTTGCTATAAGATACAAGCCTTTGGATGCCTTAACTTTGTGCTCTGTTTTTGTCTTGGTATCTGCTGTCCTTCATATGGGCATTGTTGTAGGCCTATGGCCCACCTGTGTGTCACATGTATGATATAGAGCTATCAGACTTGTCTGCCTATTTGCCTCTAGGTGTTGCTTTGTAAAAATGTAGGAATAGGCATGTTTTTGTCCTACTCCTCCCTCCGTGTTTAACTATTCTTATGGAGGGACATTTTGTTGGGTGGGCTCTCATTATCCTACATGAGATTACTGGCTTTCTAGGCAGCAGGATAGCTAATGGTGTGGGGGACTAAGTCTGACTCACTTGTAATTAACTCTGTCACCCTGATTCTTTCTTTTTGCTCTGGCTAACTAGCAGTGCCTCTGGTCTCCCACGGCAAAGGAATGATTAGACATCCGAGCGCATTACATCTTTGGAACTTCTCAGGGAAGTCGTGGTCACTCAGATCCTACACAATTCTCTCTTTTCCAGTATGATCTCATACACAAATGACTAAGACAGTATTTGTTTTATATGATGATTTCATTGTACAACTGACTTGTAGATATTTAGGTGTGAGCCACAATAACCCAAACAATACACCTTGTTAGAATTGAAATAGTCAGCAGGAGAGTAAAACATTAGTACAAAGCTATCATGGTGCCTAACTGTTTCTACTCTCCCTCTGCTTGTTCTATTTATAGCACAGCATGTTAAGCTTCGAGCTTGCCTGTCTGAATCACTGGGAAGACATCATCCCTCATATCAGAGGAATGGCCTGTGATCTGGTTCTGCATCTGCAGCAAGGCAGGCAGCGTCTAGTTGTGGTTCTCTGTTTGGAAACTCCCTCTTGCGTGTCTTGGGACAAGGAAGTGATTTTATAAGTAATATGTCATTGTGATGACAAAGTGTCCCTACGCAGGAATGCCAAATCTTAACCCCTACCACGTCTATCGGCAATGTACCAGACTGTATCCTTGACTGGGGCACAGAGTGAATATGTTCTGGCAAACTCCAGTGCTGAAGTAGGCAAAACAGTGTGATTTGACTAATAAACAACACCGTAGGACTGGCTATTTGCTAAATTAACTGATAGGAAGCCTAATAAAAAGCATTTAGTGCAAAGTGCTCTGAGGCTCTTAGATGTGAGAAAATGCGTTAAAGTCCATTCAGGGCAAGGTGCACAAAGGCCTAAAGCCTGAAGCTAATGCGCAAAGTATACGTTACACCTACAACACTACACTTTGACTGACTGTGGGTGTTGTGAATGCCCTGCCAGCACACTTGCCTCTCAGGACCTGCCCCAAACACTTTTTATTCACATTGCCCGAAATGTACATGTGACGTGGCATATCCTATGCATGTCAATGTTAGGATGTGTTATGGATGTAAACATTGTTGATGTTTGGAGATGATGTTGGGTCATGTGTGTTTAATTGGATTGGCCTGTTTATCATATCAAGGTACTATTTGGTTGTCAGACTGTGCAGGTGTGTTTCAGTGACCAGTTGCCTGTGTCCCCTCCTCAATGTTGTTGTCTGAGCAGTATG
This sequence comes from Pleurodeles waltl, assembly GCF_031143425.1. Taxonomy (NCBI): domain Eukaryota; kingdom Metazoa; phylum Chordata; class Amphibia; order Caudata; family Salamandridae; genus Pleurodeles; species Pleurodeles waltl. The sequence goes on from NC_090442.1 coordinate 34,007,238, forward strand.
ACATTAGTGATGTTGCCTTGTTAGCCAGGCACGTGAGAGACCCTGACGTATGCAGCATGTGTGTGTCCTTAGTGCTGTGTGGCTCCTATTGCTGTTTACTTTGGCTTCTGTATGTGTCAAGTATAGGCCTTTTGCATTGGAGTGTACTGGTGCCTTTGTCTTATTTCTATGAATAGTTGCAGATGTCATCCTCATCCACTAATTTAGGTATGTATGTTCCATGGGGAGGTTCCTGCCATTTGGTACTACAGCTGCACAGAGATGAGAGGTGTTATTGTCAACTGTTGTGGCAGTTACATTGCAGTTGTTGTTTTGGCTACTGGATTACTGATAGAGACCTAGTTGATGTAGGATAGATTTTGCAAGACAAGTGCCTGGATGTGAGTTTGACGTAGTGGCCTTCACACCTGTCGCTGCTTTCCCTTGGCTCTATTGTTGTACTTACAGGATGGCCCCATGGGACTGTTGTTGGTGCTGTATTTTGTCGTGCCCCAGATTCAGTCTGTGCTGGGCATGCCCCCCTGCCGTGCCCCTTTACCCATGCCACTTCATGTATGTGCTGACTTACATGCATTGTGTAGTAGGTATTCCCCCCTCCGGTAGCATGTAACATTGTTGCATTTTAATTCCCCATGCGACTTACCCTGCATGTGCGTTGTCTCGTGGTAGTCTGCGCTGTCCTGTCCTTGAATCCCTGTGACGATCTCCTCAGGGATGACGGCTGCGACCATCTCCTCCATGTGGTCCAGGGCCTCCTGGTGTGCTGGACTCCCCCCTCCAGTCTGCATTGCTGCCTTCCTGTTCCTGGCCATTTTTTCTTTTGTCCTACGTTTGCAGTCATGCCAGCGTTTCTTACACTCGGTGACTGTCTGGCGTTCTTCAGCCACACTGTTGATCTTGTCCACATTTTGTTTCCATATGGCCTCTCTCCTACTGATAGGCAATTTAGAGGTGATGAACAATTGGTGCTGGTTTTCCGTCACCTCTTTAACCAGGATTTCCTGCTCCTCTGCACTGAAGCAACACTTTATTTTTTTTCTGAAAATGTCCTGGTTCCGGTATGGATCATCCTGGCTGGTTCCTGGTCTGCTGTCATCTTCCTGGGGTCTGTAGTGGCATCTGGGATCCATTTTGGCTCTCCTCTGCTGAAAGGGCAGTATTCGCGGGTAAATTTGACGCAATTGCGTCAAAATAAACAACGCTTTCCGGGTTGCGCTGTCGTAAATCGACCCACAGTGATTTGCGTCGCGTTAACGTTGGTTTCCTTTATGACGTGACACCGCTGTGTGCGTCACAAAATAATGACTCCCACCTGTTGGTTGCGCCGCCGCGCGTCAAAGTATAAATTTGGCGCCCGCACGGCGCTTCGAAATGGCGTTAGCCGGCGTAAATTTTTTTGGCGCAAAACTGCATTAGCGCAGTTTTGCGTCAAAAAGTATAAATATGGGCCTTAATGTTGTCTCTGATGATTGGGATGTCCAAACAGTTGATTCCATGCTAACTGAAATGAAGGACTACTCAGCTTTTGGAAGTGATGATGTATATGATTATACAATGAATTATGGTGAAATGTTCTGCTATAATAATTGGGGACATCACTACCTGCACCGTGCAACTAGATATAGGCCTCTCTTTAACTACACACAATGGGAACATTGTTCAACACCAGGGGTGGGGAGTCCAAAGTATTACAGTGACAAATTCACATACTTTTCTGGGTATGATACAAAGAAAGCTGAATCATATTATTTTAAATTACCTACCACACAATTAAAAAAATTATTACTAACTGACACGAAACTGATTTATTCAGATCACTTTATTTCCCGACTGTCGATTGAGGGTTATGAATATTGGAAGAACACTGTAGATTTGAAGAGTGTATGGGGGACACAAGATTGGCAAATACAGGGTAGGGAGGCTTTGTTTCGAGCTTGCTTAATTCCTGTACAAATGATTTTTTTGAATGACACTGTTGAACAGACATCATGCCTGGGATTAGCAAAAATTAAGGGCCATATTTATACTCTGTTTGCGCCGGATTTGCGTCATTTTTTTTTACGCAAATTCGACGCAAAACGAACTCCATATTTATACTTTGGCGTTAGACGCGTCTAGCGCCAAAGTTCATGGAGTTTGCGTAATTTTTTTGCGTGGACACCTACCTTGCGTTAATTATATGCAAGGTAGGCGTTCCCCTCTAAAAAATGACTCCCAGGCCTGTGCGCCGTATTTACACTCCCGTGCAAAAATGACGCACGGGAGTGGGCGGGCCTTAAAAAATGACGTCTAGCCGCGTTAGCGTCATTTTTTAACGCCTGCTCAGGGCAGGCGTTAGGGGACCTGTGGGCTCGGAATGAGCCCACAGGTGCCCTCCCATGCCCCCAGGGACACCCCCTGCCACCCTTGCCCACCCCAGGAGGACGCCCATAGATGGAGGGACCCACCCCTGGGAACTTAAGGTAAGTGCTGGTAAGTATATTTTTTTTCTTTTTTTTTGTGGCATAGGGGGGCCTGATTTTTGCCCCCCCTACATGCCACTATGCCCAATGGCCATGCCCAGGGGACATAAGTCCTCTGGGCATGGCCATTGGGCAAGGGGGCATGACTCCTGTCTTTGCTACGACAGGAGTCATGTTAATGGCGTCTGGGCGTAAAAAAAAAATGGCGCAAATCGGGTTGAGGCGATAATTTTGCCTCAGCCTGACTTGCCCCATTTTTAGACGGCCAAACTCCATTTTCCCCTACGCAGGCGCTGCCTGGTGTGTGTCATTTTTTTTTACGCACACCACTACGCAGCGCCGGCTAACGCCGGCTAACGTCATTGAATAAATACGGCGCCCGCATGGCGCTTCAGAATGGTGTTAGCCGGCGTTACATTTTTTGACGCACAACTGCGTTGGCGCAGTTGTGCGTCGAAAAGTATAAATATGGCCCCAAGGATCTAAACACGCCCAATATTCCTACACCGACAAAGTTTAAAGATTGGCAACAGTATCTAAATGTTTCTGAAGACAAGCTAGATGCATTGGTTAAGGCTGGTTCCTATAATTCTTCACTTTCCCGTCCCGGGGGATGGTTGGTATGGCCCACGGACACTGATGAATGTCAAAGGCGTTTTTTGAACTCTTCAGGGGGTTTTTCCATTCATAGGCCAGACCCTCGCTTTCTGTCAGGTCAACATACTGGTATAATTACAACGTACAGTGTGGGTAAGCTGTGCCAGCAATGGGTACAGACGAACACTTTAACAGCAGTAAAACAACACCTGAACACTCTTTCTGATAGTATAGAATTACAAGATTTCCTATTAGGGCCGAGGAAACAGCGCTCAAAACGGTTTTTATATGCAATGTACAATGAAATTTGGAAACTTTCTCAGATTGAGGCTGCTGCACGTTTACGGCAACTTGATAAGGAGAATTTAGAAAAACGTTGGCTGTTGTCGACAATGGCATGAACACGCTATCAAACAGGATTTATTCACTGTCGAATATAGTGTCATCTGCTATTGATATCACTCAGACTGATTTGTCCCGGTCATATCATGGGCAAACACAGCTACATTCCATCATGCAGCTGGGATGGGCATTACAGACACTGAGAAGTGGCCACATTCCATGGAAATATATTAATGGAAGTGAACTATTTGCTGCTTTTAATTTTTCCAGGGAACAAGAGACAATGGCTAAAAGGGAGGCTCGTTTCACCTTGCATCAAGTGGAAAAATTAGATAAGTTGCCCTTCACGGTAGCAGAAAGTCCTTCAACTATTTGGCTCTAACACGGCATAATTAATTTACCGTTTTCGACCTTTCGTTTCTTGAACTGCCTGAAACATATTGCAGTGGGACGATATGAGCGTCTGGGAGATAGCTTTATTGAGGAAGAGTGGGAGTTGCCCTTTGAGTATCGATGTCTGAACGGCAAACAGGAGGTCTTTCTTAGCGGAAGTGAATGTGAGACTACTGTTCGTCATTCCATGATATGCAAACAGGTGTCTCTTCACGGTCTTTGCAATGCGGGGGTCGCAAATTTGGCCTGTTTTCTGAAGGGTACTCCCGTCCCTTTGATTCGTTCAGTGTTTCATGTACTTTCTAATGGGAGTTATGTTCTACTGAGCGATGACAGCTGTTGCGGCTTGCGACCTGGAATTGCCTACGCGATCTCAGTCACCAAGGTCGTTACGTGTTGTGGCCATGTTTTGTTTCCCCCCACACGAGAGATACAAGTATCTGAAATGTGGCCCCACATTGATACTATTAATGTGAACTATGACAAGTTGAGCAGACTGAAGGCGCTATTGTTTCAAAAACAGGTCGCCTTGACATCCGCAAAAGAGACGTATGCTCTCCAGATTGCGAGATCATCAGCCGAGATACAATCCCTTTTAAATACCGATTTCCCCAAACACTTTGGAGAGTTGGTATCCAGAATATTCAATGCTTCAAGCACAACTGGGATTGTTCATTTCTTTAAGGCTGTCGGGTCTGGTTTTGTGTCCATCTTCCAGACTGTCTTCGGAGTCATCCCATCGGCCATCCATTCTCTCTTTTCCAGTGTGTTTAGTGGCTTTCCAATTATTTTGGCTTTAATTGGCGGACTACTACTGCTATTTTTTCTGATTCGCTGTGGTTTTTTTTTTCCAGCAACACAGAGCGATGGAGCCAGTCCCGTCAACACCGCTGTGCCGTGAACGCATGGTTCGGATCTTCGGTACACCTTTGCTGGTGAAACTAGAATTTGACTTGTCATTGTCATTTCGGCCTCTACTATGGTGTGTACAACCGGTGTTCCGCTGCATATGCTGTCTTGCTGTTGCACCTACATCTCCTGTGGACCACGAACTGCTGATGTCCCCGATGAGGGTTCATACACGGTCATGCCCCTTGAGACTACGGTTGCTCCGCGAGGCCACCTATGAGCCTTCTGTTATACAATCTAACATGGATGAGGACGCTGCAGCAAGTGTCGATACACCGATGAATGTGGCTCACTTCTGCTCTGTGGATCCGTTTGTCCGTCCAGCTCTCAATTTCACATCAGCTACTTAGCTTGCTCTGTCTTAGTCCATTTAATTATTTATTTCCTTTAAGATGGCGGCCTTGTTTATAGTTAGGCCACTTGTTATGGGTTCTATTATCAGTGTCACTGCGCCAAGGCGTCAAGATCAAGCACGAAAGACAAACATACAGTAGGCATTCACACTTAGGGATTTTCCCTCTCTATACTTTCGAGGGATTGTTTATATTAATTGCCGTCCCAAGCATGCCTGTTATCTATTGTTATGAATAACACTTATGTCAGGGGACCTTGTAAATCTGTATAAATACAACACACTTTTAGACAGATAATCAGAGGGATTCCGACCAGAGGGCATCGCCACCATCGCTGATACCGATGTTGCAGTCATCTTGACGCTGACCCAGTCTTCGTGTCCCTGTGGAGTCTGAGATAGAGACCTCATTCCAAGGTAACGAGGGTTGGGGGCTTCTCTCATGGACACAGTTTTGGCAGATTAGGTTTAACGAACCCAGCTCTCCTTTTATAGGTAGGAGGTTAGACTTACTCTCCTTAAGGTATTAGGGCTTATTCCATTTTTGTACATATACATATATTTCTTTCATATATTGCATAATGGTGGGGGTCTTTATAACAATGACTCTCCTCTTCACAATACTGTTGCTTGGTATATTCATTATCCTAATCATTGCAGTTCATGCAACTTATCACAAATTGCAGTTATATTGAATAAAAACTATTATAACTTCACTGCATCTGTGTGATTGCCTTTGTTTGTATGAGACATAATAAATCTGTGAGAAAAGGGTAATATCCGTTTAACCACGACAACCCTGAGAGATCTTACTTTGAGTCCATGCGTAAGCGACTGCTACAAATCACCTTTTACTATTATGTTTCGGGTGAGGTACTGCTAGTAAGCCGGTAAGGTTTGGACAATAGTTACAACTAGTTGTAGGGAGGAACTTAGGGCCATATTTATACTCTGTTTGCGCCGGATTTGCGTCGTTTTTTTTAACGCAAATTCGACGCAAAACGAACTCCATATTTATACTCTGGCGTTAGACGCGTCTAGCGCCAAAGTTCATGGAGTTTGCGTCTTTTTCTAGCGTGGACACCTACTTTGCGTTAATGATATGCAAGGTAGGCGTTCCCTTCTAAAAAATGACTCCGAGGCCTGTGCGCTGTATTTACACTCCCGGGCAAAAATGACGCCCGGGAGTGGGCGGGTCAAAATAATTGATGTCCAGCTGCTTTAGCGTCATTTTTTAACGCCTGGCCAGGGCACGCGTTAAGGGACCTGTGGGCTCGGAAGGAGCCCAGAGGTGCCCTCCCATGCCCCCAGGGACACCCCCTGCCACCCTTGCCCACCCCAGGAGGACGCCCAAGGATGGAGGGACCCATCCCAGGGACATTAAGGTAAGTTCAGGTAAGTATTTTTTTTTTTTTTTGTGGCATATGGGGGCCTGATTTGTACTGTCATCCTGAGACCAGCAGTCTTGCTCAGAGCAAGAGTCCAAACTACGACAATGACATGGATGACGAGCCGATAAACATTCCCCAGGAGACCATCCAAAAGGTCCTTGAAACCCTCCAGACCCCACCTTCAGTCACAAGGAGGAGCACAGAACAAGCAGCCTTCGCAGAGGAACCACCCACCCCCCCAATTGGATGTACACGGAGGGTCGAGTAGGAAAAGAAGGTGGCAATTCTCAATTTGGCTAAAATCAACACCTAGAGGCGATAAGGCTGACAAGTCTAATAACTCAATAACATACATGTGACACACAGGTGGGCCATAGGCCTGGAAGAATGCCCATCTGAAGGACTGCAGATATTAACACAAAACAAGATCACAAAGTGAATTCATCAAAAGGCAGGCATGTCACATCAAAATTGCCACAACACAGACACACTAATTGTACCCTGTTTCATTGCAGAGGAAGATGGATCTCCTGCCGATATGCCTGTCCCAGATTTCCCTGATGACATGGATGACCAGCCGATAAACATTCCCCAGGAGGCTATCCAAAAGGTCCTTGAAACCCTCCAGACCCCACCTTCTGTCACAAGGAGGAGCAGAGAACAAGCAGCCATCGCAGAGGAGCCACCCACCACCCCAATTGTAAGACCTGCCAGCTCCAATACAGCTGAGGACTCAGACGACACTGGCCTCAGCTTTGAGAGAACTGTAGTTGGAGTACAGCGGGAGCTGGCCAAGGAGGTGCGGGTAGGGATGCAAAATATGGCAGCCAGCCTTGAGGGGGTGCGTTCGTGGATGATGTCATCTGCAGATCAGGCAGCAGCTATGCAAGGCCTAACATCTATCTTGCAGGAACTGCAGAAAACCCAAAAGGAAATCAGCACAGCTGTAATAAAGTTGACCCAACACCTCCAACAGCAATCCTGTCAACGCATGCACGAATGCAACATTGAACCCCTCAGGGCCGACCTGGCTGCCTACCATAGTGATGTGGCTGCTATTTTCAAGAACCAGCAGATCCTCCTTACTGCAGTACTGCCCTTAAGACCTTCACAGGGAGCAGCCACCGGGATGTCTGACTCCACGTCTTCTAACACTGAGGTGTGTGTTGCCCCTTCACAACCAACAACAACAAGGACAAAGCAGGCAACACACACATCAGAAGAAGAAGACATGGAACAGATCACATTCACAAGGAAAATGACCCGGAAGCACTTTCCCTGCCACATGGCCGACATTTACCAAGGTCCTGCGCTTTGTAACTTGCCAGTCTTGCAACAACTGTACTCAAGCACTGTTCTGCAAACCACTGTATATCTTGTCACCCAGCCCAGTGATTGTCTCTCTCCTACTAATTGCCAAATCCTGTCCCTCTGCACTGTCTGAAACAGCAACCCCAGCATGACAAAAGCATTTTGGTAAACCCTTGTGTTGGATCCCAATTTAAAATGTCACTATAATGGACTTACAGTCATGGACAATGTACATATAGCACTACAGCACTTTTCAATAAATAACACTTACACCACAAATCTGTCTCTGGGTAATGTGACATATCAACTGCGCAGTAGATAATTAGAATGTCCCTACTGTCAAATAACGTAGCTTCTCAATACAACTGTCCAGATATTATGTAGTTAGAGAAAGCTGCACAATGACCATGATTGCATCATACTCTGCCCATCCTGAGGGAATAAACTGATTGCGTAGAACCCCTGTTTAGTTTCCTGCTGCTTCTGCAGTGTGTTAGGGAAGCAGATGTGGCGGGGTGTCAGTCGAATGATGGGATCCAGTACTTTTGGCAAAAAGGCGGAGGTTGATGGTTGTGATATTCCGCCAACCAGGGCACCAGTTGTTTGAAAAGAGCCACTTGCCAGCATATGAAGTACGGCAAGCAGCTTTGTTTCTGTTGGGATGGTGCGGGGTGCCAGTTCAACCGGTACCTCTGTATGATGTCGTGTTCCCTGAGGCCCTGAAGGGTTGTTCTTGGGCGGAATATCCTCTCCTGCCTTCTGCGCTGCCTTTGGGGTCCCTGCTGGTGTTGTTGTAGCTGCTGTTGTTGCTGCTGGGCTCTGCGTCTGCGTGCACGCTGGATTAGAATGACCTCCATGGCTCCCTGTTGCTGCTCTGCTGTTTGTTCTGTGTGTTCTGATTAAATACAGGTGTGTTTGCCCCATTTTAACGCCTGCCCTGACCCAGGCGTTAATTTTTTACGCAAATCGGGCTGTGCGTCATTTTCTGGCTCCGCCTCCCGGCCGTGCGTCATTTTTGCCCAAAAGCATAAATACGACGCACAGCCGTTTAAGCCATTTTTTGGACGGGAACGCCTACCTTGCATATAATTAACGTAAGGCGTGTTGCTGCATCCAAAAATGAAGCACACAGCGGAATTTTGTCATCCGCGGGCTCGGTCGTCAAAGTTTAAATACGGGGCAATGTTTGCGCTGATTGTGCGTCAAATTTTTTTACGCACAATTGCCGCAGACGGAGTACAAATATGCCCCTTGGTGCCACTATCTGCTGAGTACATATTTTGCATCTATATGTAATGACGCTATTGCCCTCTACCCTGCGGAAGGATGCACTGTGTATTACATATGGCACAAACATGGTGGGGGGAAGGGGTCCCTAGGGGCGCAAGAACAGTTGCAACGCACTACATGCAGCAACACTCTCCTTCAACCAGCCTCTTTGTGTCTTTGGCTAACAGCATTTAAGGGAGCTTAGCTAGGCACCAGGTCAGACTACTTGCACATTCCTCTTTGTGTACATTGTGTATCACATGTCTTACACTTGGCATCTTTGGCGTGGTCTCCCCAAACTTTTTGCCTCTGTCTCCCAGGTTGTTGATGTATGCTGGACTCTGTTTTTGCTGTTTTTGTTACTCTTGGCACTTTATCACTGTTATCTAGTGCTAAAGTGCAAGTGATCCTATTTAAAATGTATGTGTAATTGGCTTTCCATGATTGGCATATTTGATTTACTGGTAAGTCCCTAGTACAGTGCACTAGAGGTGCCCAGGGCCTGTAAATCAAATGCTACTAGTGGGCCTGAGCACTGGTTGTGCCACTCACATTAGTAGCCTTAAATATGGCTCAGACCTGCCACTACAGTGTCTGTGTGTGCAGTTTGTTAAACTGCCAATTAGACTTGTCAAGTGTACCCACTTGCTAGGCCTAAGCCTTCCCTTTTTTTTTTACATGTAAGGCACCTCTAATGTAGGCCCTAGGTAGCCCTATGGGCAAGGTGCAGTGTATGTTTAAGATAGGGCATATACTAATGTGTCTTATATGTCCTGACAGTGAAATACTGCCAAATTCGTTTTTCACTGTGCAAGGCCTATCCCTCTCATAGGTTAACATGGGGGCTGCCTTTAAATATTAAAGTGCAGATTCCCTTTGGGAGCAGATAGAAATATGGAGTTTATGTTCTCTGAACTCACAATTTAAAAATACACCTTTTAGTTAAGTTTGTTTTTAGATTGTGTGTTTAAAAATACCACTTGTAGAAAGTAGGCATTCTCTTGCTTAAACCATTCTGTGACTCTGCCTGTTTGTGGATTCCCTGTCTGGGTCAGTTTGACAGTTAGGCTGTTTGCACTTCTCCTCTAGACAGTGACACAAATGGGGCTGGGGTTTATCCTTCATATCCTGATGAGCCATCTGTGCTGGGAAGGAGGGGAGGAGTGGTCACTCGCACCTGAAAAGGCTGTGCCTACCCTCACACAAAGCAGTCTCCAACCCCTTGGTGTGTCTCTGGGGGCTGGCCTTTGGAAGGCAGTATCTTACAAACAAGAGAGACTTTCCTTTGAAGTTTGCCTACTACGAAGGCAGAAAGGGGTATAAGTAGTGAACCCAAAATCCCTGTAAATTAGATCACTTCTGGAAATAAAGAGGAACCACTGCCAAGGAGAAGAGCTAATGAGAAGTGCTGTCCCTGCCTGTGACTGTGCTTTGTTGGGCTATCCTGCAGTTTCTGCTTCTGCCTATGAAAGGGGACAAAGACTGGACTTTGTTGTGCATTCCTGCTTGAGAAGAGTCTCCAAGGCCTTCAATTGAGCTTGCCTCCTGTTGTTGAAGTCTCAGAGCCATCAAAGATTTCCCCTGCCAGCACCTGGACTCTCTACTGAGACTCCTGCCCTGCCAATTAGCCAAGGTTAGTTTAGTGTAGGATAGTGTATAGGATAGGATTTGATATGATGTTTTTAATATGTTTTAATAAATCCTGATAGTATTAGAAAATTATCTCTCCATGTAGATCGGGTGTCCGGGTGTTCTCGTGTGCACTGACCAAGTAGGAGGAATCCCTTGGGGTATGCTTACTGTCTTGATTTCCAAGGATAACCATGTGCATCCCCTATGATCAAGGAGCTGTCAGATTGGCTTCTAAATGACATCAGCTACTCAAAACATTTGTAATCCACTGTTCCAGCCATTCGCATTGTGCATGTATACAGTATCTTGGACAAGTAAGTATGGAACTTCAACTGTCATTGCTGGGGTCCGGCAGTATTATTGTTGGAAAGTGTGGCACATATGACAGCCATATTTGGGTCTGTATCCTGCCACACTGACAGCTGTCCGTCACTGATTAGATTTGCCTCTCCGAACCACACATATTATTTGTACTGATGCTCTCATCTGGGTAAATTACCATACACTTGGTTCAGGCCCATACATGCCATATGTCATCTTCCGTGGATATCTGTTCAATGGATGTATTGAAGACTCTGTAAGTTGGTTGTAGCCCAACACCATCATTAGAAAGTGAGCATTTTCTTGCTTAAACCATTTCTGTGACTCTGCCTGTTTGTGGATTCCCTGTATGGGTCAGTTTGACAGTTGGGCTGGTTGCACCTCTCACTAGACAGTAACACAGAGAGAGCTGGGGTGTAGTCTGCATATCCTGATGAGCCATCTGAGCTAGAGTGGAGGGAGGGGTGGTCACTCACACCTGAAAGGGCTGTGCCTGCCCTCACACAATGCAGTCTCCAACCCCCTGGCCTGGGCAAGAAGGGTTTCACAATCAGGAGAGACTTTGCTTTGAAGTAGGCCTACTTCAAAGGGGAAAATGGGTATAAGAAGGGTACCCAAAACCACAGAGTTTGGAACACTTCTGGTAACCAAGAGGAACCTCTACCTGGAGAGATGAAGAGCTGAGGAAGAAGACCGGCCCTGCATGTGACTGCTTTGTGGAGCTATCCTGCAGTTGCTGCTTTTGACTGTGCTAGAGGACAAAGACTGGACTTTGTGTTGCCTTCCTTCTAGTGAAGAACTCTCCAAGGGCTTGATTTAGAGCTTACCTCCTGTTGTTTGAAGTCTCAGGGACAGCAAAGACTTCTCTCTGCCAGCACCTGGAGTCTCTGGAGAGACTCCTACTCTGCCAAGTGGAGCCCATCCAGTTCCTGCACCGACCGCCGCACTGGAAAAAAATAGACCCGACTCCGTTCTGCGGCTGAAAAATAAACGCACCGCCGACTTCGTGGCTGAAAATCTATGCTCGCCTGCAACGCAACCCGAAGATTGACACCCGGGGCTGGAGAAATGACACACAGCATCGTTGACAGAGGCTGGTGAGATTGCAACCAGCGCTGTGTGGTTTTCGGATCATCGTGCGGCTGGATGTCCGACGCAAACACCACTGGGCATGTAAAAACAACACAAGGTCTGCCCAGACCCGAGACTGCTGACCGGATCGATGCATCGCTCTCCTGCGGAAAGAAGGAACGACGCACACCGACCCGACTAAATGAGAAACGACACAGGGTCTCGCTCGTGAGTGAAATTGACGCATCGCAATCCCTTTTTGACGCACACTCGCCCGTGCGGGGTTAATTTTGATGCGCCCAAGGTACATTTTCACGCTAACAGCGTTAGTGTGTGTTTAAAATTGCATGAAGACTCTTTTTGCATTTTTAGTGATGACTTGTGTATTGTGGAATTTTGTCGTTTTGGTCTTGGTTTGTTTAGATAAATATTCTCTAGTTTTTTAAACCTGTGTTGTGTCATTTTGTAGTGTTTTCATTAAGTTAAAGTGTGTGTGGGTACAAATACTTTACACATAGCACTCTGAAGTTAAGCCTACTGCTCGTGCCAAGCTACCAAGGGGGTAAGCAGGGGTTAGCTGAGGGTGATTCTCTATTACCCTGACTAGAGTGAGGGTCCTTTCTTTGACAGGGGGCAACTTGACTGCCAACCAAAGACCCCACAGGGCATATTTAAGAATCCCTAGTGCCACCAGAGCGTCACATTTCATGATGCTCCAGCAGCACAATGCCCTGTGCCGCACTGACAAGGTGGCAATAGCAAATCGCCATTTAAGATTGTTTTTGTGCAGGAAGGTGTTCCAAAAACAATCTCCCCCTCAACGCAGCCATCCTTGTACTATGGTGCAAGGGTTGCTGCGTTGGTGCACAGCAGCTAATTTAGCACCTGCGCAGGGGGAAACACAGGGATGTGCCGTATTCTAGTAAATATGGGGCATCCCTGCATTTTGAAAATAATGGTGCGCAACACTGCCAAATTTGGGGCTGCGCAGCGCACCATCATTTTCAATTACATCTGGCCCTTTGTACTTTTATCCCACACCACCTACTTTAGTTCAGGCTCCTTGTCCCTGCCACTGACACCATGGTGACATATAATTTGCCTTCCTATTCACAGTGGTGGACATTGCCACAGTAGTATAATGTGTGCTGTCCCTCTTTTGGTGCTATGATGCACTGGCACCATGAATAATGGCACTAGTGCAGCATAGCACAGGTAGGTCCATTGCGTACAATGCTTGTGATACATTCTCATCTGCCTGTAGCAGGCCCCACACGTGCTAATTGGAAGGGACAGTGCACCATTATGGACTGTTTGCCCCATTAGTGTGTCCCGCCCTAAGGGGCATATTTATAAGACCCTAGCGCCACCTTGTGCCACTTTAGAGTCATTTTTTTGTCCTAATGTGGCCCAACGAGGCCAAAAGCCTCATGCTGTATTTACAGAGTGGCGCAATGCATGCATTGCACCACTCTGTAACTCTTTGCACCACATTATGCATGCGCCAGGCATAATGTATTCAAATGGGGCGTTCTCCTGTTCGGGTGCGAAAAAATGGCGTAAGGAAATCTAACAGATTTCCTTGCATAATTGTTTACTGCACTTTTAACGCCTGCTCAGAGCAGGCGTTAAAAGGGTGCGTCCATTATTTATATTGGACCCCTGTGTACACTGCAGGAGTAGCACCAATATTTTGGCACTACTCCTGCAGAGTACATCAATAGCGCCAATAAAAATTACGCTATTGCCCCCTACTCTGTGCCATGGTGCGCCGTATCTTAGATACAACACATACATGGTGGCGGTAGGGGGGCGCTAAAGGGTGCAAGGAAAGTGACGCTGTACTAAGTGCCTCGCCACTTTCCTTAAATACTTAAATATGCCCCTAAATTTAGGACATTTCCTTGCACACAACATATCTGCAACAAGCATATGTTGGTGTAAAGATGTGGAATGTGGATCAATGCATGCATTTTGAGACTTTGTTGATGTGAGACAAGGGGAATGTGCAGCTTGGATCCACATGGGCGGCTATTTGTATGATGTACAGTTGCATTACGGGCGAGTGGCATTGTGCTGGTTTTTATGCATGTAAATGTCCCATAAGCAGTACACCAACCATTCACACAACACACTCAATCTTGTCAGATGGTGAGATTGCAGCTATGTGTACAGCTGCGCAAATGATGTACATGCTCCATGTGTTGTGTGAGTTGACTTTTGTGGCCATTCCAAAATGGCGCATGGAGTTGTGTGAGAGATGTTGTTGGTCCACCATGTGTGGTTTGTGTTTCACAGGTTGCACACTTAAGGCCTGATTTTTTCTTAAATGGCACAGCTCAGTGCAGCAGCAATATGTGCTGCGCAGCGCCGGTTTTGAAATGCAGGGATGTGCCATGTTTACTGGAACACAGTACACCCCTGCGATTCCCCTGCGCCTGCGCAGATTTGTTCTCCCTGCACCAACGCAGGCATTGTTGCAGCATGATGAAGAGGTGCCTTGATGGGACAGATTGTTTATGTGCAGGGAGGTGTCCCTTCCTGCAGATGTACAAGCTATTATGGCAAGGTGGCATTTCAATGTGTTCTGCAGGACGCAGCACACATGAGAAGGGCAATGCCACAAGGAAGAAGGAAAGCATTTTAGTGGTCATTACAACATTGGCGGTAAAAGCCGCTTACTGCCGTGCAGAAGACCGCTAATACACCGCGGCGGCGGCGGGAGACCGCCACAGCTATTATGACACACATCACGGAATCCGCCGAAATTCGGACACCCACACAATCCCGCCACACCAAAGGTCAGCGATAAACATGCGGAAACAAATCCTCCACCTCCACGCCAACAGAAACACGCCCATGCTATTACGACCCACGAATCCACGCGGCGGTCTTTCAACTGCGGTATTCCATTGGCGGTACACACTGCCGCGCTCAAAATACACACACAGCTCCAAAACACCGCCACATTGGACAATTATAAATACACACACCTGATACACATACACACACCACACCCACACACCCAATACAATATAAAACATACACCCACATCACCCACAAACCCTTACGACCACAATTTCTGAGAGAAGGCCAGACAGAGACAGCACAGAATAGAGAATACCATCACACAGAGGCACACTACACCATCACCCACACAACATCCACGCACAAAACACCACATACCACTACACTCACCACACTCATCAACACATACACCACCCCACACATCACACACAACACCCCATGTGACGCCAAAGACACCCCAGCTTCTCCGAGGAGGAGCTCAGGGTCATGGTTGAGGAAATCATCAGGGTAGAGCCACAGCTATTTGGCTCACAGGTACAGTATACATCAATAGCCAGGAAGATGGAGCTATGGCAAACAATAGTGGACAGGGTCAACGCTGTGGGACAGCACCCAAGAAATAGGGAGGACATCAGGAAGAGGTGGAACGACCTACGGGGGAAGGTGCGTTCCACGGTATCCAGCCACAACATCGCGGTGCAGCGGACTGGCGGCGGACCCCCACCTCCTCCCCCACAACTAACAACATGGGAGGAGCAAGTCTTGTCCATCTTGCATCCTGAGGGCCTCGCAGGAGTCGTTGGAGGAACGGACACTGGTAAGTCAAATTTCAACTATCATATCCCCCACCCTACCTGCATGCTATCACACACCGCCACCCTCACACCCTCCCCGATCACTCCAAATCCTCACCTATCTACCCATGACACCAACCACCCATCCCAACCCCAAAACCTGCATGACCTAACTAAGCATGGATACCCATCACTAAAGCATGCCCACTGCATAGACCCACAACACCCCCCAACCATCACCACACAAGCTCCCACACAGGAATGCTTGCACTGGGGTACACGCACACCCAAACATTGCACACCATTACACACACAAATGCAATAATCATGTACTTATACCCCCGCAGGAACCCGAAGGAACGTCAACACCACTCCACCCCCAGAAGAGGCCCACAGTGACGACAGCAGCTCTGCCCTACTGGATCCTGATGACCAGCCCGGACCATTGTGGGCCTCAGGACAGTCGGTTCCCCTTGCCCAGCCACAGCCCAACACCGAGCTGCCACCCTCCGGGAACACCAGCACAGCACCCACCCAGCAGGCCCATACCTCCCTACCCAGGACAGGTCAATCAGCGGTGTGTCCACCACTACAGGGCACCCAGGCGAACCCACCACCCCAACAACAACAGGGACCTGGGGGCAGTGGTAGTGGGCACACGGTCCAGGGGACGGAGGCACAGGAACACAGGGGAACTAGGAGGGCTGCTGTGCGACAGAGGGAGGACAGGCCAAGGGAACCTACTCTCAACGAGGCCCTCTCCTCCATCATGGGAGCATACCACCACTCCCAGGAGACGATGGCCACGGTCCTGGTCAAGTTGCAGGAGACCCTGCGTCTGCAGGAGGAGCAGTATTTGGGGTTCAGGGAGGAGCTCAGGACCATCGGCTCCGCCCTGGGCACCATCGTAGGGGTGCTGACGGACATTCAAAAGACCTTGAGGGACACCGTGGCACTCCAAGGGGCCCCTGACACTAGCATGGACGACGAACTGCCCACCACCTCCGCCGGCGCTAGTCGACAGGACGCCCCGCCACAGGACCAACACACCAGCACCCCACCCCCTGCAGATGGAGAACCACCACGAAAGCGGTCCCTGAGATCCAGGAACAGGACAGAGCAAGATGGCAAGACCCCCGCCAGGAAATAAGACTACCCTGATTCTCCCCCCACTGTCCCACTTTGTTACCCTGTCCACATTGGAACTGGCCCAGCTCCACTTTCAATGGCCAGATGTGCAATGTACCTGTGAGACTAATAGACTGGACTCTGCCATGGACATTCTTCCATCATGACCTATCCCCATTTCACAACCCCCCTACATTTTTATGCACTTCAATAAACACCCTTGAAACCTCAATAAGATTGGAGTCAGTCAATGATTGTGAACTTTGTATTGTCAATTACAGTGTTAAAAAAAGGTTACCCATTGGAAGGCCAACATACCAATGTCACACATCACAAGCCTTTCAAAGGTGCAAGCTGTTGACACGTAAGTTACCACATTACTGAAACTGAAATGGAAGGGGACAACTCATTTAACAAATAGGGAGTGAAATGTAGGTACAGGATAGAGGTAGATGTGTGAAATTTAATATTATGTGATACATGAAATTGTACTCACCTGTGTCTCACTGAAAATATTGCTGTATGACTGACTCCCTGTTGTCGTTTTCTTCTTCATCAGCTTCATCCTCTTCAATGTCCACAGGCTCCACAGGCTCCACAGCTGCTACAGCACCGTCATCTGGATCATCCTCCTGCAGAAAAGGCACCTGGCGTCGCAATGGCAAGTTATGGAGCATGGAGCAGGCGATGATGATGTCGCACACCTTCTTCGGGGAGTAGAATAGGGATCCACCTGTCATATGGAGGCACCTGAACCTGGCCTTAAGGAGGCCGAAGGTGCGTTCGATCACCCTTCTAGTCCGCCCATGGGCCTCATTGTACCGTTCCTCTGCCCTGGTCCTGGGATTCCTCACTGGGGTCAGTAGCCAGGACAGGTTGGGGTAACCAGAGTCCCCCAATAGCCATACACGGTGCCTCTGGAGTTCACCCATCATATCAGGGATGCTGCTATTCCGCAGGATGTAGGCGTCATGCACTGAGCCAGGAAACATAGCATTAACCTGGGAGATGTAGTGGTCTGCCAAACAGACCATCTGGACATTCATCGAATGATAATTCTTCATGTTCCTGTACACCTGTTCATTCCTGCGGGGGGGACCAGGGCTACATGGGTCCCATCAATGGCACCTATGATGTTGGGGATATGTCCAAGGGCATAGAAGTCACCTTTAACTGTAGGCAAATCCTCCACCTGAGAGAAAACGATGTATCTCCTTACGTGTTTCAGCAGGGCAGACAACACTCTGGACAAGACGTTGGAAAACATAGGCTGGGACATCCCTGATGCCATGGCCACTGTTGTCTGAAATGACCCACTTGCAAGGAAATGGAGTACTGACAGCACCTGCACTAGAGGGGGGATTCCAGTCGGATGGCGGATTGGTGACATCAGATCTGGCTCCAACTGGGTACATAGTTCCTGGATAGTGGCACGGTCAAACCGGTAGGTCACGATGACATGTCGCTCTTCCATTGTCAACAGGTCCACCAGCGGTCGGTACACCGGAGGATTCCGCCATCTTCCAATATGTCCCAACTGACGGTGCCTAAGAAGGACAACAGCGAAGAAACTGTCAGCATTCCTCCAGGTATGTACCCACAGTAACACACAAGACTACACCAGACAAAACCCCTTCCTGTATGTGTGTTGAGTATAGGCCTAGCTATGTGTGACGCAGTAGTAAATGAAGCCATGTGGGCCCCTGAAATGGCGGCTGCCTGACCTCTAAACTGGGACAATGGGATTGTGGGGTAACTGCGCTGGCGTTGGACACCGTCGCGGTAGGCGGTCGTAGAGCGTGGCGCAATGCTGCATTGGTTAACAGTGGACCCTATGGGTCCCAGGAGCCAATGAACAGGTGCGCTGGCGGTGATGATGCGCGCCGCCGCGGACGTCACCACCATTTTCTATCTCTTCAATCACTAGATACCTGACCTTCGACAGGAGAGGACCTACACTGCTAGTGCTGCTGTGACATCGGTCTGGAAGCAACAATGGCTGCTGCGTCTGGGGAAAGGGCCCCTGCCTTCACTGCACAGGAGTTGGAGAAACTTGTGGATGGGGTCCTCCCCCAGTACACGCTACTCTATGGTCCTCCAGACCAACAGGTTAGTGCACAGGGAGCACGTTGGATGGGCTAGGCCTGGGTGGAGAGGGCTGGGTGGATGAGGGAAGGGGGCAGAGTACATAGAACAGTCATGCATGGGGATGAATGGCCACAAGGATAGATTTGGGAGTGGGCCAATTACAACGATGGTGCAGTAGGTAATGACTGTTCCTCTTTCCTTGTGCATGTCATGTAGGTCAGCGCCCACCAGAAGAGGAACATTTGGCGTGCCATCGCTAAGGAAGTCCGGACCCTGGGGGCCCACCAGAGACGGGGCACCCACTGCCGTAAGAGATGGGAGGACATTCGCCGCTGCAGCAAGAAGACGGCGGAGGCTCAGCTGGGGATGGCCTCCCAACGTGGGAGGGATGCCCGTCGCACCATGACCCCCCTGATGTTCAGGATCCTGGCGGTGGCCTACCCGGAGTTGGATGGGCACTTAAGGACATCACAGCAGACACAAGGGGGTGAGTACAACCTCAGCCTATGGACTTTGAGTGCAGTGGAGCTGTCTGGGTGGGGGTGGTGGGCTGTGGGTGTCCCTAGGCCAGGGCAAGTTAGGTAGGCAAGGCCCCTATGTTATGTAGGCCATGTGGCACTCTACACCAGCTCTAAAATAAGCCAAATTGATGTACAGTTGCCCCTTTGCCATCCATGTGGGCAGATTTCTACCATTGCCATGTAGGTGATATCCCAGAAACTGCATGTGCAGAGGGCAGGAGCACGGCGTAATGCAGGGGGCTGCTGCGTTTGTCTTGTCCGCCAACGGTAGCGGTATGACATGCACTAAAACTCTCTTTCTTCTGTCTCCCCCCTTTTCCTGCTCTCCCTGTCCTTCTGTACATCAGCATCAACAGGCGGAGGTACAGTGGCACCGGAGCACGAGGGAGCTGCATCCCACAAGGCCATGGAGGGCCACACCACAGACTCGGAATTCACCAGTGGGACGGAGGGCGAGGGGAGCTTCACGTCGGCCATAGGATCACCAAACAGCGACACAGACTCGTCCGCCGATGGGAGCTCCCCTGTGGTGGCGGCACCAACTGTGCGCCCCACTTCTACAGGTACAGCCGCCACCTCCCCTATCAGCACCGCCCTCCCAGCAGCCCCTCAGCGTTCGCCCTGTGCCCGCTCACCCAGGAGGGTGGGCATCACCTTCGCCCCAGGCACCTCAGGCCCTGTCCCTGTCACCCCTGCTGCCCTCAGTGAGGAGGCCATTGACCTCCTCAGGTCACTCACTGTTGGGCAGTCTACCATTGTGAATGCCATCCAGGTTGTAGAACGATAGTTGCAACACGGTAATGCATTCCTGGAAGGCATTAATTCTGGTCAGGCTGTCCTTCAGCGAACCCTGCAATCTCTGGCCTCAGCACTGATGGCAGCCATTGTCCCTGTGTCTAGCCTCCCCCCTCCAACTTCCTCCACCCAGACCCAATCCCCTGTACCCCAGCCCATCCCAAGCACACCTACAGACCAGCATGCACACAAGTCAACACACACAAGTAGCTCAAGCAAACATAGGCACCACACACACCACAGGCACTCACACAAGCATCACACCCATACAGACACAGCAACATCCACTGTCTTCACTGTGTCCCCCTCCTCCTCTTCTCCCTCCTTCCTCCCAGTGTCATCTACACACACACCTGCATGCACCACATCTACAGGCACTAGGACTCGCACCAGGACACCCAGCACCACAAGCCGCTCACCTGCACTCACCACCTCCACTGCCATATACACGTCCCCTGTGTCCTCTCCCAGTGTGTCTGTGACGCCCCCTCCCAAAGTACCCAAACGCCGGCAATCACTCACCCAACATCCATCCATCTCACGACAGCCTCCAGTACCTGCACCTGCACCCAAAACACCTAAAGTGACACCTCCTACAACCACCTCCTCTTCCTCCACTCCGAGACCCCCTCCAGCTACCCATCCCAGTGTCGGTCAGAAACTGGCACTCTGTGAAATTTACCTTTTTGCCCCGACCCCCCCCTCCAGTTCATCAGTCCTGTCGTAGCGCCTCAGCCAAAAAGCCTCCAGTACCAGTGGTGCATGTACCAGGTTTTTGGAGTGCCCCGTCCACCAGGGCAGGCAGTAGGACCCGGAGCCAAGGCACTGTCAGCCCACCCCCTGTAAAGGCTCTGAAATTGGAGAGTGGACGACGGGACCGTGTCAAGACTCCTGGTGGGACAAAAAGTGAAATGGGATCGAAGGCGATTGGTGAGTCATCTGTAACTCCAAAGAAGGTAGGAAAGGTCCAGAGGAAGTCTCCCCAACCTGTTGTGAGTGTCACGGCAGAGAAGTGCGCCATCATTTCTGGCGGTCCAAACACAACCGCCAGCACCGTCGTTACTGGTCCAGAAACCACCGCCAGAGTCATAGACCAGGATGGCCAAAGTATCGTTACTGGTCAGGAGACCACCGCCACCGCCGGAGTCACAGCCCAGGAGGGCCGAAGTATCG
This sequence comes from Pleurodeles waltl, assembly GCF_031143425.1. Taxonomy (NCBI): domain Eukaryota; kingdom Metazoa; phylum Chordata; class Amphibia; order Caudata; family Salamandridae; genus Pleurodeles; species Pleurodeles waltl. The sequence continues at coordinate 34,028,595 of NC_090442.1, forward strand.
TTACTGGTCCAGAAACCACCGCCAGAGTCATAGCCCAGGAGGGTCCAAGTATCGTTACTGGTCCAGAAACCACCGCCAGAGTCATAGCCCAGGAGGGCCCAAGTATCGTTACTGGTCAGGAGACCACCACCAGAGTCATAGCCCAGGAGGGCCCAAGTATTGTTACTGGTCCAGAAACCACCACCAGAGTCATAGCCCAGGAGGGCCCAAGTATCGTTACTGGTCCAGAAACCACCGCCATAGTCATAGCCCAGGAGGGCCCAGTATTGTTACTGGTCAGGAGACCACCGCCAGAGTCATAGCCCAGGAGGGCCCAAGTATTGTTACTGGTCCAGAAACCACCGCCAGAGTCATAGCCCAGGAGGGCCCAAGTATTGTTACTGGTCCAGAAACCACCGCCAGAGTCATAGCCCAGGAGGGCACAAGTATCGTTACTGGTCCAGAAACCACCGCCAGAGTCATAGCCCAGGAGGGCCCAAGTATCGTTACTGGTCAGGAGACCACCGCCAGAGTCATAGCCCAGGAGGGCCCAAGTATCGTTACTGGTCCAGAAAACACCGCCAGAGTCACAGCCCAGGAGGGCCCAAGTATCGTTACTGGTCCAGAAACCACCGCCAGAGTCATAGCCCAGGAGGGCCAAAGTATCGTCACTGGTCAGGAGACCACCGCCACCGCCGGAGTCAGGGCCATATTTATACTTTTTGACGCACAACTGCGCCAACGCAGTTGTGCGTCAAAAAATGTAACGCCGACTAACGCCATTCTGAAGCGCCATGCGGGCGCCGTATTTATTCAATGACGTTAGCCGGCGTTACCTGGCGCTGCGGAGTGGTGTGCGTAAAACAAAATGACACACACCAGGCAGCGCCGGCGTAGGGGAAAATGGAGCTTGGGCGTCAAAAAATGGGGCAAGTCAGGCTGAGGCAAAATTATCGACTCAACCCGATTTGCGCCATTTTATTTTGATGCCCAGACGCCATTAAGATGACTCCTGTCTTAGCAAAGACAGGAGTCATGCCCCCTTGCCCAATGGCCATGCCCAGGGGACTTATGTCCCCTGGGCATGGTCATTGGGCATAGTGGCATGTAGGGGGGCCCAAATCAGGCCCCCCTATGCCACAAAAAAAAAAAAATACTTACCAGCACTTACCTTAATGTCCCAGGGGTGGGTCCCTCCATCCTTGGGTGTCCTCCTGGGGTGGGCAAGGGTGGCAGGGGGTGTCCCTCGGGGCCTGGGAGGGCACCTCTGGGCTCCTTCCGAGCCCACAGGTCCCTTAACGCCTGCCCTGAGCAGGCGTTAAATAATTACGCTAACGCGGGTAGACGTCATTTATTTTGACCCACCCATACCCGGGCGTCATTTTTGCCCGGGAGTGTAAATACGGCGCACATGCCTCGGAGTAATTTTTTAGAAGGGAACGCCTACCTTGCATATCATTAACGCAAGGTAGGTGTCCACGCTAAAAAATGACGCAAACTCCATGAACTTTGGCGCTAGACGCGTCTAACGCCAAAGTATAAATATAGAGTTTGCTGTGCGTCGAATTTGCGTAAAAAAAACCAACGCAAATGCGGCGCAAACAGAGTATAAATATGGCCCTCAGTGTCCAGGAGGGTCCAGAATCCCACAGCCCCGCTGGGCAATGATGAAACGTCAAGCCACACACCAACGTCCAGTATGGAGTTCGTCATGCCACAGACCAATGTCCAGTGTGGAGTTCGTCATGCCACACACCAATGTCCAGTGTGGAGTTCGTCATGCCACACACCAATGTCCAGTATGGAGTTCGTCATGCCACACACCAATGTCCAGTATGGAGTTCGTCATGCCACACACCAATGTCCGTACCAGAACCGCCATGTCAAAACACCGCTGAACAGGGCAAAGACTGCCATGGCAAAGCACCGCTGAACAGGGCAAAGACCGCCATGGTGAAAACCGCTGAACAAGGCCAAGACCGCCATGGCAAAGCACCGCTGAACAGGCCAAAGACTGCCATGGTGAAGACCGCTGAACAGGGCAAAGACCGCCATGGTCAAGCACTGCTGAACAGGCCAAAGACTGCCATGGTGAAGACCGCTGAACAGGGCAAAGACCGCCATGGTAAAGCACTGCTGAACAGGCCAAAGACTGCCATGGCAAAGCACCGCTGAACAGGGCAAAGACCGCAATGGTGAAGACAGCTGAACAAGGCCAAGACCGCCATGGCAAAGCACCGCTGAACAGGCCAAAGACTGCCATGGTGAAGACCGCTGAACAAGGCCAAGACAGCCATGGCAAAGCACCGCTGAACAGGGCAAAGACCGCCATGGTGAAGACCGCTGAACAAGGCCAAGACCGCCATGGCAAAGCACCGCTGAACAGGCCAAAGACTGAGATGGCAAAGCACCGCTGAACAGGCCAAAGACTGCCATTGCAAAGCACCGCTGAACAGGGCAAAGACTGCCATAATAAAGCACCGCTGAACAGGCCTAAGACTGCCATGGCAAACCACCGCTGAACAGGGCAAAGACTACCATGGTGAAGACCGCTGAACAGGCCAAAGACCATGTGGGTATGAATAGTCCGGCACATCAGGCATCGTTCTCCCATGTGCAGCTGGGACTGTGACAGGACATGTACTTTCACGGGGAGACTCATCCAGTCTGGGCACCAGTCCCACCCAGTACCAGTAGAGAACTGCATCTACTTGCGAAGATGTGGCTTTGCACTCCCCAGGATGGCACAGTGGGCAAACCACCCACTGTAGAGACTTGAGAGACTGTGGCTTTGCACTCCCCAGGATGGCCCAGTGGGCAACCCACCCACTGTAAAGACTTGAGAGACTGTGGCTTTGCATTCCCCAGGATACACCAATGGGCATGGAGCCCCGTCGTAGATCTGACTTCGCATTCATGTGGCTGAGGTGCCCCCCCCTTCCCTTCCCCCTGAGGTGCCTGTAGTGTTTCAATCTGATGCCCCGGCAGTGTCCTCTCGGATTTTGGTCAGGTATCTATTGTGGGCCTTGCCCATGCATTTTTGGACTGTTTGTGCACGGACATTGTTGTGTACATATCTGCACTACTTCTTGTATTGTATATTTATTTTGGACAGATTTCGTGATATATATCAGTATATTTTTTTATGAGTAGTATATTGGCACAATACAAAGTTTGACCGCAATTCGCTTTGTGTTTTCATTCTTCCGGAGGGATTGTGGGTTGTTACTGTGATTTTTGTGACTGCATTGGTGTGTATGTTCTAATATGCGAGGGTGGGGGTGGGGGTGTTTGGTGGGTGTCCCCCTAACTTTTGCCTCCCCCCTCCCCGTGTTGTAGGTGCAGTACTCACCAGTATGTTCTGCGCCTACGTCGCTGTTGGTCGTAGATGAGCAGGAATGCAAGGGCTGGGAGTATTTGAAGTTCCGGCTCCATGGTGTCCTCGTTCCTCGTGGGATGTGTTGAGGTGAGCGTTTTCCCATTGCAAAAGCTGTTTCCGCCGTGTTTTTATCCACGGTGAATCCGCCCCGGAAAAGGTGGTGGATTGGTGTGTTGTGATAGTGTGGGTGGTACATTGTCTTCCGCCTGTCTGTTGGCGGTGTCCGCCGCGCTGTTTGTCTGTACCGCCGTGGCGGGCGGTGTGTTAAAGTGGCTGTCTTAGTTGGCGGTTTCCGCCAGGGTCGTAATTCCCTTTTTTTGTCCGCCAGCCTGTTTGCAGTATTACCGCAGCTTTAACACCATCCGCCAGGGTTGTAATGACCCCCTTTGTCTTGTTACGCCATCCTGACATCACCCCTGGGGTGGTATTTACTTCAGTCCAAGTCTCTGATGTACATGTTGTGTTGGATCTGGGGCAATGACAATATGCAATGGGTGTTGTTGTGGCACAGCCACAGCCACTCTAATTGCACATCTCTTCCAGGCAATGTGCTGCATATTTACTTGGTGGTGTAAAGCCATAGTAAGTGGCTTTTGTCCACACTGTGTATGTGTCGGAGTGCATTGCACAGCCAGAGCGTCACAAGTGTGGCTCCAGTGGCAATGGGACATTTTAATTCAGGGCCTATGTGTCCTGATGCAACCCTTTAGTATGCATTTAGGCTCATATTTATACTTTTTGACGCACAACTGCGCCAACGCAGTTGTGCGTCAAAAATTTTACCGCCGGCTAACGCCATTCCAAAGCGCCATGCGGGCGCCGTATTTATTGAATGACGTTAGCCGGCGCTGCGGACTGGTGTGCGTCAAAAAAAATGACTCACACCAGGCAGCGCCGGCGTAGGGGAAAATGGAGCTTGGGCGTCAAAAAATGGGGCAAGTCAGGCTGAGGCAAAATTTTGGCCTCAACCCGATTTGCGCCATTTTTTCCGATGCCCAACCCCCATTGAAATGACTCCTGTCTTAGCAAAGACAGGAGTCATGCCCTGTTGCCCAATGGCCATGCCCAGGGGACTTATGTCCCCTGGGCATGGTCATTGGGCATAGTGGCATGTAGGGGGGCACAAATCAGGCCCCACTATGCCACCAAAAAAATACAAAAAAAATACCTACCTGCACTTACCTTTCTTTCCCTGGGATGGGTCCCTCCATCCTTGGGTGTCCTCCTGGGGTGGGCAAGGGTGGCAGGGGGTGCCCCTGAGGGCATGGGAGGGCACCTCTGGGCTCCTTCCGAGCCCACAGGTCCCTTAACGCCTGCCCTGACCCAGGTGTTAAAAAACGGTGCCCATCAGGCTGGGCGCCGTTTTTTAAGGCCTGCCCCCTCCTGTGCGTCAAAATGACGTCACAGTGTAAATAAGGCGCACAGGCCTTAAAGTAATTTTTTAGAAGGGAACACCTACCTTGCATATAATTAACGCAAGGCAGGTTCCTCCTTCTAAAAAATGGCGCACATGGTGGAACTTTGACGCCCGCTGCGTCGGACGTCAAAGTATAAATATGGGGCAGTGTTTGCGCCGAATGTGCGTCAAAAATTTTGACGCACATTCGGCGCAAACAGAGTATAAATATGGCCCTAAGTGTGTCCTATGTGCCTCCCCCTTCTGCCATTTGTGAGATTCCAGATAGTCCCCCCGCAACTTACCCTGCATTTGTGGTAGTTCTTGGTAGTCTGCGCTGTCCTGTCCTGCGATTTCAGTGACCAGCTCCTCCGGGATGACTGCTGCGACCATATCCTCCGGCTCATCGAGGTCCTCCTGCGGTGCGGGACTTCCACCTCCAGTCTGCAGTGCTGCCTTTCAGTTCCTGGTCAGTTTCTCATTAGTCCTGCGCTTGCACTCATGCCAGCACTTCTTGCACTCAGTGACAGTCTTCCTCACCTCTGCCACACTGTTGACTTTATCTATTATTGCCTGCCATATTGCCTCTCTCCTAATGATTGGCAAATTAGAGGTGACGAAGATCTGGTGTTGGTGCTCTGTCACCTCTCAGACCAGGATGTCATTCTCCTCCTCTCTAAAGTGACACTTCCCCTTCCTCTTCTCCTTCTCCTGGGACTTTGCTGGTCCCTCCTGGCTTGTATTGGGCTCATTGGGATCTCTCTGGGGTCTCTCCTGGCCTGCATCCTCCAGACTGTCTTCCCAAATGTTTATTTCTTGCTTGTGTGTTTTTTTACGACAATGCTGTTAAATATGGAGCTAACCCGTTTTGCGTCAAACATGCCACAAAACTGTCCAGTGCCACTTTTGCAGCATTAGCTTAATAATTTTTTTACGGCATGTTGCAATGGTTGGCGCCATTTATTTTTACACTAACCACTCCTTAGCTCCACTGTGCAGCATTTTTGAAATATGGCACACTGATGGCGCTAGGGAATGACAGTAGCTTGTGTTAAAAGTTTTGACAAACAACACAGTTGTGCGTCATTTTTCATTAATGTGGCCCTCTGATTGTGACAGAGAACAGTTTGTGTCTATGAAAGAGAAAACCATCATAAGATAATGAGCACATTTTCTCAGTTTTTCTAACGTTTTTGTAGCACAACATAAAATATTTGGCGAAAAGGAAATCCTCCAGATTAAGCACATTCTAACCCACTCTGTCTTGAGTTTTGCATAACCCATCTCTTTTTAGCTTTCCTGCTGTTGAGTTCCAGAAGAAAGTGAAAAGTGGTCCATTCAGATGGTTAAGGTTGTTCCTTGTGGGAGGGTAAACTACTGCAAGATACAGAAGGATGGGTAATATTACTGCTTTTATTCCCAGGATTTTCCCTTCCATAGTGAGTTTTCTGGTTTTCCATAGTTCTGGTTTGTTCAGGACTTTGCAGTGCAGATTTGGCCTCGTTGGGCCACATTAGCGTAAAATGAAATGACACAAATGTGGCGCAAGGAGGCGCTCGGGCTCGCCCCAATATTTTGTATTTCTAACCCTGAAAATGAATGTGATGCAGGCCAATAAATACAAAGAATAATATGGTCTCTTTTTTCCCTTCTGCCCTATCTCGGGATTTACCGTAAGGGCACGCTTTCATTTGTGCTTTCATTAATTGCTGTCACTCTCTGCCAGGGACAGTAATGTCGCCCAAAATTGAATTGTTGTTGTATAACTTTATTTCGGCTAAAAGCCATAAAAGTAGACAATACAAAACATAACATGATTAGGGGACATATTAATTAACAATTATAAGGATAGCATTGTTTTTAAGAATTTTACAATATGCCAAAAGATATAAAAATATTAAGTCATTATAATTTGGCTCCAATCAATTAAAACTTATCAAACTAAATAAATATAATCTAAAACCAAATTATTAAAAACACATGATTATAAAAATTCTCTTAGTTCATATCTCCCTCATATCTCATCACTGAGGGACCGGTTTTATCATTTATCTCAGTTATCTGGTGTAAAGGGAGATAATTCCATAATTTACTTTAAGAACCCTTGGAGAATAATGAGGTCACAAATTTATAAAAAAACGAGCAAGTCATCATTAAAATCTGAAGATCCAGACCATTGAGACTTTGGCTTCATCCAGTTAAGGCCTAGTATATAAAATGAATATAAGAGGAGGATGCTGGCCTGCAACATGAGGGGGAACTACAGAACACGGCCGCTGGCATATGCAGGCGGCAACAGATAATCAACAATTTCTTTTAATATAATCACCTTCACCACTTTAGTTAACTAATTTAAATAAACACCTATAATATTCATCATATCATGGTCTGGCTATTCATTTTTGCACACCTTCATCTCTACTTGCCTCATGGAGCATTGCTGAGATACTGATTAGGACACTGAACATCCCAGAGCTAATGTGATGCCTAACATACAATGGTCACATACACACACACTCTTAATGACATATATCATGTACATTTCTCCTTTGCAGGCCAATTGCAGAGGACCACAACTATTTCACACATACATGTTGAAATCAAGGTCCAACACAGCATACGGCACACAGCTAAGACACCATCACTCAAAAAGAGGAAAACAAGCCTCATACATGAGGCAGTCAATGTGCTTTTGCATCAGTAACAGGAATGTCTGACCAGACCCTTGACAGCAGTAAGTCCAACTGCATCCAATATTTGCAAGGATTATCTGTGACCAGAGTTCCATAGAAGCAGAACATAGACAGCGCAAGTGCCACACATATGAGCAGCATTGCATACATGACATTCCATGTACATGTCAGCCCATTTCATAACTCCTGACACATCCATGCACCTGGTCACAACCTGTAGGAGGCTGGCCTGGCTTGTAGTGGGTACCAAGGGGTACTTACACTTTGTACCAGGTCCAGTTATCCCTTATTAGTGTAGAAGAGGTGTTTCTAGCAGCTTAAGCTGATAGAAGGTAGCAATAGCAGAGCAGCTTAGGCTGAACTAGGAGACATGCAAAGCTCCTACTATACCACTGGTGTCATATACACAATATCATAAGAAAACACAATACACAGATATACTAAAAATAAAGGTACTTTATTTTTATGACAATATGCCAAAATTATCTCAGTGAGTACCCTCAGTATGAGGATGCCAAATATACACAAGATATATGTACACAATACCAAAAATATGCAGTAATAGCAAAAGGAAGTAATGCAAGCAGTGTAAAGTTACAGTGGATTGCAATAGGAGCACATAGGCATAGGGGCAACAAAAACCATATACTCCAAAAGTGGAATGCGAACCACGAATGGACCCCAAACCTATGTGAGCTTGTAGAGGGTCGCTGGGACTGTAAGAAAACAGTGAGGGTTAGAAAAATAGCCCACCCTAAGACCCTGTAAGGTAGGTGTAAAGTGCACCTACAACCCCCAGAGAGCACAGAAGTCGTGATAGGGGGTTTCTGCAAGGAAGACCAACACCAGCAATGCAACAACAGTGGATTTCCGGACCTGAGTACCTGTAAGACAAGAGGACCAAGTCCAAGAGTTGCGACAGTGTCGAGAGTGGGCAGATGCCCAGGAAATGCCAGCTGAGGGTGCAAGGAAGCTGCCACTGGATGGAAGAAGCTTGGTGTTTTGCAAGAACGAACAGGACTAGGAACTTCCCCTTAGGAGGATGGATGTCCCACGTTGTGAAGAAGCTTGCAGAGGTGTTCCCACACAGAAAGACCGCAAACAAGCCTTGCTAGCTGCAAGGGTTGCGGTTAGGGTTTTTGGATGCTGCTGTGGCCCAGAAGGGACCAGGATGTCGCCACTTGGATGAGGAGACAGAGGGGGTGCCCAGCAAGTCAGGGAGCCCTCACAGAAGCAAGCAGCACCCGCAGAAGTACCGGATCAGGCACTTAGAAGGGGAGTGAACCGGAGTCCACCCGAAGTCAGAAAAGGGAGTCCCACGACGCTGGAGGACAACTCAGAAGGTTGTGCACTGCAGGTTAGAGTGTCGGGGATGCAGGCATGGGTGTGCATGAAGGAAATCCTGGAAGAGTGCACAGGAGCCAGAGCAGCTGCAAATCACATAGTACCAAGCAATGCAGTCTAGCGTGGGGAGGCAAGGACTTACCTCCACCAAACTTGGACTGAAGAGTCACTGGACTGTGGGAGTCACTTGGACAGAGTTGCTGAGTTCCAGGGACCACGCTCATTGTGCTGAGAGGGGACCCAGAGGACCGGTGATGCAGTCTTTTGTTGCGGGGGAAGATTCCGTCGACCCACGGGAGATTTCTTCAGAGCTCCTGGTGCAAGAAGGAGGCAGGCTACCCCCAGAGCATGCACCACCTGGAAACAGTCGAGAAAGCCAGCAGGATGAAGCGATACAAGGTTGCTAGTAGTCGCCTGGCTACTTTGTTGCAGTTTTGCAGGCATCCTGAGCAGTCAACGGTCGATCCTTTGGCAGAAGGTGAAGAGGGAGATGCAGAGGAACTCTGATGAGTTCTTGCATTAGGTATCTGAAGAATTCCCCAAAGCAGAGACCCTAAATAGCCAGAAAAGGGGGTTTGGCTACCTAGGAAGTAGGATAGGCTAGTAACACAGGTAAGAGCCTATCAGAAGGAGTCTCTGACGTCACCTGCTGGCACTGGCCACTCAGAGCAGTCCAGTGTGCCAGCAACACCTCTGTTTCCAAGATGGCAGCGGTCTGGAGCACACTGGAGGAGCTCTGGGCACCTCCCCTGGGAGGTGCAGGTCAGGAGAGTGGTCACTCCCCTTTCCTTTGTCCAGTTTCGTGCCAGAGCAGGGCTGGGGGATCCCTGAACCGGTGTTGACTGGCTTATGCAGAGATGGGCACCATCTGTGCCCATCAAAGCATTTCCAGAGGCTGGGGGAGGCTACTCCTCCCCAGCCCTGACACCTTTTTCCAAAGGGAGAGGGTGTAACACCCGCTCTCTGAGGAAGTCCTTTGTTCTGCCTTCCTGGGCCAGGCCTGGCTGGACCCCAGGAGGGCAGAAACCTGTCTGAGGGCTTGGCAGCAGCAGCAGCTGCAGTGAAACCCCGGGAAAGGCAGTTTGGCAGTACCCGGGTCTGTGCTAGAGACTCGGGGGATCATGGAATTGTCTCCCCAATGCCAGAATGGCATTGGGATGACAATTCCATGATCTTAGACATGTTACATGGCCATGTTCGGAGTTACCATTGTGACGCTATACATAGGTAGTGACCTGTGTATAGTGCACGCGTGAAATGGTGTCCCCACACTCACAAAGTCCGGGGAATTTGCCCTGAACAATGTGGGGGCACCTTGGCTAGTGCCAGGGTGCCCACACACTAAGTAACTTAGCACCCAACCTTCAACAGGTGAGGGTTAGACATATAGGTGACTTATAAGTTACTTATGTGCGGTGTAAAATGGCTGTGAAATAATGTGGGCATTATTTCACTCAGGCTGCAGTGGCAGGCCTGTGAAAGAATTGTCAGAGCTCCCTATGGGTGGCAAAAGAAATGCTGCAGCCCATAGGGATCTCCTGGAACCCCAATACCCTGGGTACCTCAGTACCATATACTAGGGAATTATAAGGGTGTTCCAGTATGCCAATGTGAATTGGTAAAGCCTGTTAGTGACAATTTGTAAAGCAGAGAGAGCATAACCACTGAGGTTCTGGTTAGCAGAGCCTCAGTGAGACAGTTAGGCATCACACAGGGAACACATAGATATAGGCCACAAACTTATGAGCACTGGGGTCCGGGCTAGCAGGGTCTCAGTGACACATAACAAACATACTGACAACATAGGGTTTTCACTATGAGCACTGGGCCCTGGCTAGCAGGATCCCAGTGAGACAGTGAAAACACCCTGACATATACTCACAAACAGGCCAAAAGTCGGGGTAAAAAGGCTAGAAAGAGGCTACTTTCTCACACAACCCCCCTGTCTGAAGAGGCCCCTGGAATACTAAGATGTGTACCCTAATATTCCCTCCTCTACACACACAGACCAACATTAGCAATCCAGTGTGCTACACCCTTTCCTATGGTATGCCATTGTCATAGAACATCTGACTGCATGGACGTCAGGTTAATTTATTCACTGTCTTCTAGTTTCAAAGCCCTGTTAGCACCTGTAGATTGCTTCCCATGTGAAAATGTCTGTTGGCCCTTAGAATGCAAGTCTCACCTACAGGACTGGTGAGAAACAGATGCAGCCCACACCTGTGATCACCTCCATGCACACCACCCATTTCAAAAGTACTGCCCCTGCTGATGCCTGGAACAGCATAGGAGTTGCCATTAGCCAATTACACCGTTAAGCATTGATACTAATTAAGCTGTGTAACACAGCCCTTGGGTTCATTTGTCACCTTCAAAAACACAGGACATACGCAGTTTGACACGTCAACTCTCTAGTTTGTCCTCCAAACAGTGTGAGTCAGACCACTGATTATGTAACTTGTCAATTGCTGGATCCTGAATCACCCTGCATTTTGTCAGCCTAGCTGGCATCTGTCTGTACGTCACACTAAAGTATCCCTGTGTCTACAGATGTACCACACTTGTGTTAGCAAACCTCCCATTCATCAGGGGGTATTGGGCATGGGCTTCTTCAATGCATACACAAATAAATTGGATAGCATCATCTGCCTTTTAACTGTACCATTTGAGTTAAATCCTCTAGGAAAAGCAAAATTCATGCCCATCCTTTGTCTGGGTCGCATTTATGCATGAATGACAAAGTGTGACAGTGTCCCAGGGCCCTAGGCAGGGATTGGGTACGGGGTTTTCAGCACAACCAGCAACCTCTGATAATGTCCATGAAAAATACACACATGTCAGGACCATGACAGTTCACACACAGAATCACAGTGCTCACAACATAGTGATGGGCCGTGTCTGGTGAATAGCTGTAAGAATAATCAGCACAGGGGCTATGATGTTCCCAGATGCAGTGGGAATTGCAGAGGCTAACCTGTGTACAAATGTTGTAATGACACCTGCCGGAACATGACACCTGAGACATTATCTCACTCAGCACACCAAGGTTGCCCTGTTGACTGTCTCATTACACGTCTTTAGTGACAGGGTGGGACCATCCCCATGTAGGTTCACATGTCCACATCCACTTTACTCACATTGATCAACCAAGGATACTCAGTAGATACAGGAATAGCTGCCACTGACTCATGATGAGTCCTGGACCGAACTGTGACATATTACACCCCAAAAAATATACAGGATCATCACTGGACCACACACATGAACAAGACACCTATGTGCAATTGATCACTGGAAATATGTGGACACTTGGGGGCATATTTATACTCTGTTTGCGCCGAATGTGCGTAAACAATTTTGACGCACATTCGGCGCAAACCCTGCTCCATATTTATACTTTGACGTCCGACGCAGCGGGCGTCGAAGTTCCACCATGTGCGCCATTTTTTGGAAGGGGGAACCAGCCTTGCATTAATTATATGCAAGGTAGGCGTTCCCTTCCAAAAAATGACTTAAAGGCCTGTGCCCCATATTTATACTGTGACGTCATTTTGACGCACAGGAGGGGGCAGGCCTTAAAAAACGGCGCCCAGCCTGATGGGCGCCGTTTTTTAACGCCTGGGTCAGGGCAGGCGTTAAGGGACCTGTGGGCTCGGAAGGAGCCCAGAGGTGCCCTCCCCTGCCTCCAGGGACACCCCCTGCCACCCTTGCCCACCCCAGGAGGACACCCAAGGATGGAGGGACCCATCCCAGGGAAGTTGAGGTAAGTTCAGGTAAGTATTTTTTTCGTTTTTTTGTGTGGCATAGGGGGCCTGATTTGTGCCCCCCTACATGCCACTATGCCCAATGACCATGCCCAGGGGACATAGGTCCCCTGGGCATGGCCATTGGGCAAGGGGGCATGACTCCTGTCTTTGCTAAGACAGGAGTCATTTCAATGCAGGTTGGGCGTCAAAAAAATGGTGCAAATCGTGTTGAGGCCAAAATTTTGCCTCAGCCTGACTTGCCCCATTTTTTGACGCCGAAGCTCCATTTTCCCCTACGCCGGCGCTGCCTGGTGTGAATCATTTTTTTTTACGCACACCAGTCCGCAGCGCCGGCTAACGTCATTCAATAAATAAGGCGCCCGCATGGCGCTGTGGAATGGCGTTAGCCGGCGTTAACATTTTTGACGCACAACTGCGTTGGTGCAGTTGTGCGTCAAAAAGTATAAATATGGGCCTTGCTGTCTTGGATGCTGGTCCACCACAGCCACTTGATAGTTGGGGCTCACTTCTATGGCCTCAACTGTGGTGTCATACATTTGAGATTCACCCTTGTCTGTCTGTACAAACAAAATGGTACCCACTTCCTCAATGCATGTGTATGACTCACTGTGGGATTCACCAACTAGTGCCTAGGAAGCTGTTACCAATACTCTAGGACATAGGATGTAGAAAATGTGGACCATTGACATGAGCAAGCGTCTGACATCTATCTGGTGCATGCTATGTCACATGTAGTGTCTGCCTGACCCTAAATCTTGGAAGTCCACTTTATGAAATTTGCTACATGTATGACTAACACATGCCCTCTCTAATTTCCACAATGACTTGCATCTAAGGATTGGACACATGGACATCACATTCATACAAGCATATGTACAAATATGATTTATGTGATACACACACACTTGGTCAACAAATACATTAGTTGCCAAAGAACACACTTTGAGCCAAAGGCATTCAAGTATTGTACATATGTGCGTCACATTGCTATCCTCTCCTTGTGCCAAACATGCCCAATTTGTGCAACACATATATATAGGCCACACTTATGACCAACTATTGCGTCAGCCAACTGTAAAAATACTGTGAAGGGAGTAGCGGATTATGGTCCGCTGCAGTATGATGTCACACATGTGAACATACACCATCAACACCATAGTGTCTTCAATCAGCCAATCTCTGATGTGTCCCAAATGTAACATAACAAAAAAACAAGAAAAATTGCCCAAAACCAGTTAATGCACTGAAATGTTGATGTTCCTAGCTTTATGCGTCATTTTTTGTCTACCAAAACTGTATTTGCGTAATTTTTTTGACGCACAGGAGTGAAAATTAGCCCGCATCCAGATATGTGTACAGGCCATGTACTATTATGTGGATGCGGGCTAATTTTCACTGCTGTGCGTCAAAAAAAATTACGCAAATACAGTTTTGGTAGACAAAAAATGACGCATAACGCGAAAAAGGCAGGACTTTTCATACAGGAAGTGATGTAATAGGATATCCTGTTTACAGATCATTTACAGTGGGTGTAATTTCACTTTCACTTTGCAGTCTATGATCCTTCTAGACTGTGTGGCTGTGTAGAGAGTGGTGTCCTGAGATTTTGTGTTTTTGTGTCCTGTGTGCTATCTGTAAAGTCCATTTGTGAAATAAATATTGTTGCTGTATACTGTACTACTGTGTTTTGTCTACATGTGTCCAATTATCTTGTGTTTTTGTTGTTTGTGGGAGTCTGTTGTGGGTAGTTTTAGTTTGGGGATAGTTGGGCTCTTTTAGTGGTTAAGTTTACTTTTCATCTGTATTTGTACCCCTACTTTCCCCCTTTTCCCCTTTCTATTTCTTTTACCCCCTATTCCCTTTCACTTTTCAAGTATGTCTGGTAGGCCACGTCTTGGCAGGATGGGTGAAGAGGAGTTGGGGGGCTTCATCTGACTTGTGTGCCATTTCTTGCCACTCATGATCCAGGCAGGGTGATACAGGGGTATCTAACAGAGGCACGCAGAATCCGGTGGGGAAAGGTGCTGCATCACCTGCAGCGTGTGTATGCCAGCCAGAGGAGTGACCACCAGCTGAAACACCGGTGGGCTGACCTCATCACCAGGGAGCAGGATCTCTTGGACCACCTGGGAATCATGATTGGTGGCACTGTTGGTGAGTACTAATCATGTAAATGTGCACGATTAAATGCTCTGTAGTGACATAAGAGGATTTGTACAATGTCTGCCAGCTAACTTGCTGACTGTGTGTAATGCTGGCGAAACATAAAGGGATAATTGATGCACTATGGCAAGTATCACAATTGCTAGCTGTCAGGTAGCACGTGCTCAGCAAACTTACAGGATACCTTTCCATGAAGTAAATTGGTGCGGCCTTTTTGTCAGAAAAACAAACAAAATAGGAGCCAATCATGTCTATATAGGGTACTATTGACAGAGAAGTAAAGATGTACCAACATATTGGCTAACTGTGTTGAGGCAATAGCTAGCCTGACTTTAAAATCACTACATGATGCTGAAAATTAGTGCTGCCTTCACGTCAATTGATAATAGTAAAGTGGCTCAGACATATGTCTCATGTGAGTCTGGTGAGTGTGGAAGGAAAGCGTTCACGGAAGTACTAGGAATGTTTGGGTTTATTGTGCTCCTTGATCTTTTTGGATACATGTCAGATCTGGATTTGAAAACATAGTGAAAATGTGTAAGGTGCCCTCAGCTAACATCTTAGAATGTTTTTTGGAATTAGTTGTGCCACATTCCAAATATGGATGGCAGTCCAAGTGTATGCACATGGCTTCACACCTCCATGGTTGGTGCAAATCACCATAGTTGGACCACATCAGTTGAATCAAAAGTAACAACAGGGGGTCTTGGAAAAGTCCCTGCCCCTTCCTCTGTACATTGTACCTATGTGTCATTAATGTGTCATGGCCACAAGGCATGTTTGACTGGTAATGCAGTCCTCAAGTAACCAGGATTTGGATGTCTCTCTTGGATGCACATGATGAGACGATTACACTCCATAATGTTTTCTGCTCACCAATTACGGGGCATGTTTGCAACCACATGATAGTTAGGGCCTATGTATGTGTGCAGATATGTGTGTAACTGTCACAGGAGACCCATGCTATGAACAAGTTGGCCGTGATATATCAGATGCAGTACTATCATGTCTGGATGGCTGCCATTTCCTTATTCAGCCTACACATTGTATATGTTTATGAAATGGTTGTGCTGTGCACAGATTTTGAGTACATTTCTTCCTTCCATACAGGTGGACCGGCACCCTACACTGTGGGAGAGGTGGCATTTGAGGACCCCGACCACTCCAGTAAGTGTTGATATGTCTCTTATGTGTTGTGTTTGCTGGTTATGGACTCGTGTGTGTTGAACGCATAGCAAGGTGTGATGCGTTGGGCAAGCTTTTCTCTTGTTCCATGAGTGGGAATTCAGTTTCTCACATGTTTTGAGTTGGCCAATGCGTATCCAATGCTATTATGTAGGGATTGTAGGCCATTCCTGTAGGCCCCACTGTGAGTACAGGGGTTAGTCATGTGGATGACACTTGTATCAACAAGAGTCACACTGGAAGTCAGCTCCGATTTGGTCAGCCTGTCAGACCCACATTCTCCAAGATTGGTACAGCAAATTGCTTTCCAATAGACATCTGCTTCCCTATTTACCTACGTAATTATGAAACAGTAGGTAGAACCTCCTAGCAGCATGTACTTCCACATGTAATGCTACAAGTATGGGGAACTTGAGTGCAATGGCCTAGGTGTGCATGTAATTCATGATCATTGGTGTTCTTGCAACTCTGTGTCTGATGTAAGTCAGGCCTTACTGGAAGTATATGTTGTGTACCAAGTTCTGCATTTCCTGACATGTGTGGCCCTATGATTGCTCTAGGGTTTGCTGACTCCTAATTGTTGATAGACCTTACCTGTGGTGTGTGTGTAGAGCCAAACAAGTGTGGAGTTTTCTATACACTCCTCGGTGTACATGTTGTTGGAAATTGATAGTTGTTTATCCACCCCCCCCACTCTCAAACACGGGCATGGGTTTGTGAATGGCGTACCTAGTACTGATGCTACCAGTATGTTACACATACATGTGAATAAGTGAAGGTTTGGTTGCAACCTAATATACACACTCAGGTTTGGCACTTGGTACTATACTGGCAAGTCCAGTTACAACTTGCAGACCATGTGGCTTTAGTTTTGCTTTCCGTACCCTGACATTTGTAGCCCAGGTCTTGACGGAGGATATGCAGCATGATTCTTAGCTGATAACTGGCAGAACTCAGATTGCAAGTCAAAGCCAGTTGTTACCCATCTTGTAGGTTATGGGTGTGCTATGTGTGATGTGACCTTTGTAGGCTGGCCTGCCATGTACTTCCTCAGGGACATTCAATGATCTGTCTTGTGATATGAGCTGTTACAAGTACAGTAGATGTATTGTCTGATTAACTTCTTGTGCCATTTCACACAATGCAGTTACTAATGTAGAATATCTGCATTTGACTTCGCAGCTGCAAACATGACTCCAGACCAGGTCCGTGAATTCCAGCGCCGGGCTATGAGATACCAGCACATCCTGCTGGTGGAGTCGGGGTTCAGGAGGATGGCCCGGCGATATCGCCATGAACGGCCTCCGGGGCATGGAGAGCCTTCCCACAGGGTGGCCCTACTTTGCCCACCACAGCCACCACCAGCACAACCACCAATCCAAGCCAGGTGGCCCCACCCACAGCTGGGACTGTTGGTCCTACATCTGCTGGACTTCCAGGCCCCAGCCTTGCCACTGGTGCAGGACAGCCCACTAGGCCTGGCACCACACACACACATAGACCTCCTCCACCGGTACCCAGACTGCCACAGCTCCATCTGTTGACCCTGCAGCCTTCCACAACATGGACCGTAAGATGGACCATGTGCTGCACAAGTTGAGCCACCTGAGCCAGGATGTGCGCCACATTAACCCGCGTGTTAAGTCTATTAAAAGGACCCTCCAGAGGGCCAACCTCTAGACATTTTTTGATGGACATGATTCCCTCCCCTCCCTCCTCTTTCCTTGTTCTTATAGTTAGTTGGCTTAGGGGGCTTAGAGTTAGGTTAGTATAGGCTGTTAGTTTAGTTAGTGTTAGTGGGTGGGTGGTGGGCGGTCCAGATTCTTTATATTTTTACTTATTAAGTGTGTGGGTGGGTGGGTGGGGGCCTATGTTGGGGTACTTGTGTGTTTAAATTAAAAAAAATTAAAAAAACATTAAAAAAATAATTTAAAAAAAAAACCAAAAAATATATATTTGTTTAGGATAGTATAGTATGTGTTTAGGTTAGTATGTGTTGTCCTCCATGTGTCCCGTCTCATAAGGGGGGTGGGGGGTAGATGTTTAGAACGTTTCTTTGCATGTGATAAGTAAGTGTAGCTTAGGTTAGTTAGGGACAGTTGTGGGTAATGAGTAGTCAGGGTAGATTAGGGTAGGTAAGATTTTTCCCTCAGTTTCCTCTATTGTGATTAGCATCACATAAATATTTGGTTAACCGTTAATAGGTTGTGTTGAATGGTACTTGATCGTGGGTTTGGATTCAGTGTACATACATTTTGTACTATCACATTTGTGTCCTATGCTACAAACAAATCCCAACTGAGCTGTACAAATGGCAGCTAGCCCAGAGCTACCTTGCAAAGTGTCGACCCTTCGTTGCAACCACCAATCACAGTTAATATGGATGACAATGTGTTTCTGTTGATAAGTGTGTTTTGAAAGTCACAAACAGTGCTTCAAGACTTGGTATTGGGGAAACAGTTTTAGGTCTGACTGCAGTGTGATGATCAAGGACACCCTTATAAGATGAGTTCTCATTGGCACTCTTGTATTCTTGTCTTCATGACTCTCATACATCAATTGCGACACAGGTCAGCATGATTACCTATTTGTATGTAAACTCAGACACTTTCATTTATGCAGTTTTTGTAGTGTTTGCTTATATTAGTGTGCCTTGTTATTTGTGTTATATTTGCATGATGACAACATTTTGAGGCCACTATTTGATGACTTAGTTATCCCCTGAGGAAGCATTCATCTGTCCAACACAGCATGATGGTGTATGGTTTCTCACTTCATCCGATTTGTCCCTCAGGATGGGCAGAGTATGATGCAATCATGGGCACTGTGCAGATTTCTCTGACTACATAGGGGCATATTTATACTCCGTTTGCGCCGAATTTGCGTCGCTTTTTCGACGCAAATTCGACGCAAAACTAACTCCATATTTATACTTTGGCGTTAGACGCGTCTAGCACCAAAGTTCATGGAGTTAGCGTCATTTTTTGGCGTGAACACCTCCCTTGCGTTAATGATATGCAAGGGAGGCGTTCCCGTCTTAAAAAATGACTCCGAGGCATGTGTGTGGTATTTATACTCCCGGGCAAAAATGACGCCCGGGAGTGGGCGGGGCAAAAAACCCCGCATTTGCGCCTCTTTTTAACGCCTGGGTCAGGGCAGGCGTTAAAGGACCTGTGGGCTCTGAAGGAGCCCAGAGGTGCCCTCCCCTGCCCCCAGGGACACCCCCTGCCACCCTTACCCACCCCCGGAGGACACCCAAGGATGGAGGGACCCATCCCAGGGAAGAAAAGGTAAGTTGGGGTAAGTATATATTTTTTTTTTTTTTATTTTTTTTTTTGGCATAGGGGGGCCTGATTTGTGCCCCCCTACATGCCACTATGCCCAATGACCATGCCCAGGGGACATAAGTCCCCTGGGCATGGCCATTGGGCAAGGGGGCATGACTCCTGTCTTTGCTAAGACAGGAGTCATGTTGATGGGGGATGGGTGTCGTAAAAAAATGGCGCAAATCGGGTTAAGACGATTTTTTTGCCTCGACCTGACTTGCCCCATTTTTAGACACCCATACGCCATTTTCCCCTACGCCGGCGCTGCCTGGTGTACGTGTTTTTTTTTCACGCACACCAGGCAGCGCCGGTCGGCTAACGCCGGCTAACGCCATTCTATAAATACGGCGCCCGCATGGCGCTTCAGAATGGCGTTAGCGCAGATTAGCGTCAAAAAGTATAAATACGGGCCATAATATCAGGACAGTTGTATTGACAAGCTATGTAATTTGACAGTAGGCACATTTCAGTTATCTACTGCACAGTTGATATGTCACATTACCCAGAGACAGATTTGTTGTGTAAGTGCTATTTATTGAAAAGTGCTGTAGTGCTATCTGTAAATTGTCCATGATTGTGAGTCCATTATAGTGACATCTTACATTGTGATCCAACACAAGGGGTTACCAAAATGCTTTTGACATGCTAGGGTTGCTGTTTCAGACAGTGCAGAGGGACAGAATTTGCCAATGAGTAGGAGAGAGACAATCACTGGGCTGGGTGACAAGATATACAGTGGTTTGCAGAACAGTGCTTGAGTACAGTTGTTGCAAGACTGGCAAGTTACAAAGCGCAGGACCTTAGTAAATGTTGGCCATGTGGCAGGGACTAGTACTTCTGGGTCATTTTCCTTGTGAATGTGATCTGTTCCATGTCTTCTTCTTCTGATGTGTGTGTTGCCTCCTCTGTCCTTGTTGTTGTTGGTTGTGAAGGGGCAACACACACCTCAGTGTTAGAAGACGTGGAGTCAGACATCCCGGTCGCTGCTACCTGTGAAGGTCTTAAGGGCAGTACTGCAGCAAGGAGGGCCTGCTGATTCTTAAGAATAGCAGCCACATCATGATGGTAGGCAGCCAGGTCGGCCCTGAAGGGTTCAATGTTGCATTCGTGCACGTGTTGACAGGTTTGCTGTTGTAGGTGTTGGGTCAACTGTATCACAGCTGTGCTGATTTCCTTCTGGGTTTTCTGCAGTTCCTGCAAGTTAGATGTTAGGGCTTGCATAGCTGCTGCCTGATCTGCAGATGACATCATGCACGAACGCATCCCCTCAAGGCTGACTGCCATATTTTGCATCCCCACCTGCACCTCCTTGGCCAGCTCCCGCTGTACTCCAACTACAGTTCTCTCAAAGCTGGTGCCAGTGTCGTCTGAGTCCTCAGCTGTATTGGAGCTGGCAGGTCTTACAATTGGGGTGGTGGGTGGATCCTCTGTGATGGCTGCTTCTTTGGTGCTCCTCCTTGTGACTGAAGGTGGGGTCTGGAGGGTTTCAAGGACCTTTTGGATAGTCTCCTGGGGAATGTTTATCGGCTCGTCATCCATGTCATCGGGGAAATCTGGGACAGGCATATCCGCAGGAGATCCATCTTCCTCTGCAATGCAACAGGGTACAATTAGTGTGTCTGTGTTGTGGCAATTTTGATGTGACGTGCCTGCCTTTTGATGAATTCATTTTGTGATCTTGTTTTGTGTTAATTGCTCCAGTCCTTCAGGTGGGCATCATTCTTCCAAGCCTATGGCCCACCTGCATGTCACATGTATGTTATTGAGTTATTAGACTTGTCAGCATCATCGCCTCTACGTATTGGTTTAGGCCAAATAGAGAATTGCCACCTTGTTGTCCTACTCAAGCCTCCGTCTACATCCATTCTCATGGTGAGACCTTTCACTGGCTGTGGGTGTTCTGTTGGCCCTGGCAGCACACTTAACAATCTGGACCTGCCTTAATCTCTGATCTTTCACATCCACTTAAATGTATTTGACATGTGGCATATCCTATGCATGGCAATGTTATGATCTGATATGGA
Organism: Pleurodeles waltl; assembly: GCF_031143425.1. NCBI lineage: Eukaryota > Metazoa > Chordata > Amphibia > Caudata > Salamandridae > Pleurodeles > Pleurodeles waltl. The sequence goes on from NC_090442.1 coordinate 34,049,854, forward strand.
TGTTGACATTGGTAATGTGTACTGCTGATGTTGGGGAAAGTGTGTTACATTGGATTGCCCTGATTTCCTCCTCTGACTGTGCAGGTGTATTTCAGTGACCATTTACATGTGTCCCCCCTCAATGCTGTTTTCTGAGCAGTATGACATTTGGGATGTTGCATTGTTACCCAGGCACAGGATGGACCCTGACATATGCAGCATGGATGTGTCCTTAGTGCTGTGTAGCTCCTATTGTTGTTTACATTGGCTGATGTCTGCGACAACTATGGGCATTGACATTTGAGAGTACTGGGGCCTTGTCTTGTTTCTGGGGATTGTTGAAGTTGTCATCCTCACCCCCTAATTTAGGTGTGAATGATCCATGGGGAGGTTACTGCCATTGGCTACTTGAGCTGCACACAGAGCGGGGGTGGTAGTGGCAACTGTTGTCGCAGTTACATTCCAGTTGTCGGTATGGCTGGAGGTTGTAAGAGGGCCCTAGTTAATGTATAGGGGTATGGTGCTGACGTGTGCCGGATGTCAGTTTGACGTTGTGGCCTTCCCTCCTGGCGTGGCTTTCCCTTTGCTCCATCATTGGCATGACAGCATGCCCCCATGGGATTGTTGTTGGTGTTGTGTAATGATGTGCCCCAGGTCTTCTCAGAATGGCCCCTGCCCCCCTGCCGTGCCCCTTTACCCATACCACTCCATGTATAAGATGACTTCCATGCATTTTGTGGTCGGTATCCCCCCCGGTTGTAGATGACATTATTGCATTTTAATTCCCCATGCGACTTACCCTGCATGTGCGTTGTCTCCTGGTAGTCTGCGCTGTCCTGTCCTTGAATCCCTGTGACGATCTCCTCAGGGATGACGGCTGCGACCATCTCCTCCATGTGGTCCTGGGCCTCCTTGTGTGCTGGACTCCCCCCTCCAGTCTGCAGTGCTGTCTTCCTGTTCCTGGCCATCTTTTCCTTGGTCCTGCGCTTGCAGTCATGCCAGCGTTTCTTGCACTCGATGACAGTTCTGCGTACTTCAGCCACACTGTTAATCTTGTCAACAATTTGTTGCCATATAGCCTCTCTCCTACTGATTGGCAACTTTGAGGTGACAAACAGTTGGTGCTGGTGTTCCGTCACCTCTTTAACCAGAATTTCCTGTTCCTCTGCACTAAAGCGACACTTTCTTTTCTTCTTAAAAGTGTCCTGGTTCTTGTGTGGGTCCTCCTGGCTGGTTCCTGGTCTGCTGTCATCTTCCTGGGGTCTGTAGTGGCATCTGGGATCCATTTTGGCTCTCCTCTGGTGAAATGGAAGTGTTCGCGTTTTTTTTTTACGCTATTACGTCAAAAAACGGAGCATATCCAGTTTGCAGGGTCATAAATCGATCCACAGTCATTTCCTCTGCGTTAACGTCGTTTTGCTTTACGACTTGACGCTGTGGTGTGCGTCAAATATAATGACTCCCACCTGTGGTTTGTGCCGCCGTGCTTCAAAGTATAAATATGATGCCCGCACGGCGCACCAAAATGGCGTTAGCCGGCGGTAGTATTTTTGACGCAAAACTGCGCCGGCGCAGTTTTGCGTCAAAACGTATAAATATGGCCCTTAGTCTTTCTGTGTATAATTACGCATCATAGGAATCAAGAGGCAGTCACTTTTAAAAATGCATTAAAAATGGCACATTTGAATTACCAGTCTCTTCTTTTGCAGGGTGGTTGTAGTGGTCGCTGGGCACCTCATGCCACCTGGAGAGCCTCGGGCAGCTCCCAGTTCCGGCAGGAGCAGCGTTGAAAAGGTTGTTGGCACAGGGCCACCTGGATGGGCCACTTGGAAAAGGAGCTGGTTTGCAGATTTAAAGTTGGTGTCTGGGGGTCCCCTTGGGATGTTGAGGCTGCAAAGGGTTGGGGACCAGGGGCACACAGCAGATCCCATGATGCAAGGCCCAGGGCAGCCAGGTGCAGGGCGTTTTGAAGGTCTTGGATGCTTTGCGCAATGGAGTCCACTGGAGCTCGAGGTGAGTCTCTTTGAGGGTGGCTTACAGGACAACAAGGGCACTCTGGTCGGAGGTCCGGGGTGTTCCTGAAGTCCCTTGACTGGGGCTTCCTCCTGATCCTTTTTCAGCTCTTGGGGAACTAGTTTTCGTCTGGTCCGATGTCAGCTGACAGTACCCAGAGTATTGCTGTTTCTCAGCCACTAGGGAAGGCAGTGGCACCAAACTTGGCACAGTTGTGGGGCACTGTTGGGCGGTCGTCAGTGTATCATCAGGTCTGGCTGTGACTTCTGGTCGCGGAGATATTAGTGACTCATTGAAGTGACCCTCGATGATTTGCTGGTCCTTTGCAGGTTTCTTACTTTTCTTGAGCTGTGCCTCCACTCAGGAGGGAGATTTAGGGTGGTCCTTGAAGCTTGGAGGTCCCCTGGGTTTTTTGGGGTCGGTCCAGTGTCCAGCTCCTCCGCAGCAGCGGTTTTCAGGGCCTGGGTGCAGCAGGCAGGGTTTGGTGCCTTTTCTTGTGCAGCCGGTCCTTGGTTCTCTTGCTGTGGTCTTCTTTTGGTGCTGGTCTTCCTTTCTTCTTGGAATCCTTTTCACATCCAATTTCCTTGTCTAGGGGAGCCCATTAAATACTGAATTTAGTGGGCTTTTTAGGGGGAACCTGGTAGTGTCCAGTGGCACACTTACCCTTGGGTTGCCGCACCCACTACAGTGACCACTTCCTGTGAGAAAGGTCACTTCCCTAAACATCATTGGCTGTTTTCCTCCATTCCAAGATGGAGAAAACTGAGATAGAGAGTCCACTTCGCAGGAAAGCCCTCAGGGGTGGTGCATGCTCAGTGAGGCCACTCCTCCTATCCTTTGTCTGGTTTCCTGCCTTTGCTCCTGCCCAGAGTGGGGTTTGCAAAGGGGGAAGCCTTCTGCTGCTAGCAGCAGGCCTGGGGGCTCGAGTTTCAAGGGCTGTAGCCCTTTGAAGGTCACCGCCAGGATGTGCCTATTCCTGAGGGAGGGGGAGTTAGCTCCTCCACCCAGGAAGGGCATTATCTTACAAACCAGAGAGCCATGGCTCTCCCCCAGGTTTGTATATTGGCCATCTGGAGTGGCAGCTGGCTGGAACCAGTCAGCACCTCTGCCAGTTAGGGTTAGCTTTTGCAGGGAGCACCTCTAAGGCGACCCCTGGGTACATTTAGGGTTAAATCCAATACTGTTACCAGTTTTGATTTATTATTCTGAGCTGTTTGATACCAAACAACCCAGGGTTCAGAGTTGCCATTATGTAACTGGGGAACTCGTGTCTAGTACATGTATTTAAAAGGGCTGCTCGGTTCACTCATCACGTCCCAGGTTTACCAAGGACACAGTGGGGACATCCTGCTCATGCAATCATGCCCTCACATACAGTATGGTGCACCCTGCCTTGGGACTGTAAGGCCTGCCAGAGGGGTGACTTACCCATGATATATGCAGTGCAGGGTGGACAGGGCGCACAGAGAGTGTGCCATGTTGAATTTGTCTTTTTAGGTTTGCCCCAGTACACTCAGCCTGCAATGGCATTGCTGGGTGCATCTGGGTTCAGGGCCCTTGAGGGTGGCACAATCAGTGTGGCTGCCCTCAGGGGTCTTCTCTTAATATTCCCTGCCCTGGGTACTGGGGTACCCATTTACTAGGGACCGATAGGGGTATTTAAGAGTGTATCCAACTGTGCCAAGCATCACAACAGATTTAGGGACAGAGCTCTGGCCCAGGGAACCTGTTTAGCAGGGGCCCAGGGCACTACCAATTTTTAGAACACATCAACATCAGGCAAAAAGTGGGGGGCTAACCATGCACAAAGAGGCCTCCTCTTACACTTGGGCACTGATTTATACTTTTTGGTGCAAAACTGCACTAACGCAGTTTTGCACCAAAAGGTTTAGCACGGCTTGCACCATTTCTGTGCACCAGCCGGGCACCATATTTATGGAATGGTGCAATCCGGTGCAAAGGGTAGGCTAATCGTAAAAAAAACATAACGTAAGTCTGGTGGGGCTGGCGGTATGGAAGAAGGGGGTTTTTGCATCAAAAAATGACGTTAGGCAGGTTAGAGTAAAAGAAATGACTCTAACCAGCCTAGCGTCATTTCCTGACGCAAAACCATCCATACCACATGACTCTTGTTTTAGAAAAAACAGGAGTCATGCCCACTACCCCAGTGGCCAGCACTGGGGATAAGGGTCCCCTGGGCATGTCCATTGCACCGTGTGTCATGTATGGGGACCCATTTCAGGGCCCCTGTGGCACTTTAAACAATAAAATTGAGGGGCATATTTATACTCTGTTTGCGCCGAATGTGCGCTAAAAAAATTTGACACACATTCGGCGCAAACCTTGCCCCATACTTATACTTTGACGCCCGACCCCACGGACGTCAAAATTCTTCCATGTGCGTCATTTTTTAGATGCGGGAAACTGCCTTGCGTTAATGACATGCAAGGAAGGCGTTCCCGCCCAAAAAATTATTTTAAGACCTGTGGGCCTTCTTTATACTGCTGCGTCATTTTTGACGCACAGGAGGGGGTGGGCCTTAAAAAACGGCACCCAGCCTGATGTGCAACGTTTTTTAACGTCTGGGTGAGGGCAGGCGTTTAGGGACCTGTGGGCTCACTTCCATAGTCTCTGACCATGGAAGCAGTCCAGAGGTCCCCTTCCCTGCCCCCAGGGACACCCCCTTGGATGGGGGGACCCATCCTAGGTAAGTACAGGTAAGTTGAGGTAAGTATATATTTTTTTTTAAGTGGCATAGGGGGGGGCCTAATTTGGGCCCCCCTACATGCCACTGTGCCCAATGGCCATACCCAGGGGACAGAAGTCCCTTGGGCATGGCCATTGGGCAAGGGGGCATGACTCCTGTCTTGGCTAAGACAGGAGTCATTTCAATGGGGGTTGTGCATCAAAAAATGGCGCAAGTCTGGTTTGAGGCATGATTTTTGCCTCAAACCTGACTTGCACCATTTTTTGACGCACAACCCCCATTTTCCCCCACGCCGGCGCTGCCTGGTTTGAGTCATTTTTTTTTACTCTGACCAGTCCGCAGCGCCAGCTAACGTCATTTCTTAAATAAGGCGCCTGCATGGCGCGTAGGAATGGCGTTAGCCGGCGGTAACGTTTTTGATGCAAACCAGCGCTGGCGCTGGTTTGCGTCAAAAAGTATAAATATGGGCCTAAATACCTACCTGCACTTACCTGGGATGAGGTCTCCCATCCTCCGCAGTCCCTCTGGTGTGGGTGGCGGTGTCCCTGGGGCCTGGGGAGGGCACCTGTGGGCTTATTCTGTGGTGTTTCACCATGAAAATAGGCCCACAAATCCCCTGACCCAGGCATTAACAAATGGGGCAAAGCAAGCTTTGCAACATTTTTTGACCTATCCTCCCTCCCGTGCACCATTTTTGTACGGGAGTATAAATATGGCGTTAAGGCCATAGTCATTTTTTGCACAGGAACGCCTACCTTGCATCTCATTAAGGCAATGTAGGTTTCCACGTCCAAGAAATGACTTAACTCCATAAATTTGGCGCTAGACCAAAGTATAAATATGGAGTTAGTTTTGCACTTAATTTGAGTACAAAAATGACACCAATTCGGTGCAAACAGAGTATAAATCTGGCCCTGGTTTCAAAAGAAAGGGCACTCCTTTCATTACTTGGGACCGAAACTATGAAATTCCCTAATAGAGTCACTGAGAAATTGTAACTCATTACTGGCTTTCCCTAAGGGCCTGAAGACCTGGCTTTTCTAAACCTACGCACCCGGACATCTTACCTCTTGCTGTTTGCCAGGAATTCTCTTGGGGTAGCGGTGCGTATTATAAGACTTCCTAATAATGAGGCAGAGATTTGCGTTGTGTTACTCCAGATTTATGAGGCCACTCAGGGCCATTCAAAGTGGTCTTGCTTGGCTTCATAAATCACATTTGCATTGTGCTTTCACCACGTTGTGTGGTGCAAGCGTGACGCAACCGGGCTCATAAATATGCCCCCAAAGGTGCAGAGGGAGCAGATATTACTAGAAGCCAGTCGAGCACCGAGTAATTGCGCACTGAGTAATCTGCTCACCACACCCTATAACTGTCTATTTCTAATAATTTAAAATCTTAAGCCCATATTTATACTTTTTTAGCGCCGTATGTGCGTCGTTTTTTGACGCAAAATCGGCGCAAACTTACAAAATACAATTGTTTTTGTAAGTTTGCACCGATTTTGTGTCAAAAAGCGACGCAAAAGCGGCGCTATAAAAGTATAAATACGGGCTTTAATATTTTAAAATGCCATAGGACTGTACTTAGGGGCATATTTATACTCCGTTTGCGCCGAATTTGCGTCGTTTTTTTCGACGCAAATTCGACGCAAAACTAACTCCATATTTATACTTTGGCGTTAGACGCGTCTAGCGCCAAAGTTCATGTAGTTAGCGTCATTTTTTGGCGTCAACACCTCCCTTGTGTTAATGATATGCAAGGGAGGCGTTCCCGTCTTAAAAAATGACTCTGAGGCATGTGCGTGGTATTTATACTCCCGGGCAAAAATGACGCCCGGGAGTGGGCGGGGCAAAAAACCCCGCATTTGCGCCTCTTTTTAACGCCTGGGTCAGGGCAGGCGTTAAGGGACCTGTGGGCTCAGAATGAGCCCAGAGGTGCCCTCCCCTGCCCCCAGGGACACCCCCTGCCACCCTTGCCCACCCCAGGAGGACACCCAAGGATGGAGGGACCCATCCCAGGGAAGAAAAGGTAAGTTGGGGTAAGTATTTTGTTAAATTTTTTTTTGTGGCATAGGGGGGCCTGATTTGTGCCCCCCTACATGCCACTATGCCCAATGACCATGCCCAGGGGACATAAGTCCCCTGGGCATGGCCATTGGGCAAGGGGGCATGACTCCTGTCTTTGCTAAGACAGGAGTCATGTTGATGGGGGATGGGCGTCGTAAAAAAATGGCGCAAATCGGGTTAAGACGATTTTTTTGCCTCGACCTGACTTGCCCCATTTTTAGACGCCCATACGCCATTTTCCCCTACGCCGGCGCTGCCTGGTGTACGTGTTTTTTTTTCACGCACACCAGGCAGCGCCGGTCGGCTAACGCCGGCTAACGCCATTCTATAAATACGGCGCCCGCATGGCGCTTCAGAATGGCATTAGCCGGCGCTAATTTTTTTGACGCTAAACTGCGTTAGCGCAGATTAGCGTCAAAAAGTATAAATACGGGCCACAGTATTAAGTTACAGAATCAGTGTGTGCGTGCGCACAGGATTCTATCAGGAACGGAGGCTTTGAACAATGCAGTCTCCTCTTTATTTTACATCTCAGCAGCCACAAAAATAAAAGTAATTTAAACACAGGGCCCATATTTACAAGGCCCATGGTGCAGCACGGCACAGCAAGGCCCATATTTATACTTTTTGACGCTAAACTGCGCTAACGCAGTTTAGCGTCAAAAAGTTTTGCGCCGGCTAACGCCATTCTGAAGCGCCATGCGGGCGCCGTATTTATTGAATGGCGTTAGCCGGCGCAAGCAGACCGGCGCTGCCTGGTGTGCGCGAGAAAAACCACGTACACCAGGCAGCGCCGGCGTAGGGGGAAAATGGCGCATGGGCGTCTTAAAATGGGGCAAGTCAGGTTACGTCGAAAAAATCGTTGTAACCCGACTTGCGCCATTTATTTTCGACGCCCATCCCCCATCAACATGACTCCTATCATTGTAAAGATAGGAGTCATGCCCCCTTGCCCAATGGCCATGCCCAGGGGACTTCTGTCCCCTGGGCATGGTCATTGGGCATAGTGGCATGTAGGGGGGCACAAATCAGGCCCCCCTATGCCAAAAAAAATTATAAAAAAAAAATAAAAAAATACTTACCTGAATGTCCCTGGGGTGGGTCCCTCCAGCCTTGGGTGTCCTCCTGGGGTGGGCAAGGGTGGCAGGGGGGGTCCCTGGGGGCAGGGGAGGGCACTCTGGGCTCATTTTGAGCCCACTTGTCCCTTAACGCCATGCCTGACCCAGGCGTTAAAAAGCGGCGCAAATGCGCCGTTTTTAGCCACGCCCACTCCCGGGCGTCTCTTTTGCCCGGGAGTATAAATACCACGTAAAGGCCTGGGAGTCATTTTTTAGACGGGAACGCCTCCCTTGCATATCATTAACGCAAGGAAGGGGTTCACGCTAAAAAATGACGCACATTCCGGGAACTTTGGCGCTATTCGCCTCTAACGCCATAGTATAAATATGGCGTTAGTTGGCGTTAGTTTAGCGTCGAATTTGCGTCGAAAAAAACGACGCAAATTCGGCGCAACCAGAGTATAAATACGGCCCCAAGTGCCTTGCTGTGCTGCCCTGCAGCACCTGGAAAGGGCAGAAATGCACCGTATCTCCAAGATACGGTGCGTTTCTGTCCTCTCCCCTGCCGCTAGTGCACAAATTGCTGCCATGCACCAACGAAGGCACCCTTGCACCATGGTACAAGGGTGCCTTCATTGTGGGGATGATTGTTTTTCTGCAAGAAGGGACACCTTCCTGCATAAAAACAATCCATTGAGGCGATTTCCTCCTTCTATATGTGCTGCAGAATGTAGCGCACAAGGAAAGAGGAAAAAACATGGAGAAATAATGTTAATTCTCCCCGTTGCGTCACTCTTACTCAACCACTGGGAGGCGTAGGCTTTTGACCCATTCCCAGGTTTACGATTTTTTTTTAATCTGGAAATGCATTAAAATCCTTGGGTGTTGCGTGGGAACACCCATGAAACACCCATGGAAAAGCCTCCCTGGAACAAAGTAAGGCAACACAGAAACTTGTGCTGCGTTGCCTTACTGTATATCCACAAGTCCTGTAAAGCCACACAATGTGGCTTTGTGTGGCCTTGTAGATATGGATGTGCAGCCTGCTCTGTCAGTGCATCACAAAAACTACAATACCCATGAATACATAAAGCTACAAAACGCAGCAAACCAAAGTATGTGAGCCAGTCAGCAGCAAGACGGTGAAATAAAGCATCATTCCCAGGTGTAAACTCCCTCTTCTTTGATACTCAGTGGCTCAGGTAATGACTATAATTACTAACTTTTTACTTATAAACACAGTGCAGAAATGCACCTTTAAAAATGTTGGTTTTATTTCTCATTGATTTTAATTAACCCATCATTTTGTACGTGTTTTTAACATCGGTGGAAATACATGAGCACATATTTACGAAGAAACGCACAGATGCGCTCCGCATCGTCGTTAAGCTAGAATCACCTGAAAGTTAAATCACTTTTATCACAAATAAATGAGTTTTTTAGATCGAAAACTCTTCAAAAATTCGATCATATTTCTGCTTCTCATTGCCACTCGCGGTGCACATGATCTGCAAAAAGAGATACCTAAACCAAAGAACATGTAGGCGTCTTAAACTGGTGATGAAACATGAGACTCACCAATGCTAGGGCAACTTTGAACACTCCGACTTAATTCAATATTTTGTATGTTATTGGGTGTATAACTAGAGCTCCACCTTTTAGTTTAAACAAATGCCTGTTTTAACCGTGCTCATGAAAAGGATGTTTGTCGCGGTGGTTTGTGGGTATGGATATATTTGGGTGTCGCGCCGCGCCCCCACTGAACTAGTTGTAAAGGCTCGTGGGCTTATCAGGAGGGAGGGGCTAATAACGTCCTCAAGCCGCACCCTCCTCCTGGGCTGCCATACCATCGGCCGTCCCTAAGCGTCGCTAGCCCAGGATGGTGTCTTCAGTGAGCGCCGCCTGGAGCACGTCGTAGGCCCCGCCCCTAGCACTGGACATACCCATAAGGCACCGCGATAAACTTCCGTTTTATGACAACGGATAAAACAAACGTTGATTTAATACTGGAACGTGTAACTCTAATTACATATTCAAGAAAGTTTGTAATATTGCATAAAACTCCGACTTTTCAATGTTGCCCTAGCAAAAGTAAGTTTGGAGGTTGGTATTAAAGGCGCTCTGCTGCGCCTTTGTACAATGAGACTTCAGGGGGATGGGTGGTGTGTGAGAGGGCGGATGGGGTGGTTCTGTTCTTAGGAGGTGCTAGTGAAATCGCCTCCCGCCCATCAGTGGTAGCTGGAACGCGACCCGCAGAGCCCCTAAGCGGTAGAAGATGACCGCAGCGCATTTCGAATCCAATGATTTTAGATGAACAATAAAAGGGAGGATGAAGGTTGTGATCAGCGAGAAGAACAGGCCGGGGATGGTGAGGTGAAGGGGGTGTTGGGAAGATGAAGGCGGGGGTTGGGAATGGGAAGATGTAGGCAGGGGTTGTTGGGAGGATGAAGCCGGGGGTTGGGAATGGGAAGATGTAGGTGGGGAATGGGAAGATGTAGGGTTTGGAAGATGAATGCGGGGGTTGGGAAGATGAAGGCAGGGTGGGGAAGATGAAGGTGGGGTGAAGGGGGGGTTGGGAAGATGAAGGCGGGGTTGGGAAGATGAAGGTGGGGTGAAAGGGGGGGTTGGGAAGATGAAGGCGGGGTTGGGAAGATGAAGGTGGGATTGACCATCACAAGTTGATCCGCACTACCAAAAGAACTTACTACAAAAACCAAATAGACACAAACGCCCACAAAAAAGAGCTTGTCGGTTAACTGTGCCAAATAATTATTCATCAGGGCACAAGGTACATCATATACAGAATTTGGCTTAGGAACTCCCCAAATGTTCATTGGCCTTCCAAATACTATTTCATAGGGGGAATGGCCTGTTCGAGAGTATGGCACTGACTTAATAGACAATAATACTAACGGTAATGCATCCGGCCAAGTTAAAGACGTGCAAGCCTGTATCTTCGCTAACTTTAGCTTCAAAGTAGCATTATACCTTTCCACCAACCCTGCTGATTGTGGGTGGAAAACCGCATGGAACTTCTGATTGATCTCTATTCCTTTCAGGACATACTTAATAACTTCCCCAACAAAATGAGGTCCGTTATCATTCCATAAAAGTCTGCAAACACCAAACATAGGGAAAAATTCTTTCAAAAGCACCTTTGCTATGGTAATGGCAGTATTATCCTTTGTGGGGTATGCCTCTATCCATTTACTAAAGGCACATACCACCACCAAGACATACTTTAAATTGTTGCAGCGTTCAAGCTGAATATAATCCATTTGTAGAACTTTGAAAGGTGCAACTGGTGTAGCAAACCCTCCCGCAGGAGTTCGTGTCCCTTTTCCAGGACTGTATTGTAAACAGATCAAACAAGACTGTACTACTCTCTTAGCTGTGCTGGAAATTTCTGGATGTTCCCAAACTTGCGTAAGCAACTTCGTTATTGTTGAAGCTCCAACATGTGCCAGCCCATGTGCCATCTGAACCATAGGTTGTACAAAAGGTATAGGCAATTTCCATTTATCCATCTGCTTATTCCGCCAACAGCCCTCATCATCCAATTCTCCTTCTTCAGACCATTGCTCACGTTCTTTCACAGAGGCAGATTTCTGTATATCTAATACGTCTTGTCTAGCATTATGCCAATGTTCAGCTTGTGACTTCACTACATACATAAAAGTAGTACTTCGCTGCAATGCAGTCTCACGTGCTATGCGGTCCGCAAGTGAATTACCTTGCCCTATCTTATCGGTCACTCTCTTGTGTGCACTACATTTGACAATAGGTATTTTCTTTGGATATGTCAATGCAATCAAGAAGTTATGCACTAATTCTCCGTGCATTATCTACATCCCGTGGGATGTGCGAAGGCCTCTCTCCTTCCAAAGCAAACCAAAATCATGAGCCACTCCAAAATCATAGCGGCTGTCTGTATAAATGTTCACACATAAGTCAGTACTAAGCTCACATGCTCGTGTCAAAGCTATTAGTTCAGCTGCTTGAATTGACTTCTGTGGTATACGAGCTGTCTCCACTACTGTGTGTATTGTGGTGATTGCATATGCAGCTGAGGTTGTACCGTCTGGCAACTTCAAACAAGACCCATCAACCCACAATTCCCCGTCTACATCTGGAAGGGGCGTATCTTGCAAATCAATACGACCCTTTGTCTGTTCTTCGGTAAGGAATATACAATCATGTGTTTCTTGTGACTGAGGCTGAGTCACCGGATATGGCAACAAAGTGGCTGGATTTAGGTGGTCATTACAACATTGACGGTAAAAGCCGCATACCGCTGTGCAGAAGACTGCCAACACACCGCTGCAGCTGCGGAAAACCGCCACAGCTATTATGACCCACAGCACGGAATCCGCCAATATTCAGACACCCACACAAGTCCGCCACACCAAAGGTCAGTGATAAACTGGCGAAAACAAATCATCCACCGTCACGCCAACAGAAATACGCCCACACTATCACGACACACGAATCCACGCGGCGGTCTTTCAACCGCGGTATTCCGTTGGCGGTACACACCGCCGTGCTCAAAATACACACACATATACAAAACACTACCACATTGGACAATTCGAAATACACACACCTGATACACATACACTCACCACTCCCACCCCCACAATACAATATAAAACACACACCCACATCACCCACAAACCCCTACGACCAATAATCACGAACGAAGGCCGGAGAGAGACACCACCATCCACAATACTAGCATCCACAGGCATACAACACCATCACCCACATAACTTCCACGCATCTCACACTACACACCACTACATATCAGCACACTTATCACCCCACACATCACCTACACCACCCCATGGCACGGCAAAGACACCCCAGGTTCTCAGAGGAGGAGCTCAGGGTCATGGTGGAGGAAATCGTCCGGGTAGAGCCACAGCTATTCGGATCACAGGTGCAGCACATCTCAATTGCAAGGAAGATGGAGCTATGTCGAAGAATAGTGGACAGGGTCAACGCAGTGGGACAGCACCCAAGAAATCGGGAGGACATCAGGAAGAGGTGGAACGACCTACGTGGGAAGGTGCGTTCCGTGGTCTCAAGACACCACCTTGCGGTTCAGCGGACTGGCGGCGGACCCCCACCTCCTCCCCCACAACTAACAACATAGGAGGAGCAGGTCTTGACGATTCTGCATCCTGAAGGCCTCGCAGGTGTAGGTGGAGGAATGGACTCTGGTAAGTCAAATCTTAACTATTACATCCCCCACCCTATCTGCATGCCAGCACATACCCCCACCCTCGCCCTCACCCCCATCACTCTAACTCCTCACAAATGTCCCAAAATGACAAACCACACATCCTAACCCCAAGCCCTGCATGCAACAACAAAGCATGGACACCCATAACTAAAGCATGGCCACTGCACATACCCATACACCCCCCTAAACCATCATCACACAAGGTCGCACACAGGAATGGAAGCACTGGGGTACACGGTCACCCACCCATTGCACACCATGGCACACACAGATGGAATAAATATCCTTTTATACCAATGCAGGACCCCTACCCAACGTCACCGGACAGGAGGGTCCACACATGTAAACACCACCAACAGAAGAGGCCCACAGTGATGACAGCACCTCTGTCCAACTGGATCTAGATGACCAGGCCGGCTCATCGGGGACCTCAGGACAGTCAGTTCCCCTCACCCAGTCTCAGGCCACCACAGAGCTTCCCCTCTCTGGAAACACCAGCACAGCACCCACCCAGCGGGTCCATACCTCCGTCCCCAGGATACGTCAATCAGCAGTGTGTCCACCACTACAGAGAACCCAGGCTAACCCACTGTAGGAAAGTACCATATTGCCTGGCATGTTACCCCTATATTTCACTGTATATATGTTGTTTTAGTGTATGTGTCACTGGGACCCTGCCAGCCAGGGCCCCAATGCTCATAAGTGTGCCCTGTATGTGTTACCTGTGTTATGACTAACCGTCTCACTGAGGCTCTGCTATCCAGAACCTCAGTGGTTATGCTCTCTCATTTCTTTCCAAATTGTCACTAACAGGCTAGTGATCAATTTCACCAATTTACATTGGCATACTGGAACACCCTTATAATTCCCTAGTATATGGTACTGAGGTACCCAGGGTACTGGGGTTCCAGGAGACCCCTATGGGCTGCAGCATTTCTTGTGCCACCCATAGGGAGATCTGACAATTCTTACACAGGCCTGCCAGTGCAGCCTGAGTGAAATAACGTCCACGTTATTTCACAGCCATTTACCACTGCACTTAAGTAACTTATAAGTCATCTATATGTCTAACCTTTACCTGGTAAAGGTTGGGTGCAAAGTTACTTAGTGTGTGGGCACCCTGGCACTAGCCAAGGTGCTCCCACATTGTTCAGGGCAAATTCCCCGGACTTTGTGAGTGCGGGGACACCATTACACGCGTGCACTATACATATGTCACAACATATGTATAGCGTCACAATGGTAACTCCGAACATGGCCATGTAACATGTCTAAGATCATGGAATTGTCACCCCAATGCCATTCTGGCATTGGGGAGACAATTCCATGATCCCCCGAGTCTCTAACTCAGACCCGGGTACTGCCAAACGACCTTTCCCAGGTTTCACTGCAGCTGCTGCTGCTGCTGCTGCCACCCCTCAGACAGGTTTCTGCCCTCCAGGCCTGGCCCAGGAAGGCAGAACAAAGGACTTCCTCAGAGAGAGGGTGTTACACCCTCTCCCTTTGGAAAAAGGTGTCAGGGCTGGGGAGGAGTAGCCTCCCCCAGCCTCTGGAAATGCTTTGATGGGCACAAAAGGTGCCCATCTCTGCATAAGCCAGTCTGCACCGGTTCAGGGTCCCTCAGCCCTGCTCTGGTGTGAAACTGGACAAAGGAAAGGGGAGTGACCACTCCCCTGACCTGCACCTCCCCTGGGAGGTGTCCAGAGCTCCTCCAGTGTGCTCCAGACCTCTGCCATCTTGGAAACAGAGGTGCTGCTGGCACACTGGACTGCTCTGAGTGGCCAGGGCCAGCAGGTGACATCAGAGACTCCTTCTGATAGACTCCTTCAGGTGTTGCTAGCCTATCCTCTCTCCTAGGTAGCCAGACCTCCTTTTCTGGCTATTTAGGGTCTCTGCTTTGGGGAATTCCTTAGATAACGAATGCAAGAGCTCATCAGAGTTCCTCTGCATCTCTCTCTTCACCTTCTGCCAAGGAAACGACTGCTGACTGCGCTGGAAGCCTGCAAAACTGCAACAAAGTAGAAAAGATGACTACTGCGACCTTTTAACGCTGATCCTGCCACCTTCTCGACTGTTTTACTAGTGGTGGATGCTGTGGGGGTAGTCTGCCTCCTCTCTGCGCTAGAAGCTCCGAAGAAATCTCCCGTGGGTCGACGGAATCTTCCCCCTGAAACCGCAGGCACCAAAGAACTGCATCACTGGTCCTCTGGGTCTCCTCTCAGCACGACGAGCGAGGTCCCTTGAACTCAGCATCTCTGTCCAAGTGACTCCCACAGTCCAGTGACTCTTCAGTCCAAGTTTGGTGGAGGTAAGTCCTTGCCTCCCCACGCCAGACTGCATTGCTGGGAACCACGTGTTTTGCAGCTACTCCGGCTCCTGTGCACTCTACCAGGATTTCCTTTGTGCACAGCCAAGCCTGGGTCCCCGGCACTCTAACCTGCATTGCACTACCTCCTAAGTTGTCCTGCGGCTTCGTGGGACCCTCTTGTGCAACTTCGGGTGAGCTCCGGTTCACTCCACTTTGTAGTGCCCGTTCTGGCACTTCTGCGGATGCTGCTTGCTTCTGAGTGGGCTCTTTGTCTTGCTGGATACCCCCTCTGTCTCCTCACGCAATTGGCGACATCCTGGTCCCTCCTGGGCCACAGCAGCATCCAAAAACCCTAACCGCGACCCTTGCAGCTAGCAAGGATTGTTTGCGGTCTGTCTGCACAGAAACACCTCTGTACCACTCTTCACGACGTGGGACATCCATCCTCCAAAGGGGACGTTTCTAGCCCTTGTCGTTCTTGCAGAATCCTCAGCTTCTACCATCCGGTGGCAGCTTCTTTGCACCCACAGCTGGCATTTCCTGGGCATCTGCCCCCTCCCGACTTGATCGTGACTTTTGGAATTGGTCCCCTTGTTCCACAGGTACTCTCGTCATGAAATCCATTGTTGTTGCATTACTGGTGTTGGTCTTCCTTGCAGAATTCCCCTATCACGACTTCTGTGCTCTTTGGGGAACTTAGGTGCACTGTGCACCCACTTTTCAGGGTCTTGGGGTGGGCTATTTTTCTAACCCTCACTGTTTTCTTACAGTCCCAGCGACCCTCTACAAGGTCACATAGGTTTGGGGTCCATTTGTGGTTCGCATTCCACTTCTAGAGTATATGGTTTGTGTTGCCCCTATCTCTATGTGCCCCCATTGCATACTATTGTGACTATACATTGTTTGCACTGTTTTTCTATTGCTGCACATTTTGGTATTGTGTACATATATCTTGTGTATATTTGCTATCCTCTTACTGAGGGTACTCACTGAGATACTTTTGGCATATTGTCATAAAAATAAAGTACCTTTATTTTTAGTATATCTGTGTATTGTGTTTTCTTATGATATTGTGCATATGACACTAGTGGTACTGTAGGAGCTTCACTCGTCTCCTAGTTCAGCCTAAGCTGCTCTGCTAAGCTACCTTTTCTATCAGCCTAAGCTGCTAGACACCCCTCTACACTAATAAGGGATACCTGGGCCTGGTGCAAGGTGTAAGTACCCCTTGGTACCCACTACAAGCCAGTCCAGCATCCTACATTGGTTGTGCAGCGGTGGGATAAGTACTTTGCAACTACTTACCACTTTGTCATGTTGTACTTTTCATAAGAGAAAAATATACAAAACAAGTTCAGTGTATGTACACCTAACCAAAAAGTTTTGCTTTTCTTCTCTCACTTCTTTGCTAAGTGCTGAAAAGTACCTCTAAACTTTCAAAAAGTTCTTAAAAAGTTTTAAAAGTTTTTTTTTCTGTCCTTTAAAAAGTTCTAAAAACTTTTTCTGTCCCTTAAACACTTTCTATAATGTCTGGCACAGGTCAAACTGTTGATCTGTCCAAACTTGCTTATGATCACCTTAGCTGGAAAGGAGCAAGGAGTCTCTGCATTGAAAGAGGTTTAGGGGTAGGGAAGAATCCCTCTAGAGAACTGTTAGTTAATATGCTCATTGAACAAGATAAGACCTTAGTTGGCACTTCTGTTGAGAAATTAGCTGATGGTTCCCAATCTGACCCTGGGGCACCCCTAGCAAAAGATTTAGAAGGGAACCTTCCCAATCTGCCCATTAGCAGGCCACCTAGCAATGCTGGTACTAATGTGAGTTCTCATCACAGTAGGAGTGTTACTTTTGTTAGCCAGGTTGTTAGAGTGCCATCTGTTAGGGCCAGGTCTCCCTCTGTTCATTCTCACCATAGTTCTGTGTCAAGGCATGCCCCACCCACCCACCCTGATGACAGAGTGTTAGAAAGGGAACTCAATAGATTGAGAGTGGAAGAATCCAGGCTGAAGCTCAAGAAGCAACAGCTGGATTTAGATAGGCAGTCCTTTGATTTAGAAAAAGAAAGACAGAGGTTGGGGTTAGGGTTAGGACCCCATGGTGGCAGCAGCAGTAATCCAAATAATCATCCTGTAAAAGAGCATGATTCTAGGAATCTGCACAAGATAGTTCCCCCTTACAAGGAGGGGGATGACCTTAACAAGTGGTTTGCTGCACTTGAGAGGGCCTGTGTTGTACAGGAGGTCCCTCAAAGGCAGTGGGCTGCTATCCTATGGCTATCTTTCAGTGGAAAGGGTAGGGATAGGCTCCTTACTGTTAAAGAAAGTGATGCCAATAATTTTACAGTTCTTAAGAATGCACTCCTTGATGGTTATGGCTTAACCACTGAACAGTACAGGATCAAGTTCAGAGAAACCAAAAAGGAGTCTTCACAAGACTGGGTAGACTTTGTTGACCATTCAGTGAAGGCCTTGGAGGGGTGGTTACATGGCAGTAAAGTTTCTGACTATGAAAGCCTGTATAACTTAATCCTGAGAGAGCATATTCTTAATAATTGTGTGTCTGATTTGTTACACCAGCACCTGGTAGACTCTGATCTGACCTCTCCCCAAGAATTGGAAAAGAAGGCAGACAAATGGGTCAGAACAAGGGTAAACAGAAAAGTTCATACAGGGGGTGACAAGGATGGCAAGAAGAAGGATGGTAAGTCTTCTGACAAGGGTGGGGACAAATCTAAAAATGAGTGTTCATCAGGCCCACAAAAACACTCTGGTGGGGGAGGTGGGCCCAAATCCTCTTCAAATAAAAACAAAGAAAATAAACCATGGTGCTATTTATGTAAAATAAAAGGCCATTGGACAACTGATCCCAGTTGCCGAAAGTAAAGCACCAAGCCTCCTACCACTACAACCCTTGCTGCTACACCTAGTGCCCCTAGTAATAGCAGTGGTGGTGGGAGCAAACCTACTAATAGCCAATCCAAGGGAGTAGCTGGGCTCACTTTTGGTAATTTAGTTGGGGTTGGTCTTGTTAGGGAGACCACAGAGGCTGTGTTAGTCTCTGAGGGGGCTATTGATTTATCCACCTTGGTTGCTTGTCCCCTTAATATGGATAAGTACAAGCAACTACCACTAATAAATGGTGTTGAGGTTCAGGCCTACAGGGACACAGGTGCCAGTGTTACAATGGTAATAGAGAAACTGGTCCACCCTGAACAACACCTACTTGGTCACCAGTACCAAGTAACTGATGCTCATAACAACACTCTTAGCCACCCCATGGCTGTTGTGAATCTCAACTGGGGGGGGGGGGTTACTGGTCCAAAGAAAGTTGGGGTTGCCTCAGATTTACCTGTAGACTGCCTACTAGGGAACGATTTAGAGACATCAGCTTGGGCAGAAGTGGAGTTGGAGGCTCATGCAGCAATGCTGGGCATTCCAGGGCATACTTTTGCTTTAACCAGAGCTCAGGCCAAAAAGCAAAAAGGACAGGGTGACTTGGATCCTGGAAGAATGGACCAAGTGCTCCCTAACGCTAGGGTTAGTAAAGGTAAAACACTACCTACTATCCCTCCCTCTACAGTGTATTCAAATTCTGAGGAAGAAGAATTTCCACCCTGTGCAGAACCTACACCAGAGGAGCTGGAAGCAGAAACTGCTGAGCTTTTGGGTGAAGGGTGGCCTGCCAAGGAGGAGCTGAGTGTGGCACAGCATACCTGTCCCATACTAGAGGGTCTAAGGCAGCAAGCTGTCAAACAAGCAAATGGGGATGTCAGTGACTCTCACAGAGTTTACTGGGAGGACAACCTTTTGTATACTGAAGCAAGGGATCCAAAACCTGGAGCTGCCAGGAGATTGGTGATTCCTCAGGAATACAGAAAGTTCCTCCTAACTCTAGCCCACGACAGTGCCTTAACTAGACATTTGGGGCAAATTAAAACTTGGGACAGGCTTGTCCCCTTGTTTCATTGGCCTAGAATGTCAGAGGCCACAAAGGCATTTTGTAAGCCCTGTGAAACCTGTCAAGCCAGTGGCAAAACAGGTGGCACTCCAAAAGCACCCCTTATTCCACTGCCTGTGGTTGGGGTTCCCTTTGAAAAGGTAGGGGTTGACATAGTTGGCCCCCTTGACCCCCCTACTGCTTCAGGCAATAGGTTTATCTTGGTAGTAGTGGACCATGCCACCAGATATCCTGAAGCAATTCCTCTAAGGACCACTACAGCTCCTGCAGTGGCAAAAGCCCTCCTGGGAATCTTTTCCAGGGTGGGCTTCCCAAAAGAGGTGGTATCAGACAGGGGAAGCAATTTCATGTCTGCTTACTTAAAGGCCATGTGGAAGGAATATAGTGTGACATACAAGTTCACCACACCCTATCATCCACAAACAAATGGACTGGTTGAGAGGTTTAATAAAACTCTCAAAGGAATGATAATGGGACTCCCTGACAAACTCCGCAGGAGATGGGATGTCCTATTACCTTGCCTCCTTTTTGCTTACAGGGAGGTACCCCAGAAAGGAGTGGGCTTCAGCCCCTTTGAACTCCTATTTGGACACCCTGTAAGAGGTCCTCTAACACTTGTGAAGGAGGGTTGGGAACAACCTTTAAAAGCTCCAAAGCAAGACACAGGCGGTCATTCTGACCTTGGCGGGCGGCGGAAGCCGCCCGCCAAAGTCCCGCCGTCAGGTTACCGTTCCGCGGTCGAAAGACCGCGGCGGTAATTCTGACTTTCCCGCTGGGCTGGCGGGCGGTCGCCTTCAGACCGCCCGCCAGCCCCGCGGGAAAGAGGCTTCCACGATGAAGCCGGCTCGGAATCGAGCCGGCGGAGTGGAAGCTGTGCGACGGGTGCAGTTGCACCCGTCGCGTATTTCACTGTCTGCGCAGCAGACAGTGAAATACATGTAGGGGCCCTCTTACGGGGGCCCCTGCAATGCCCATGCCAGTGGCATGGGCACTGCAGGGGCCCCCAGGGGCCCCGCGACCCCCCCTACCGCCATCCGGATCCCGGCGGTCGGACCGCCGGGATCTGGATGGCGGTAGGGGGGGTCGGAATCCCCGCGGCGGTGCAGCAAGCTGCGCCGCCGTGGAGGATTCAATGGGGCGGCGGTACACTGGCGGGAGCCCGCCAGTGGTGCCGGTCCGACCGCGGCTTTACCGCCGCGGTCGGAATCCCCATTGGAGCACCGCCGGCCTGTCGGCGGTGCTCCCGCGGTCCTCCGCCGCCAGGGTCAGAATGACCGCCATAGTGGACTATGTACTTGGCCTAAGATCTAGAATGGCTGAGTACATGAAAAAGGCCAGTAAAAACCTTCAGGCCAGCCAAGAGCTCCAAAAGCAATGGCATGACCAGAAGGCTGTTTTGGTTCAGTACCAACCAGGGCAGAAAGTGTGGGTCTTGGAGCCTGTAGCCCCAAGAGCACTCCAAGACAAATGGAGTGGACCCCACATTATTGTTAAGAAAAAGGGTGAAGTCACCTACTTAGTTGACTTAGGCACTGCCAGGAGTCCCCTTAGGGTGCTCCATGTCAATCACCTGAAACCCTACTATGACAGGGCTGATCTCAACCTGCTCCTGGCCACAGATGAGGGACAGGAAGAAGAGAGTGACCCTCTCCCTGATCTCTTCTCTTCCACAGAACAAGATGCTCTAGTGGAAGGTGTAGTTTTGGCAGATTGTCTTATTGCTGAGCAGAAAGACCACTGCATAAATCTGCTGGGTCAGTTTTCTGAACTCTTCTCTACTGTGCCAGGCACCACTTCTTGGTGTGAGCACACTATAGATACTGGAGACAGCTTGCCTGTCAAAAGTAAGATCCATAGGCAGCCTGACCATGTCAGAGACTGCATAAAGCAAGAAGTGCAGAAAATGCTTGAACTGGGAGTGGTTGAACACTCTGAAAGTCCATGGGCCTCTCCTGTGGTACTTGTACCAAAACCTCATTCCAAAGATGGTAAAAGGGAAATGAGATTTTGTGTTGACTACAGAGGTCTCAACCAGGTAACCAGAACTGATGCTCACCCTATACCCAGGGCAGATGAGCTAATAGATACACTGGCATCTGCCAAGTATCTAAGCACCTTTGATTTGACTGCAGGGTATTGGCAGATCAAGTTATCAGAGGATGCAAAAGCAAAACCTGCATTTTCAACCATTGGAGGCCATTACCAATTCACAGTAATGCCTTTTGGATTGGAAAATGCACCTGCCACTTTTCAAAGGTTGGTGAACACAGTCCTGCAAGGGCTGGAAGCTTTTAGTGCAGCATATCTAGATGATATAGCTGTCTTTAGCTCCAGCTGGGATGATCACCTGGTCCACCTATGGAAAGTTTTGGAGGCCCTGCAAAAGGCAGGCCTCACTATCAAGGCTTCAAAGTGCCAGATAGGGCAGGTGAAAGTGGTCTATCTGGGACACCTGGTAGGTGGAGAACAGATTGCACCACTTCAGGGGGAAATCCAAACTATTATGGATTGGGTTCCCCCTACAACTCAGACTCAAGTGTGAGCCTTCTTAGGCCTCACTGGGTACTACAGGAGGTTCATAAAGAACTATGGCTCCATTGCAGCCCCTCTTAATGACCTCACATCTAAGAAAATGCCTAAAAATGTATTATGGACAGCAAACTGTCAGAAAGCTTTTGAGGAGCTGAAGCAGGCCATGTGCTCTGCGCCTGTCCTGAAAAGCCCCTGTTACTCCAAAAAATTCATTGTCCAAACTGATGCATCTGAATTAGGGGTAGGGGCAGTCTTATCACAACTTAATTCTGAGGGCCAGGATCAACCTGTTGCTTCTATCAGCAGGAGGTTGACCCCTAGAGAAAAGCGTTGGTCTGCCATAGAGAGGGAGGCCTTTGCTGTGGTCTGGGCACTGAAGAAGTTGAGGCCATACCTGTCTGGCACTCACTTCATTGTTCAGACAGACCACAAACCTCTACTTTGGCTAAAACAAATGAAAGGTGAAAATCCTAAATTGTTGAGGTGGTCCATCTCCCTACAGGGAATGGACTATACAGTGGAACATAGACTTGGGAGTACCCACTCCAATGCAGATGGACTCTCCAGATATTTCCACTTAGACAATGAAGACTCATCAGGTCATGGCTAGTCTTATTGTCCTTCGTTTGGGGGGGGGGTTGTGTAGGAAAGTACCATCTTGCCTGGGATGTTACCCCCATATTTCACTGTATTTATGATTTTTTAGTGTATGTGTCACTGGGACCCTGCCAGCCAGGGCCCCAGTGCTCATAAGTGTACCCTGTATGTGTTCCCTGTGTTATGACTAACTGTCTCACTGAGGCTCTGCTATCCAGAACCTCAGTGGTTATGCTCTCTCATTTCTTTCCAAATTGTCACTAACAGGCTAGTGACCAATTTCACCAATTTACATTGGCATACTGGAACACCCTTATAATTCCCTAGTATATGGTACTGAGGTACCCAGGGTATTGGGGTTCCAGGAGACCCCTATGGGCTGCAGCCTTTCATGTGCCACCCATAGGGAGATCTGACAATTCTTACACAGGCCTGCCAGTGCAGCCTGAGTGAAATAACATCCATTTTATTTCACAGCCATTTACCACTGCACTTAAGTAACTTATAAGTCACCTATATGTCTAACCTTTACCTGGTAAAGGTTGGGTGCTAAGTTACTTAGTGTGTGGGCACCCTGGCACTAGCCAAGGTGCTCCCACATTGTTCAGGGCAAATTCCCCGGACTTTGTGAGTGCGGGGACACCATTACACGCGTGCACTATACATATGTCACGACATATGTATAGCGTCACAATGGTAATTCCGAACATGGCCATGTAACATGTCTAAGATCATGGAATTGTCGGCAGTGGGGAGACAATTCCATGATCCCCTGAGTCTCTAGCTCAGACCCGGGTACTGCCAAACTACCTTTCCCGGGGTTTCACTGCAGCTGCTGCTGCTGCCAACCCCTCAGACAGGTTTCTGCCCTCCTGGGGTCCAGCCAGGCCTGGCCTAGGAAGGCAGAACAAAGGACTTCCTCAGAGAGAGGTGTTACACCCTCTCCCTTTGGGAAAAGGTGTCAGGGCTGGGGAGGAGTAGCCTCCCCCAGCCTCTGGAAATGCTTTGATGGGCACAGATGGTGCCCATCTCTGCATAAGCCAGCCTGCACCGGTT
Source organism: Pleurodeles waltl (assembly GCF_031143425.1). Classification (NCBI taxonomy): domain Eukaryota; kingdom Metazoa; phylum Chordata; class Amphibia; order Caudata; family Salamandridae; genus Pleurodeles; species Pleurodeles waltl. The sequence continues at coordinate 34,073,375 of NC_090442.1, forward strand.
CAGGGATCCCTCAGCCCTGCTCTGGCGCGAAACTGGACAAAGGAAAGGGGAGTGACCACTCCCCTGACCTGCAGCTCCCCTGGGAGGTGCCCAGAGCTCCTCTAGTGTGCGCCAGACCTCTGCCATCTTCGAAACAGAGGTGCTGCTGGCACACTGGACTGCTCTGAGTGGCCAGTGCAGCAGGTGACATCAGAGACTCCTTTTGATAGGCTCCTTCAGGTGTTGCTAGCCTATCCTCTCTCCTAGGTAGCCAAACCTCCTTTTCTGGCTATTTAGGGTCTCTGCTTTGGGGAATTCCTTAGATAACGAATGCAAGAGCTCTTCAGAGTTCCTCTGCATCTCTCTCTTCACCTTCTGCCAAGGAATCGACTGCTGACCGCGCTGGAAGCCTGCAAAACTGCAACAAAGTAGCAAAGACGACTACAGTGACCTTGTAACGCTGATCCTGCCACCTTCTCGACTGTTTTCCTAGTGGTGGATGCTGTGGGGGTAGTCTGCCTCCTCTCTGCACTAGAAGCTCCGAAGAAATCTCCCGTGGGTCGACGGAATCTTCCCCCTGCAATCGCAGGCACCAATGAACTGCATCACCGGTCCTCTGGGTCTCCTCTCAGCACGACGAGCGAGGTCCCTTGAACTCAGCAACTCTGTCCAAGTGACTCCCACAGTCCAGTGACTCTTCAGTCCAAGTTTGGTGGAGGTAAGTCCTTGCCTCCCCACGCTAGACTGCATTGCTGGGAACCGCGTGTTTTGCAGCTACTCCGGCTCCTGTGCACTCTTCCAGGATTTCCTTTGTGCACAGCCAAGCCTGGGTCCCGGCACTCTAACCTGCATTGGACGACCTCCTGAGTTATCCTCCGGCTTCGTGGGACCCTCTTGTGCAACTTCGGGTGAGCTCCGGTTCACTCCACTTTGTAGTGCCTGTTCCGGCACTTCTGCGGGTGCTGATTGCTTCTGAGTGGGCTCTTTGTCTTGCTGGACGCCCCCTCTGTCTCCTCACTCAATTGGCGACATCCTGGTCCCTCCTGGGCCACAGCAGCATCCAAAAACCCTAACTGTGACCCTTGCAGCTAGCAAGGCTTGTTTGCGGTCTTTCTGCACGGAAACACCTCTGCACCACTCTTCATGACGTGGGACATCCATCCTCCAAAGGGGAAGTTTCTAGCCCTTGTCGTTCTTGCAGAATCCACAGCTTCTACCATCCGGTGGCAGCTTCTTTGCACCCACAGCTGGCATTTCCTGGGCATCTGCCCACTCCCGACTTGATCGTGACTTTTGGAATTGGTCCCCTTGTTCCACGGGTACTCTCGTCAGGAAATCCATCGTTGTTGCATTACTGGTGTTGGTCTTCCTTGCAGAATTCTCCTATCACGACTTCTGTGCTCTTTGGGGAACTTAGGTGCACTTTGCACCCACTTTTCAGGGTCTTGGGGTGGGCTATTTTTCTAACCCTCACTGTTTTCTTACAGTCCCAGCGACCCTCTACAAGGTCACATAGGTTTGGGGTCCATTCGTGGTTCGCATTCCACTTCTAGAGTATATGGTTTGTGTTTCCCCTATCCCCATGTGCCCCCATTGCATACTATTATGACTATACATAGTTTGCACTGTTTTTCTATTGCTATTACTGCATATTTTGGTATTTTGTCCATATATCTTGTGTATATTTGCTATCCTCATACTGAGGGTACTCACTGAGATACTTTTGGCATATTGTCATAAAAATAAAGTACCTTTATTTTTAGTATATCTGTGTATTGTGTTTTCTTATGATATTGTGCATATGACACTAGTGGTACTGTAGGAGCTTAACTCGTTTCCTAGTTCAGCCTAAGCTGCTCTGCTAAAGCTACCTTTTCTATCAGCCTAAGCTGCTAGACACCCCTCTACACTAATAAGGGATACCTGGGCCTGGTGCAAGGTGTAACTACCCCTTGGTACCCACTACAAGCCAGTCCAGCCTCCTCCACCCACCACCCCAACAACAACAGGGACCTGGGGGCAGTGGTAGTGGGCACACGGTCGAGGGGACGGAGGCCCAGGAACACAGGAGAACAGGGAGGGCTGCTGTGCGACAGGGGGCGGACAGGCCCAGGGAACCCACTCTCCAGGAGGCCCTCTCCAACATCATGGGAGCATACCACCACTCCCAGGAGACGATGGCAGCGGTACTCGCAAAGTTTCAGGAGACCCAGCGGCTGCAGGAGTAACAGTATTTGGGCTTCAGGGAGGAACTCAGAACCATCAATTCCACCCTGGGCACCATCATAGGGGTACTGAAGGAAGTACTCAATACCAGGAGGGACACTGTGACACTACAAGGGGCCCCTGACACTAGCCTGGACGATGAACTGCCCACCACCTCCGCCGGTGCTAGTGGACAGGAGGCACCGCCACAGGACCACCACACCAGCACCCCAACCCCTGCAGAGGGAGAACCACCTTGCAAACAGTCCCTGAGATCCAGGACAAAGACAGAGAACGATGCCAAGACCCCCGCCAAGAAATGAGACCACCCTGATTGTCATCCTACTGTCCCACTTTGTCACCCTGTCCATCCTTAAACTGCCCCAGCTCCACTTCCTATGCCCATTTGGGCAATGCACCTGTGAGACTAATAGACTGGACTCTGCTATGGACATTCCTCCGCCATCACCCCTCACCATTTTGCTACCCCCTCCAATGCTGAGCACTAAAATAAACACCCTTAAAGCACAAAACAATCTGGAGTCAGTCTGTGATCGGAATACTCTATTAGCAATTACTGTGGCAAAAAGCTCTTTCCTTTGTAATGTCAACATACCTATGTCACACAGCTGTAGTCCATGAGGAATCAAAGCAGATGTCACACTGTGGGACCCACATCTGTGAAATCGTAAGGGAAAGTGACAACTCAGTGACCATACACTGGGTGAAAACGACAGACAGTAGAGAGGTAATAGTGTTTAAGTACATGTAGTAGGCCGGTTAGTATTCTTACCTGTGTTTCACTGGAAATATTGCTGGATCACTGAGTCCCTGTTGTCCATGTCTTCTTCTTCTGCTTCATCGTCTTCACTGTCCACAGTCTCCACAGCTGCAACAACACCGCCACCTGGACCATCCTCATGCAGAAAAGGCACCTGTCGTCACAATGCCAAGTTGTGAAGCATACAGCAGGCCTCGATGATCTGGCACACCTTCTTTGGTGAGTAGAATAGGGATCCACCTGTCATATGGAGGCACCAGAACCTGGCCTGACTGAAGGTCCGCTCGATCACCCTCCTAGTTCTCCCATGGGCCTCATTGTAGCGTTCCTCTACCCTGGTCCTGGGATTCCTCACTGGGGTCAGTAGCCATGACAGTTTGGGGTAACCAGAGTCCCCTGCAAATGGCGAGGGACAACTGTTAGACACACACTAACCTGGAGGGATATCCCCAGACCCAGACAACCATTCCCACTCACTAGCTTCCAGGTTCTCACCTAATAGCCACACACGGTGCTTCTGGAGTAGACCCATCACATAAGGGATGCTGCTATTCCGCAGGATGTAGGTGTTATGCACTGAGCCAGGGAACTTGGCATTCACATGGGAGATGTACTGGTCGGCCAACCATTCCATCTGCACATTCATTGAATAATAACTCTTCCGGTTTCTGTACACCTGTTCACTCCTGTGGGGGGTACCAAAGCCACATGTGTCCCATCAAAGGCACCTATGAGGATGGGGATATGTCCCAGGGCATAGAAATCACCTTTCACTGTAGGCAAATCCTCCACCTGAGGGAAAACGATGTAGCTCCGCATGTGTTTCAGCAGGGCTGACAACACTCTGGACAACACGTTGGAAAACATAGGCTGGGACATCCCTGATGCTATGGCCACTGTTGTTTGAAATGACCCACTTGCAAGGAGATGGAGCACTGACAGCACCTGCACTTGAGGGGGGATTCCTGTGGGATGGCGGATAGCTGACATCAGGTCTGGCTCCAACTGGGTACACAGTTCCTGGATTGTGGCACGGTCAAGCCTGTATGTGATGATCACATGTCTTTCCTCCATTGTTGACAGGTCCACCAACGGTCGGTACACCGGAAGATGCCGCCATCTCCTCACATGTCCCAGCGGACGGTGCCTATGAAGGACAACAGCGAGCACAGAGTCAAAGAACTCAGAGGTACTGTAGGAAAGTACCATCTTGCCTGGCATGTTACCCCCATTTTTCACTGTATATATGTTGTTTTAGTTGTATGTGTCACTGGGGCCCTGCCAGCCAGGGCCCCAGTGCTCATAAGTGTGCCCTGTATGTGTTACCTGTGTTATGACTAACTGTCTCACTGAGGCTCTGCTATTCAGAACCTCAGTGGTTATGCTCTCTCATTTCTTTCCAAATTGTCACTAACAGGCTAGTGACCAAATTCACCAATTCACATTGGCATACTGGAACACCCTTATAATTCCCTAGTATATGGTACTGAGGTACCCAGGGTATTGGGGTTCCAGGAGATCCCTATGGGCTGCAGCATTTCTTTTGCCACCCATAGGGAGCTCTGACAATTCTTACACAGGCCTGCCACTGCAGCCTGAGTGAAATAATGCACACATTATTTCACAGCCATTTTCACTGCACTTAAGTAACTTGTAAGTCACCTATATGTCTAACCTTTACCTGGTAAAGGTTAGGTGCTAAGTTACTTAGTGTGTGGGCACCCTGGCACTAGCCACGGTGCTCCCACATTGTTCAGGGCAAATTCCCCGGACTTTGTGAGTGCGGGGACACCATTACACGCGTGCACTATACATAGGTCAATACCTATGTATAGCTTCACAATGGTAACTCCGAATATGGCCATGTAACATGTCTAAGATCATGGAATTGCCCCCTCTATGCCATCCTGACATTGTTGGCACAATCCCATGATCCCACGGGTCTCTAGCACAGACCCGGGTACTGCCAAACTGCCTTTTCAGGGGTTTCACTGCAGCTGCTGCTGCTGCCAATCCCTCAGACAGGTTTCTGCCCTCCTGGGGTCCAGCCAGGCTTGGCCCAGGAAGGCAGAACAAAGGACTTCCTCAGAGAGAGGGTGTTACACCCTCTCCCTTTGGAAAAAGGTGTTAAGGCAGGGCTGGGGAGGAGTAGCCTCCCCCAGCCTCTGGAAATGCTTTCATGGGCACAGATGGTGCCCATTTCTGCATAAGCCAGTCTACGCCGGTTCAGGGACCCCTCAGCCCTGCTCTGGTGCGAAACTGGACAAAGGAAAGGGGAGTGACCACTCCCCTGACCTGCACCTCCCCTGGGAGGTGCCCAGAGCTCCTCCAGTGTGCTCCAGACCTCTGCCATCTTGGAAACAGAGGTGCTGCTGGTACACTGGACTGCTCTGAGTGGCCAGGGCCAGCAGGTGACGTCAGAGCCTCCTTCTGATAGGCTCCTTCAGGTGTTGCTAGCCTATCCTCTCTCCTAAGTAGCCAAACCCTCTTTTCTGGCTATTTAGGGTCTCTGCTTTGGGGAATTCCTTAGATAACGAATGCAAGAGCTCATCAGAGTTCCTCTGTATCTTTCTCTTCACCTTCTGCCAAGGAATCGACTGCTGACTGCGCTGGAAGCCTGCAAAACTGCAACAAAGTAGCAAAGACGACTACTGCAACACTGTAACGCTGATCCTGCCACCTTCTCGACTGTTTTCCTGGTGGTGCATGCTGTGGGGGTAGTCTGCCTCCTCTCTGCACTAGAAGCTCCGAAGAAATCTCCCGTGGGTCGACGGAATCGTCCCCCTGCAACCACAGGCACCAAAGAACTGCATCACCGGTCCCCTGGGTCTCCTCTCAGCACGACGAGCGAGGTCCCTTGAATCCAGCAACTCTGTCCAAGTGACTCCCACAGTCCAGTGACTCTTCAGTCCATGTTTGGTGGAGGTAAGTCCTTGCCTCCCCACGCCAGACTGCATTGCTGGGAACCGCGTGTTTTGCAGCTACTCCGGCTCCTGTGCACTTTTCCAGGATTTCCTTTGTGCACAGCCAAGCCTGGGTCCACGGCACTTTAACCTGCATTGCACGACCTCCTGAGTTGTCCTCCGGTGGTGTGGGACTCTCTTGTGCAACTTTGGGTGAGCACTGTTTCACGCCACTTCGTAGTGCCTGTTCTGGCACTTCTCCGGGTGCTGCTTGCTTCTGAGAGGGCTCCTTGTTTTCCTGGACGCCCCCTCTGTCTCCTCACGTAATTGGCGACATCCTGGTCCCTCCTGGGCCACAACAGCATCCAAAAACTTTAAACCACAAGTTTGCAGCTAGCAAGGCTTGTTTGCAGTCTTTCAGTGGGAAAACACTTCTGCACGACTCTTCACAACGTGGGACATCCATCCTACAAAGGGGAAGTTTCTAGCCCTTGTCGTTCCTGCAGAATCCTCAGCTTCTACTGCCTAGTAGCAGTTTCTTTGCACCCACAGCTAGCATTTCCTGGGCATCTGCCCACTCTCGACTTGATCGTGACTTTTGGACTTGGTCCCCTTGTTCCACAGGTACTCTAGTCTGGAAATCCATCGTTGTTGCATTGCTGGTGTTGGTCTTTCCTGCAGAATTCCCCTATCACGACTTCTGTGCTCTTTGGGGAACTTTAGTGCACTTTGCTCTCACTTTTCAGAGTCTTGGGGTGGGCTATTTTTCTAACCCTCACTGTTTTCTTACAGTCCCAGCGACCCTCTACAAGGTCACATAGGTTTGGGGTCCATTCGTGGTTCACATTCCACTTTTGGAGTATATGGTTTGTGTTGCCCCTATCCCTATGTGCTCCCATTGCATCCTATTGTAACTATACATTGTTTGCATTGTTTTCTACTACTATACTGCATATTTTTGGTATTGTGTACATATATCTTGTGTATATTTCCTATCCTCATACTGAGGGTACTCACTGAGATACTTTGGCATATTGTCATAAAAATAAAGTACCTTTATTTTTAGTATATCTGTGTATTGTGTTTTCTTATGATACTGTGCAAGTGACACTAGTGGTACTGTAGGAGCTTCACTCGTCTCCTAGTTCAGCCTAAGCTGCTCTGCTAAGCTACCATTATCTATCAGCCTAAGCTGCTAGACACCCTATACACTAATAAGGGATACCTGGGCCTGGTGCAAGGTGTAAGTACCCCTTGGTACTCACTACAAGCCAGTCCAGCCTCCTACAGGTACGTACCCCCAGCTTACACAGAACACCAATCATAATCTAAAAAGTGGCCTGTATGTGTGTTGAGTCTAGGCCTAGGTATGTGTGACGCAGTTGAAAACGAAGCCATGTGGGCCCCTGAAATGGCGGCTGCCTGACCTGTAAAGTGGGACAATGGGATGTGAGGTAACTGCGCTGGCGTTGTTCACCGTCGCGGTAGGCGGTAGAAGACCGCGGAGCAATGCTGCATTGGTTAACATTGGACCCTATGGGTCCCAGGAGCCAATGACGATGTACGCCGACAGTGACGGTACGCACCGCCGCTGATGTGACCGCCATTTTCTATCACTTCAATCACTCGATACCTGATCTTCGACAGGAGAGGACCTACACTGCAAGTGCTGCTGTGACCTCGGTCTGGAAGAGGCAATGGCTCGAGTGTCTGGGGAAAGGGCCCCTGCCTTCACATTGTAGGAGTTGGAGAAACTCGTGGATGGGGTCCTCCCCCAGTACACGCTACTCTACGGTCCTCCAGACAAACAGGTAAGTACACTGGGAGCATGCTGTATGGGCTATGCCTTTGTGGAGAGGGGTGGATGTAGGAAGGGAGGGGTGAGAGTGCGGCGTGCATGAAACCAGGGTGAGTGCATGTGCCACATGCCAAGGGTAGGGATGGGGGCCAATGACTGTGATGGTGCAGTTGGTAATAAATTTCTCTTCCCCCTGTACAAATCATGTAGGTCAGCGCCCACCAGAAAAAATATATTTGGCGTGCCATCGCCAAGGACGTCCGGACCCTGGGGGTCTACCACAGACGGAGCACCCACTGCCGGAAAAGATGGGAGGACATTCGCCGCTGGAGCAAGAAGACGGTGGAGGCTCAGCTGGGGATGGCCTCCCAATGTGGGAGGGGTGCCTGTTGCACCATGACCCCCCTGATGTTCAGGATCCTGGCGGTGGCGTACCCGGAGTTGGATGGGCGCTTGAGGGCATCACAGCAGCCACAAGGGGGTGAGTACACTCTCATTCTGCTGATTTTGCGCGCAGTGGAGGGGTCTGGGTGGGGGAGGTGGGCTGTGGGTTTCCCTAGGCAAGGGCGAGTTCCGTAGGCAAGGTCCCTCCATAAGGCAGGCCATGTGGCACCCCACCGCACCTCTGTAGAGTGCCAACTACACCTAGTCATGCACCTGTGTCATCCATGTGTGCAGATGTGGTCCATAGCCTAGTAGGCCATTTCCCAGGAATTGAACAGTGGAGCCCAAGAGCGCGGCGTAGTGCAGGGGGCTTCTGTGTCTGTCGTGTCCGCCAACGGTAGTGGTAATGCATGCACTCAACATGTCTTATTTCTGTCGTTTCCCCCTTTTTGTGGTCTCCCTGTTCTTGTGTGCATTAGCATCATCAGGCGGAGGAGCAGTGGCACCGGAGCACGAGGAGGCTGCATCCTACATGGCCATGGAGGGCCACACTACGGAATCGGACTACACCAGTGGGACGGAGGGCGAGGGGAGCTCCACGGCGGGGACAGGAGCTGAGACCAGTGACATGGACTCGTCCTCTGATGGGAGCTCCCTTGTGGTGGCGGCAACATCTGTGCCTCCCCCATCTACAGGTACAGCTGCCACTCCCCTTCCAGCACCGCCCTTGCAGCAGCCCCTCAGCCTTTGCCCCGTGCCTGCTCACCCGGGAGGGTGGGCATCATCTTCGCCCCAGGCACCTCAGGCCCTGCCCCAGTCACCGATGCTGCCCTCAGTGAGGAGGCCATTGACCTCCTCAGGTCCCTCACTGTTGGACATTCTACCATTTTGAATGCCATCCAGGGTGTAGAAAGGCAGTTGCAACAAACAAATTCATTCCTGGAGGGCATTCATTCTGGCCAGGAGGCCCTTCAGCAAGCTTTTCAGACTCTGGCCTCAGCACTGATGGCAGCCATTGTCCCTGTCTCTAGCCTCCCCCTTCCAACTTCCTCCACCCAGACCCAATCCCCTTTACCCCAGCCTATCCCAAGCACACCTCTCGACCAGCATGCACACACGTCAACACACAAGGGAAGCTCAGGCAAACATAAGCGCCACACATCCCACAGGCACTCACGCAAGCATCACACACATGCAGACACACCAACATCCACTGCCTCCACTGTGTCCCCCTCCTCATCGTCTCCCTTCTCCCTCCCAGTCTCGTCTACACTCACACCTGCATGCACTACCTCTACAGCCACTACTACCATCACCGGCACACCCATCATCACACCCCGCTCACGTGCCATAGTAAGTGGCTTTTGTCCACACTGTGTATGTGTCAGAGTGCATTGCACAGCCAGAGCGTCACAAGTGTGGCTTCAGTGGCAATGGGACATTTTAATTCAGGGCCTATGTGTCCTGATGCAACCCTTTAGTATGCATTTAGTGTGTCCTATGTGCCTCCCCCTTCTGCCATTTGTGAAATTCCAGATAGTCCCCCCGCAACTTACCCTGCATTTGTGGTAGTTCTTGGTAGTCTGCGCTGTCCTGTCCTGCAATTTCAGTGACCAGCTACTCCGGGATGACTGCTGTGACCATATCCTCCGGCTCATCCAGGTCCTCCTGCGGTGCGGGACTTCCACCTCCAGTCTGCAGTGCTGCCTTTCAGTTCCTGGTCAGTTTCTCATTAGTCCTGCGCTTGCACTCATGCCAGCACTTCTTGCACTCAGTGACAGTCCTCCTCACCTCTGCCACACTGTTGACTTTATCTATTATTGCCTGCCATATTGCCTCTCTCCTAATGATTGGCAAATTAGAGGTGACAAAGAGCTGGTGTTGGTTCTCTGTCACCTCTCAGACCAGGATGTCATTCTCCTCCTCTCTAAAGTGACACTTCCTCTTCTCCTTCTCCTGGGACTTTACTGGTCCCTCCTGGCTTGTATTGGGCTCATTGGGATCTCTCTGGGGTCTCTCCTGGCCTGCATCCTCCAAACTGTCTTCCCAAATGTTTATTTCTTGCTTGTGTGTTTTTTTATGACAATGCTGTTAAATATGGAGCTTACCCGTTTTGCGTCAAACATGCCACAAAACGGTCCAGTGCCACTTTTACAGCATTAGCTTAATTATTTTTTTTACGGCATGTTGCAATGGTTGGCGCCATTTATTTTTACACTAACCACTCCTTAGCTCCACTGTGCAGCATTTTTTAAATATGGCACAGTGATGGCGCTAGGGAATGACAGTAGCTTGAGTTAAAAGTTTTGACAAACAACACAGTTGTGCGTCATTTTTCATAAATGTGGCCCTCTGTTTGTGACAGAGAACAGTTTGTGTCTATGAAAGAGAAAACCATCATAAGATAATGAGTACATTTTCTCAGTTTTTCTAACATGTTTTTGTAGCACAACATAAAATATTTGGCGAAAAGGAAATCCTCCAGATTAAGCACATTCTAACCCACTCTGTCTTGAGTTTTGCATAACCCATCTCTTTTTAGCTTTCCTGCTGTTGAGTTCCAGAAGAAAGTGAAAAGTGGTCCATTCAGATGGTTAAGGTTGTTCCTTGTGGGAGGGTAAACTACTGCAAGATACAGAAGGATGGGTAATATTACTGCTTTTATTCCCAGGATTTTCCCTTCCATAGTGAGTTTTCTGGTTTTCCATAGTTCTGGTTTGTTCAGGACTTTGCAGTGCGGATTTGGCCTCGTTGGGCCACATTAGCGTAAAATGAAATGACACAAATGTGGCGCAAGGAGGCGCTCGGACTCGCCCCAATATTTTGTATTTCTAACCCTGAAAATGAATGTGATGCAGGCCAATAAATACAAATAATAATATGGTCTCTTTTTTCCCTTCTGCCCTATCTCGGGATTTACCGTAAGGGCAGGCTTTCATTTGTGCTTTCATTAATTGCTGTCACTCTCTGCCAGGGACAGTAATGTCGCCCAAAATTTAATTGCTTTGAGTTTGTAGAAAAGTAAATGAAAGTGTACTGAGGGCCAACCTCAATGGTGGTCGTGCCATCAGCATAGTTGAGGAAAGCCACAACCCCGATGACAGGGCAATGCATGGAGCATGGCAGAAGCAAATTACTGCAGAAAAAAGTAACGAGCTGCAGTTTCCTAGCAACCAGAGAACATGAGCAGAAAAGCATGTTTATCCGGTTGCGTCGGAACTGAAGCACTTTTATGATTAAAGCTGCGCTGGAAGAAATAAACAGCTGCTGCCATGATTGATGCGCATTTATAGTGTAGCAGTGACGCTCCATCATTCTTATTGTAACTTTTCTGTTTCACTACTACGAAGCCTCTCTGTACATGTCGGTGCAGGGATTGGAGGGGGGGGCGAGAAGTAATTCTAACAAAAGTACCATCAGAAGCATCCAGCTGCGGTGAGAGGAAGGAGACAGGCCACGGAAGCAGTACTTGATCCAGGCTCCAAGGCCCCAATACGGAGGACTGGAGGAGGAGGCGATGACCAGCAAGGAGCCGCGTGGGAGCCAGCCAATGGTAACTCGAACAATGTGGAACCACGTGGGGGCCAGCCAATGGTTAGTAATGTGACATAGGAGCCACGGGGGAGCCAGTCAATGGTAAATAATGTGATCATGGAGCCACGTGGGAGCCAGCCAATGGTGAGTCAAGGTAAGTAAACAGGCAGGCTCTAAACCCCTTTTAAGATTATTTTTTTATTTTTTAAACACAAAACAAGCACAGCACAAGCACAGTGCAGGTGAAACCTAAAAACTGGAAAATTTCACAAAAATAAAAGAAGGACTACCATTCTGCATCAACCAAGCAGCGTAGAATGACAGCCCTCATCAACCTAGAATCACACAAGAGCAATTAAGAAAATAAATAAAATGCCTTTTTTCAAATCCAGTAAGATACATTTTAAATAAATTGCTTATCAAAGCTGCTACCTAGCTCTGCTTTGTAACACAGAAAAACATGCTCCCTGTTTTCATTATACTCTCTCCAAAAACCGGGACAGGAGACAAATTTGCCTAAATCTGCTGGGACAGCTGGTGAAAAAAACTGGGACTGTCTCAGCCAATCCGGGACGTGTGGTCACCCTAACCAGGGGGCATATTTAAGAGGATGTGGCGCAGCGCAGCGTAGAGGCAGGAATATGCCACATTTAAAAGAATATGGCACATTTCTCTCATTGTCCCCGCGCTGGTGCCCCTTTGGCTGCCTTGTGCCACCACGGGCACACTCGCACTATGGTGCAAGGGCACCTGTGTTGCATTAAGGATTGTTTTTGTGCAGGACGGGGCAAGAAAACAATCCAGAGAGGCATATCCCTCTATCTATGTGTGCTGCATTCTGCAGCACACATGCAAAGAGGAAGTAACAAGGGGATAAAGATATTGGAAATAAAGGTATAAAGGTATTTCTCCTCGTTACGCCTCTCCTGGGAAGGCATTTCTTTTTGGCACATTCCCAGGTTTACCGGTTCTGGTAAATCTGCGAATTTATAAAAAACCATGGGAGTTGCGCGAGAACACCCACGAAACACCCATGGAACGCCTTCTAAGGGCAAAGTAACGCAATAGGACCTCGCTATTTAAGAAGCTGCTGGTGCCTTATCAGCCCACTGGCTCATTGAGATCTCTGAGTCGAGCCTTGTTCACTGTGCCGAGGTTCCGATTGGTGTCAGAGGCTGGCCCTCTATGCAGTGTGCAAAACCAAGCACACTATGCAGAGGGTTCAGGCAACCACACATTGGTTTCCAGAGGTAAAAATTAGACCACCTAATGCTCCAATTTTTAAGGTAGCTGGTCCAGCAGTTAGGCTGATCCAGGAGATGTGCTAAGTATTTGCTGTACTCACAAATCCAATCATACACCACAAACACTCAATGAATAACTTGAGACCAGAATTTATAATCATAATTTAGACTTGTATATAAATGTTAAGACCAAAATCTTTAGAATGCGTTAAGTACCTATTAAGTTATGACTTTTTGAAGTTTTAATAAAATTAGAGGCACCTTTCTACTCCGTCCGCGCCGAATGGTCGTCCAAAATTTTGACGCACATTCAGAGCAAACGTTGCCCCATATTTAAACTTTGACGCCCGAGCCCGCAGACGACAAAATTCCGCCGTGTGCATCATTTTTTGGATGCGGCAACCAGCCTTGCATTAATGATATGCAAAGTAGGCATTCCCGTCCAAAAAATGACTTAAACGACCGTGAGTCGTATTTATGCTTTCGGGCAAAAATGACGCATGGCCGGGAAGCGGAGCCGGAAAATAACGCACAGCCCGATTTGCGTCAAAATTTAACGTCTGGGTCAGGGCTGGCGTTAAAAGGGGGCAAATACACCTGTATTTAATCAGAACACACAGAGCAAACAGCAGAGCAGCAGAGCAGCAACAGGGAGCCATGGAGGTGATTCTAATTCAGCGTGCACGCAAATGCAGAGCCCAGAAACAACAACAGCAGGTACAACAACACCTGCAGTGACCCCAAAGGCAGCGCAGAAGGCAGGAGAGGATATTCCGCCCCAGAACCACCCTTCAGGGCCTCAGGGAACACGACATCATCCAGAGGTACCGGTTGAACTGGCAGGCCATTCAGCAGCTGCTGCGCAACTTTGAACCGCAGTTGGCCCCCACTTTGCTGACACCCCGCACCATCTCAACAGAAACCAAGCTGCTTGCCGTACTTCATATGCTGGCAAGTGGCTCTTTTCAAACAACTGGTGCCCTGGTTGCAGGAATATCACAACCATCATTCTCCGCCTTTTTGCCCAAAGTACTGGATGCCATCATTGGACTGACACCCCGCCACATCTGCTTCCCTAACACACTGCAGAAGCAGCAGGAAACAAAACAGGGGTTATACCTCATCAGTGGTTTCCAACACGTCCTTGGTGCAATCGACTGCACACATGTACGCCTTGTGCCACCTGCTGCAACTGAACACCTCTACCGCAACAGGAAGCACACACATTCCGTCAAGTGCAGGCCATAGTCGATCACCAGGGATTGATCACCAACATCGTGGCTAAATATCCTGGGAGTGTGCATGACTCCTTCATCTTCCGTCACTGCACCATCAATGAACACTTCCAGGATGGACGGTATGGCAATGGACTACTTGTTGGTAAGTACAAAAACCTACTTCTATACACACTGCACAGCAACCCTCTAGGACACACAACACATACACTACAACAGCAACATGTGAACAGGAACACACTGAGGTCGTGACATCGCTAGCCATGTTTCTTAGGTCACCATTGAACCTGTCACACATCGGAAATTAGTGTACAGCCTAATGTTAAGACGTCAAAGATCACAACGTGTGGAGTGGGTTGCACAAATGTCACCTTGCAAAATGTGAGTGTCCCAATGACCTTTACATTAATCCATTGCATAAGTCTAAAGGTATGGGATGTCCAGGGTACATTGATATGAACGTGTTGACAACACTGTCAATTTTAACCTGTGTATGGAACTATCATCTCACCCCCAGTGAAGACACACGGACACCTGTATCACAAGTCACAATGCTAGGGAGGGCACACTGTACTGCAAATCCCAAAACATACTGCTGACAACCGGTTAGCAGACACTCGTTCAGCCAAGGAAACAACACAATGCAGATGGTACATCCTACAAGCCTAGGATGCTACATTATAATACAAAAGAGTCACAGACAACACAAGACAACTACTGCCATGAAAGGTCATTTCAATAGGGCCAGCTACATCAATATGATCCCAATCATTTTCTCTTGCAGCTGATCAGGGGTATGGCATCCAGCCATGGATTATGACACCATTTGGCAACCCGAGTACTGCTGCAGAGCGTGCCTACAACGACGCACATAGGAGGACACGCAGCATTGTCGAGAGGACCTTTGGCATCCTCAAGTCAAGGTTCCGGTGCCTCGACATCACTGGTGGTAGCCTCCTATATTCGCCGGAGATGGTCTGTAGGATCATCCTAACATGTGCAATATTGCACAACATTTGCATCAAAAGGAACATTCCCCTCCTAGAAACAGAGCCACACATGCCTGAAGAGGAGGAAGAGGAGGATGCTGGCCTGCAACATGGGGGGGAACTACAGAACACGGCCGCTGGCATATGCAGGCGGCAACAGATCATCAACAATTTCTTTTAATATAATCACCTTCACCACTTTAGTTAACTAATTTAAATAAACACCTATAATATTCACCATATCATGGTCTGGCTATTCATTTTTGCACACCTTCATCTCTACTTGCCTCATGGAGCATTGCTGAGATACTGATTAGGACACTGAACATCCCAGAGCTGATGTGATACCTAACATACAATGGTCACATACACACACACTCTTAATGACATATATCATGTACATTTCTCCTTTGAAGGCCAATTGCAGAGGACCACAACTATTTCACACATACATGTTGAAATCAAGGTTCAACACAGCATACGGCACACACCTAAGACACCATCACTCAAAAAGAGGAAAACAAGCCTCATACATGAGGCAGTCAGTGTGCTTTTGCATCAGTAACAGGAATGTCTGACCAGACCCTTGACAGCAGTAAGTCCAACTGCATCCAATATTTGCAAGGATTATCTGTGACCAGAGTTCCATAGAAGCAGAACATAGACAGCGCAAGTGCCACACATATGAGCAGCATTGAATACATGACATTCCATGTACATGTCAGCCCATTTCATAACTCCTGACACATCCATGCACCTGGTCACAACCTGTAGGAGGCTGGCCTGGCTTGTAGTGGGTACCAAGGGGTACTTACACTTTGTACCATGTCCAGTTATCCCTTATTAGTGTAGAAGAGGTGTTTCTAGCAGCTTAAGCTGATAGAAGGTAGCACTAGCAGAGCAGCTTAGGCTGAACTAGGAGACATGCAAAGCTCCTACTATACCACTGGTGTCATATACACAATATCATAAGAAAACACAATACACAGATATACTAAAAATAAAGGTACTTTATCTTTATGACAATATGCCAAAATTATCTCAGTGAGTACCCTTAGTATGAGGATGCCAAATATACACAAGATATATGTACACAATACCAAAAATATGCAGTAATAGCAAAAGGAAGTAATGCAAGCAATGTAAAGTTACAATAGCTTGCAATAGGAGCACATGGGTATAGGGGCAACAAAAACCATATACTCCAAAAGTGGAATGCGAACCACGAATGGACCCCAAACCTATGTGAGCTTGTAGAGGGTCGCTGGGACTGTAAGAAAACAGTGAGGGTTAGAAAAATAGCCCACCCCAAGACCCTGTAAGGTAGGTGTAAAGTGCACCTACAACCCCCAGAGAGCACAGAAGTCGTGATAGGGGGTTTCTGCAAGGAAGACCAACACCAGCAATGCAACAACAGTGGATTTCCGGACCTGAGTACCTGTAAGACAAGAGGACCAAGTCCAAGAGTCGCGACAGTGTCGAGAGTGGGCAGATGCCCAGGAAATGCCAGCTGAGGGTGCAAGGAAGCTGCCACTGGATGGAAGAAGCTTGGTGTTTTGCAAGAACGAAGAGGACTAGGAACTTCCCCTTTGGAGGATGGATGTCCCACGTTATGAAGAAGCTTGCAGAGGTGTTCCCACACAGAAAGATAGCAAACAAGCCTTGCTAGCTGCAAGGGTTGCGGTTAGGATTTTTGGATGCTGCTGTGGCCCAGAAGGGACCAGATGTCGCCACTTGGATGAGGAGACAGAGGGGGTGCCCAGCAAGTCAGGGAGCCCTCACAGAAGCAGGCAGCACCCGCAGAAGTACCAGATCAGGCACTTAGAAGGGGAATGAACCGGAGTCCACCCGAAGTCAGAAAAGGGAGTCCCACGACGCTGGAGGACAACTAAGAAGGTTGTGCACTGCAGGTTAGAGTGTCGGGGATGCAGGCATGGGTGTGCATGAAGGAAATCCTGGAAGAGTGCACAGGAGCCGGAGCAGCTGCAAATCACGTAGTACCAAGCAATACAGTCTAGCGTGGGGAGGCAAGGACTTACCTCCACCAAACTTGGACTGAAGACTCACTGGACTGTGGGAGTCACTTGGACAGAGTTGCTGAGTTCCAGGGACCATGCTCATTGTGCTGAGAGGGGACCCAGAGGACCGGTGATGCAGTCTTTTGTTGCCTGCGGTTGCAGGAGGAAGATTCCGTTGACCCACGGGAGATTTCTTCAGAGCTCCTGGTGCAAGAAGGAGGCAGGCTACCCCCAGAGCATGCACCACCTGGAAACAGTCGAGAAAGCCGGCAGGATGAAGCGATACAAGGTTGCTAGTAGTCGTCAGGCTACTTTGTTGCAGTTTTGCAGGCATCCTGAGCAGTCAGCGGTCGATCCTTTGGCAGAAGGTGAAGAGGGAGATGCAGAGGAACTCTGATGAGTTCTTGCATTAGGTATCTGAAGAATTCCCCAAAGCAGAGACCCTAAATAGCCAGAAAAGGGGGTTTGGCTACCTAGGAAGTAGGATAGGCTAGTAACACAGGTAAGAGCCTATCAGAAGGAGTCTCTGACGTCACCTGCTGGCACTGGCCACTCAGAGCAGTCCAGTGTGCCAGCAACACCTCTGTTTCCAAGATGGCAGCGGTCTGGAGCACACTGGAGGAGCTCTGGGCACCTCCCCTGGGAGGTGCAGGTCAGGGGAGTGGTCACTCCCCTTTCCTTTGTCCAGTTTCGCGCCAGAGCAGGGCTGGGGGATCCCTGAACCGGTGTTGACTGGCTTATGCAGAGATGGGCACCATCTGTGCCCATCAAAGCATTTCCAGATGCTGGGGGAGGCTACTCCTCCCCAGCCCTGACACCTTTTTCCAAAGGGAGAGGGTGTAACACCCTCTCTCTGAGGAAGTCCTTTGTTCTGCCTTCCTGGGCCAGGCCTGGCTGGACCCCAGGAGGGCAGAAACCTGTCTGAGGGCTTGGCAGCAGCTGCAGTGAAACCCCGGGAAAGGCAGTTTGGCAGTACCCGGGTCTGTGCTAGAGACTCAGGGGATCATGGAATTGTCTCCCCAATGCCAGAATGGCATTGGGGTGACAATTCCATGATCTTAGACATGTTACATGGCCATGTTCGGAGTTACCATTGTGACGCTCTACATAGGTAGTGACCTATGTATAGTGCACGCGTGAAATGGTGTCCCCGCACTCACAAAGTCCGGGGAATTTGCCCTGAACAATGTGGGGGCACCTTGGCTAGTGCCAGGGTGCCCACACACTAAGTAACTTAGCACCCAACCTTCAACAGTTGAAGGTTAGACATATAGGTGACTTATAAGTTACTTATGTGCAGTGTAAAATGGCTGTGAAATAATGTGGGCATTATTTCACTCAGGCTGCAGTGGCAGGCCTGTGAAAGAATTGTCAGAGCTCCCTATGGGTGGCAAAAGAAATGCTGCAGCCCATAGGGATCTCCTGGAACCCCAATACCCTGGGTACCTCAGTACCATATACTCGGGAATTATAAGGGTGTTCCAGTATGCCAATGTGAATTGGTAAAGCCTGTTAGTGAGAATTTGTAAAACAGAGAGAGCATAACCACTGAGGTTCTGGTTAGCAGAGCCTCAGTGAGACAGTTAGGCATCACACAGGGAAGACATAGATATAGGCCACAAACTTATGAGCACTGGGTTCCGGGCTAGCAGGGTCTCAGTGACACATAACAAACATACTGAAAACATAGGGTTTTCACTATGAGCACTGGGCCCTGGCTAGCAGGATCCCAGTGAGACAGTGAAAACACCCTGACATATACTCACAAACAGGCCAAAAGTGGGGGTAAAAAGGCTAGAAAGAGGCTACTTTCTCACACAACCCACCTGTCTGAAGAGGCCCCTGGAATACTAAGATGTGTACCCTGATATTCCCTCCTCTACACACACAGACCAACATTAGCAATCCAGTGTGCTACACCCTTTCCTATGGTATGCCATTGTCATAGAACATCTGACTGCATGGACGTCAGGTTAATTTATTCACTGTCTTCTAGTTTCAAAGCCCTGTTAGCACCTGTAGATTGCTTCCCGTGTGAAAATGTCTGTTGGCCCTTAGAATGCAAGTCTCACCTACAGGACTGGTGAGAAACAGATGCAGCCCACACCTGTGATCACCTCCATGCACACCACCCATTTCAAAAGTACTGCCCCTGCTGATGCCTGGAACAGCATAGGAGTTGCCATTTAGCCAATTACACCGTTAAGCATTGATACTAATTAAGCTGTGTAACACAGCCCTTGGGTTCATTTGTCACCTTCAAAAACACAGGACATACGCAGTTTGACACGTCAACTCTCTAGTTTGTCCTCCAAACAGTGTGAGTCAGACCACTGATTATGTAACTTGTCAATTGCTGGATCCTGAATCACCCTGCATTTTGTCAGCCTAACTGGCATCTGTCTGTGCGTCACACTAAAGTATCCCTGTGTCTACAGATGTACCACACTTGTGTTAGCTAACCTCCCATTCATCAGGGGGTATTGGGCATGGGCTTCTTCAATGCATACACAAATAAATTGGATAGCATCATCTGCCTTTTAACTGTATCATTTGAGTTAAATCCTCTAGGAAAAGCAAAATTCATGCTCATCCCTTGTCTGGGTCGCATTTATGCATGAATGACAAAGTGTGACAGTGTCCCAGGGCCCTAGGCAGGGATTGGGTACGGGGTTTTCAGCACAACCAGCAACCTCTGATAATGTCCATGAAAAATACACACATGTCAGGACCATGACAGTTCACACACAGAATCACAGTGCTCACAACATAGTGATGGGCCGTGTCTGGTGAATAGCTGCAAGAATAATCAGCACAGGGGCTATGATGTTCCCAGATGCAGTGGGAATTGCAGAGGCTAACCTGTGTACAAATGTTGTAATGACACCTGCCGGAACATGACACCTGAGACATTATCTCACTCAGCACACCAAGGTTGCCCTGTTGACTGTCTCATTACACGTCTTTAGTGACAGGGTGGGACCATCCCCATGTAGGTTCACATGTCCACATCCACTTTACTCACATTGATCAACCAAGGATACTCAGTAGATACAGGAATAGCTGCCACTGACTCATGATGAGTCCTGGACCGAACTGTGACAAATTACACCCCAAAAAATATACAGGATCATCATTGGACCACACACATGAACAAGACACCTATGTGCAATTGATCACTGGAAATATGTGGACACTTGGGGGCATATTTATACTCTGTTTGCGCCGAATGTGCGTCAAAAGTTTTGACGCACATTCGGCGCAAACCCTGCCCCATATTTATACTTTGACGTTCGACGCAGTGGGCGTCGAAGTTCCACCATGTGCGCCATTTTTTGGAAGGGGGAACCAGCCTTGCATTAATTATATGCAAGGTAGGCGTTCCCTTCCAAAAAATGACTTAAAGGCCTGTGCCCCATATTTATACTGTGACGTCATTTTGACGCACAGGAGGGGGAAGGCCTTAAAAAACGGCGCCCAGCCTGATGGGCACCGTTTTTTAACGCCTGGGTCAGGGCAGGCGTTAAGGGACCTGTGGGCTCGGAAGGAGCCCAGAGGTGCCCTCCCCTGCCTCCAGGGACACCCCCTGCCACCCTTGCCCACCCCAGGAGGACACCCAAGGATGGAGGGACCCATCCCAGGGAAGTTGAGGTAAGTTCAGGTAAGTATTTTTTTTGTTTTTTTTGTGGCATGGGGGGCCTGATTTGTACCCCCCTACATGCCACTATGCCCAATGACCATGCCCAGGGGACATAAGTCCCCTGGGCATGGCCATTGGGCAAGGGGGCATGACTCTTGTCTTTGCTAAGACAGGAGTCATTTCAATGGAGGTTGGGCGTCAAAAAAATGGTGCAAATTGGGTTGAGGCCAAAATTTTGCCTCAGCCTGACTTGCCCCATTTTTTGACGCCCAAGCTCCATTTTCCCCTACGCCGGCGCTGCCTGGTGTGAGTCATTTTTTTTGGTGTGAGTCATTTTTTTTTTACGCACACCAGTCCGCAGCGCCGGCTAACGTCATTCAATAAATAAGGCGCCCGCATGGCGCTTTGGAATGGCGTTAGCTGGCGTTAACATTTTTGACGCACAACTGCGTTGGCGCAGTTGTGCATCAAAAAGTATAAATATGGGCCTTGCTGTCTTGTATGCTGGTCCACCACAGCCACTTGATAGTTGGGGCTCACTTCTATGGCCTCAACTGTGGTGTCATACATTTGAGATTCACCCTTGTCTGTCTGTACAAACAAAATGGTACCCACTTCCTCAATGCATGTGTATGACTCACTGTGGGATTCACCAACTAGTGCCTAGGAAGCTGTTACCAATACTCTAGGACATAGGATGTAGAAAATGTGGACCATTGACATGAGCAAGCGTCTGACATCTATCTGGTGCATGCTATGTCACATGTAGGCCCGTATTTATACTTTTTTTGCGCCGCATTTGCGTCGCTTTTTGACGCAAAAACGGCGCAAACTTGCAAAATACCATTGTATTTTGTAGGTTTGCGCCGTTTTGCGCCAAAAAGCGGCACAAATGCGGCGCTAAAAAAAGTATAAATACGGGCCGTAGTGTCTCCCTGACCCTAAATCTTGGAAGTCCACTTTACGAAATTTGCTACATGTATGACTAACACATGCCCTCTCTAATTTCCACAATGACTTGCATCTAAGGATTGGACACATGGACGTCACATTCATACAAGCATATGTACAAATATGCTTTATGTGATACACACACACTTGGTCAACAAATACATTAGTTGCCAAAGAACACACTTTGAGCCAAAGGCATTCAGGTATTGTACATATGTGCGTCACATTGCTATCCTCTCCTTATGCCAAACATGCCCAATTTGTGCAACACATATATATAGGCCACTCTTATGACCAACTATTGCGTCAGCCAACTGTAAAAATACTGTGAAGGGAGTAGTGGATTATGGTCCGCTGCAGTATGATGTCACACATGTGAACATACACCATCAACACCATAGTGTCTTCAATCAACCTATCTCTGATGTGTCCCAAATGTAACATAACAAAAAAAGAAGAAAAATTGCCCAAAACCAGTTAATGCACTGAAATGTTGATGTTCCTAGCGTTATGCGTCATTTTTTGTCTACCAAAAGT
The DNA here is from genome assembly GCF_031143425.1 of Pleurodeles waltl. Taxonomy (NCBI): domain Eukaryota; kingdom Metazoa; phylum Chordata; class Amphibia; order Caudata; family Salamandridae; genus Pleurodeles; species Pleurodeles waltl. The sequence continues at coordinate 34,095,573 of NC_090442.1, forward strand.
GTATTTGCGTCATTTTTTTGAAGCACAGGAGTGAAAATTAGCCCGCATCCAGATATTTGTACAGGCCATGTACTATTATGTGGATGCGGGCTAATTTTCACTCCTGTGCGTCAAAAAAAATTAAGCAAATGCAGTTTTGGTAGACAAAAAATGACGCATAACGCGAAAAAGGCGGGATTTTTCATACAGGAAGTGATGTAATAGGATATCCTGTTTACAGATCATTTACAGTGGGTGTAATTTCACTTTCACTTTGCAGTCTATGATCCTTCTAGACTGTGTGGCTGTGTAGAGAGTGGTGTCCTGAGATTTTGTGCTTTTTTGTCCTGTGTGCTATCTGTAAAGTCCATTTGTGAAATAAATATTGTTGCTGTATACTGTACTACTGTGTTTTGTCTACATGTGTCCAATTATCTTGTGTTTTTGTTGTTTGTGGGAGTCTGTTGTGGGTAGTTTTAGTTTGGGGATAGTTGGGCTCTTTTAGTGGTTAAGTTTACTTTTCATCTGTATTTGTACCCCTACTTTCTCCCTTTTCCCCTTTCTATTTCTTTTACCCCCTATTCCCTTTCACTTTTCAAGTATGTCTGGTAGGCCACGTCTTGGCAGGATGGGTGAAGAGGAGTTGGGGGGCTTCATCTGGCTTGTGTGCCATTTCTTGCCACTCATGATCCAGGCAGGGTGATACAGGGGTATCTAACAGAGGCACACAGAATCCGGTGGGGAAAGGTGCTGCATCACCTGCAGCGTGTGTATGCCAGCCAGAGGAGTGACCACCAGCTGAAACACCGGTGGGCTGACCTCATCACCAGAGAGCAGGATCTCTTGGACCACCTGGGAATCATGATTGGTGGCACTGTTGGTGAGTACTAATCATGTAAATGTGCATGATTAAATGCTCTGTAGTGACATAAGAGGATTTGTACAATGTCTGCCAGCTAACTTGCTGACTGTGTGTAATGCTGGGGAAACATAAAGGGATAATTGATGCACTATGGCAAGTATCACAATTGCTAGCTGTCAGGTAGCACGTGCTCAGCAAACTTACAGGATACCTTTCCATGAAGTAAATTGGTGCGGCCTTTTTGTCAGAAAAACAAACAAAATAGGAGCCAATCATGTCTATATAGGGTACTATTGACAGAGAAGTAAAGATGTACCAACATATTGGCTAACTGTGTTGAGGCAATAGCTAGACTGACTTTAAAATCACTACATGATGCTGAAAATTAGTGCTGCCTTCACGTCAATTGATAATAGCAAAGTGACTCAGACATATGTCTCATGTGAGTCTGGTGAGTGTGGAAGGAAAGCGTTCACGGAAGTACTAGGAATGTTTGGGATTATTGTGTTCCTTGATCTTTTTGGATACATGTGAGATCTGGATTTGAAAACATAGTGAAAATGTGTAAGGTGCCCTCAGCTAACATCTTAGAATGTTTTTTGGAGTTAGTTGTGCCACATTCCAAATATGGATGGCAGTCCAAGTGTATGCACATGGCTTCACATCTCCATGGTTGGTGCAAATCACCATAGCTGGACCACATCAGTTGAATCAAAAGTAACAACAGGGGGGCTTAGAAAAGTCTCTGCCCCTTCCTCTGTACATTGTACCTACGTGTCATTAATGTGTCATGGCCACAAGGCATGTTTGACTGGTAATACAGTCCTCAAGTAACCAGGATTTGGATGTCTCTCTTGGATGCACATGATGAGACGATTACACTCCATAATGTTTTCTGCTCACCAATTACGGGGCATGTTTGCAACCACATGATAGTTAGGGCCTATGTATGTGTGCAGATATGTGTGTAACTGTCACAGGAGACCCATGCTATGAACAAGTTGGCCGTGATATATCAGATGCAGTACTATCATGTCTGGATGGCTGCCATTTCCTTATTCAGCCTACACATTGTATATGTTTATGAAATGGTTGTGCTGTGCACAGATTTTGAGTACATTTCTTCCTTCCATACAGGTGGACCGGCACCCTACACTGTGGGAGAGGTGGCATTTGAGGACCCCGACCACTCCAGTAAGTGTTGATATGTCTCTTATGTGTTGTGTTTGCTGGTTATGGACTCGTGTGTGTTGAACGCATAGCAAGGTGTGATGCGTTGGGCAAGCTTTTCTCTTGTTCCATGAGTGGGAATTCAGTTTCTCACATGTTTTGAGTTGGCCAATGCGTATCCAATGCTATTATGTAGGGATTGTAGGCCATTCCTGTAGGCCCCACTGTGAGTACAGGGGTTAGTCATGTGGATGACACTTTTATCAACAAGAGTCACACTGGAAGTCAGCTCCGATTTGGTCAGCCTGTCAGACCCACATTCTCCAAGATTGGTACAGCAAATTGCTTTCCAATAGACATCTGCTTCCCTATTTACCTTCGTAATTATGAAACAGTAGGTAGAACCTCCTAGCAGCATGTACTTCCACATGTAATGCTACAAGTATGGGGAACTTGAGTGCAATGGCCTAGGTGTGCATGCAATCCATGATCATGGGTGTTCTTGCAACTCTGTGTCTGATGTAAGTCAGGCCTTACTGGAAGTATATGTTGTGTACCAAGTTCTGCATTTCCTGACATGTGTGGCCCTATGATTGCTCTAGGGTTTGCTGACTCCTAATTGTTGATAGACCTTACCTGTGGTGTGTGTGTAGAGCCAAACAAGTGTGGAGTTTTCTATACACTCCTCAGTGTACATGTTGTTGGAAATTGATAGTTGTATATCCACCCCCCCACTCTCAAACACGGGCATGGGTTTGTGAATGGCGTACCTAGTACTGATGCTACCAGTATGTTACACATACATGTGAATAAGTGAAGGTTTGGTTGCAACCTAATATACACACTCAAGTTTGGCACTTGGTACTATACTGGCAAGTCCAGTTACAACTTGCAGACCATGTGGCTTTAGTTTTGCTTTCCGTACACTGACATTTGTAGCCCAGGTCTTGGCGGAGGATATGCAGCATGATTCTTAGCTGATAACTGGCAGAACTCAGATTGCAAGTCAAAGCCAGTTGTTACCCATCTTGTAGGTTATGGGTGTGCTATGTGTGATGTGACCTTTGTAGGCTGGCCTGCCACGTACTTCCTCAGGGACATTCAATGATCTGTCTTGTGATATGAGCTGTTACAAGTACAGTAGATGTATTGTCTGATTAACTTCTTGTGCCATTTCACACAATGCAGTTACTAATGTAGAATATCTGCATTTGACTTCACAGCTGCAAACATGACTCCAGACCAGGTCCGTGAATTCCAGCGCCAGGCCATGAGATAACAGCACATCCTGCTGGTGGAGTCGGGGTTCAGGAGGATGGCCCGGCGATATCGCCATGAACGGGCCTCCGGGGCATGGAGAGCCTTCCCACAGGGTGGCCCTACTTTGCCCACCACAGCCACCACCAGCACAACCACCAATCCAAGCCAGGTGGCCCCACCCACAGCTGGGACTGTTGGTCCTACATCTGCTGGACTTCCAGGCCCCAGCCTTGCCACTGGTGCAGGACAGCCCACTAGGCCTGGCACCACACACACACAGACCTCCTCCACCGGTACCCAGACTGCCACAGCTCCATCTGTTGACCCTGCAGCCTTCCACAACATGGACCGTAATATGGACCATGTGCTGCACAAGTTGAGCCACCTGAGCCAGGATGTGCGCCACATTAACCCGTGTGTTAAGTCTATTAAAAGGACCCTCCAGAGGGCCAACCTCTAGACATTTTTTGATGGACATGATTCCCTCCCCTCCCTCCTCTTTACTTGTTCTTATAGTTAGTTGGCTTAGGGGGCTTAGTGTTAGGTTAGTATAGGCTGTTAGTTTAGTTAGTGTTAGTGAGTGGGTGGTGGGCGGTCCAGATTCTTTATATTTTTACTTATTAAGGGCCATATTTATACTTTTTGACGCAAAACTGCGCTAACGCAGTTTTGCGTCCAAAAAATTAGCGCCAGCTAACGCCATTCTGAAGCGCCATGCGGGCGCCGTATTTATTGAATGGCGTTAGCCGGCATTAGCCGACCGGCGCTGCCTGGTGTGCGTGAAAAAAAACGATGTACACCAGGCAGCGCCGGCGTAGGGGAAAAGGGCGTTTGGGCATCCAAAAATGGGGCAAGTCAGGCTGAGGCAAAAAAATCGCCTCAACCCGATTTGCACCATTTTTATACGACGCCCAACCCCCATTAACATGACTCCTGTCTTAGCAAAGACAGGAGTCATGCCCCCTTGCCCAATGGCCATGCCCAGCGGACTTCTGTCCCCTGGGCATGGTCATTGGGCATAGTGGCATGTAGGGGGGCACAAATCAGGCCCCCCTATGCCACAAAAATAAATTTAAAAAAATACTTACCTGAACTTACATTAATGTCCCTGGGGTGGGTCCCTCCATCCTTGGGTGTCCTCCTGGGGTGGGCAAGGGTGGCAGGGGGTGTACCTGGGGGCAGGGGAGGGCACCTCTGGGCTCATTCTGAGCCCACAGGTCCCTTAACGCCTGCCCTGACCCAGGCGTTAAAATCCAGCGCTAATGCGGGTTTTTTTGCCCCGCCCACTCCCGGGCGTCATTTTTGCCCGGGAGTATAAATACGACGCATATGCATCGGAGTCATTTTTTTGGACGGGAACGCCTACCTTGCATCTCATTAACGCAAGGAAGGTGTTCACGCAAAAAAATGACGCTAACTCCATGAACTTTGGCGCTAGACGTGTCTAACGCCAAAGTATAAATATGGAGTTAGTTTTGCGTCGTATTTGCGTCGAAAAAAACGATGCAAATTCGGCGCAAACGGAGTATAAATATGCCCCTAAGTGTGTGGGTGGGTGGGTGGGGGCCTATGTTGGGGTACTTGTGTGTTTAAATTAAAAAAAATAAAAAAAACATTAAAAAAATAATTTAAAAAAAAAAACCAAAAATATATATTTGTTTAGGATAGTATAGTATGTGTTTAGGTTAGTATGTGTTGTCCTCCATGTGTCCCGTCTCATAATGGGGGTGGGGGGTAGATGTTTAGAACGTTTCTTTGCATGTGATAAGTAAGTGTAACTTAGGTTAGTTAGGGACAGTTGTGGGTAATGAGTAGGCAGGGTAGATTAGGGTATGTAAGATTTTTCCCTCAGTTTCCTCTATTGTGATTAGCATTACATAAATATTTGGTTAACCGTTAATAGGTTGTGTTGAATGGTACTTGATCGTGGGTTTGGATTCAGTGTACATACATTTTGTACTATCACATTTGTGTTCTATGCTACAAACAAATCCCAACTGAGCTGTACGAATGGCAGCTAGCCCAGAGCTACCTTGCAAAGTGTCGACCCTTCGTTGCAACCACCAATCACAGTTAATATGGATGACAATGTGTTTCTGTTGATAAGTGTGTTTTGAAAGTCACAAACAGTGCTTCCAGACTTGGTATTGGGGAAACAGTTTTAGGTCTGACTGCAGTGTGATGATCAAGGACACCCTTATAAGATGAGTTCTCATTGGCACTCTTGTATTCTTGTCTTCATGACTCTCATACATCAATTGCGACACAGGTCAGCATGATTACCTATTTGTATGTAAACTCAGACACCTTCATTTATGCAGTTTTTGTAGTGTTTGCTTAGATTAGTGTGCCTTGTTATTTGTGTTATATTTGCATGATGACAACATCTTGTGGCCACTATTTGATGACTTAGTTATCCCCTGAGGAAGCATTCATCTGTCCAACACAGCATGATGGTGTATGGTTTCTCACTTCATCCGATATGTCCCTCAGGATGGGCAGAGTATGATGCAATCATGGGCACTGTGCAGATTTCTCTGACTACATAATATCAGGACAGTTGTATTGACAAGCTATGTAATTTGACAGTAGGCACATTTCAGTTATCTACTGCACAGTTGATATTTCACATTACCCAGAGACAGATTTGTTGTGTAAGTGCTATTTATTGAAAAGTGCTGTAGTGCTATCTGTACATTGTCCATGATTGTGAGTCCATTATAGTGACATCTTACATTGTGATCCAACACAAGGGGTTACCAAAATGCTTTTGACATGCTAGGGTTGCTGTTTCAGACAGTGCAGAGGAACAGAATTTGCCAATGAGTAGGAGAGAGACAATCACTGGGCTGGGTGACAAGATATACAGTGGTTTGCAGAACAGTGCTTGAGTACAGTTGTTGCAAGACTGGCAAGTTACAAAGCGCAGGACCTTAGTAAATGTTGGCCATGTGGCAGGGACTAGTACTTCTGGGTCATTTTCCTTGTGAATGTGATCTGTTCCATGTCTTCTTCTTCTGATTTGTGTGTTGCCTCCTCTGTCCTTGTTGTTGTTGGTTGTGAAGGGGCAACACACACCTCAGTGTTAGAAGACGTGGAGTCAGACATTCCGGTCGCTGCTACCTGTGAAGGTCTTAAGGGCAGTACTGCAGCAAGGAGGGCCTGCTGATTCTTAAGAATAGCAGCCACATCATGATGGTAGGCAGCCAGGTCGGCCCTGAGGGGTTCAATGTTGCATTCGTGCACGTGTTGACAGGATTGCTGTTGTAGGTGTTGGGTCAACTGTATCACAGCTGTGCCGATTTCCTTCTGGGTTTTCTGCAGTTCCTGCAAGTTAGATGTTAGGGCTTGCATAGCTGCTGCCTGATCTGCAGATGACATCATGCACGAACGCATCCCCTCAAGGCTGACTGCCATATTTTGCATCCCCACCCGCACCTCCTTGGCCAGCTCCCGCTGTACTCCAACTACAGTTCTCTCAAAGCTGGTGCCAGTGTCGTCTGAGTCCTCAGCTGTATTGGAGCTGGCAGGTCTTACAATTGGGGTGGTGGGTGGATCCTCTGCGATGGCTGCTTGTTTTGTGCTCCTCCTTGTGACTGAAGGTGGGGTCTGGAGGGTTTCAAGGACCTTTTGGATAGTCTCCTGGGGAATGTTTATCGGCTCGTCATCCATGTCATCGGGGAAATCTGGGACAGGCATATCCGCAGGAGATCCATCTTCCTCTGCAATGCAACAGGGTACAATTAGTGTGTCTGTGTTGTGGCAATTTTGATGTGACGTGCCTGCCTTTTGATGAATTCATTTTGTGATCTTGTTTTGTGTTAATTGCTCCAGTCCTTCAGGTGGGCATCATTCTTCCAAGCCTATGGCCCACCTGCATGTCACATGTATGTTATTGAGTTATTAGACCTGTCAGCATCATCGCCTCTACGTATTGGTTTAGGCCAAATAGAGAATTGCCACCTTCTTGTCCTACTCAAGCCTCCGTCTACATCCATTCTCATGGTGAGACCTTTCACTGGCTGTGGGTGTTCTGTTGGCCCTGGCAGCACACTTAACAATCTGGACCTGCCTTAATCTCTGATCTTTCACATCCACTTAAATGTATTTGACATGTGGCATATCCTATGCATGGCAATGTTATGATCTGATATGGATGTTGACATTGGTAATGTGTACTGCTGATGTTGGGGAAAGTGTGTTACATTGGATTGCCCTGATTTCCTCCTCTGACTGTGCAGGTGTATTTCAGTGACCAGTTACATGTGTCCCCCCTCAATGCTGTTTTCTGAGCAGTATGACATTTGGGAGGTTGTATTGTTACCCAGGCACAGGATGGACCCTGACATATGCAGCATGGATGTGTCCTTAGTGCTGTGTAGCTCCTATTGTTGTTTACATTGGCTGATGTCTGCGACAACTATGGGCATTGACATTTGAGAGTACTGGGGCCTTGTCTTGTTTCTGGGGATTGTTGAAGTTGTCATCCTCACCCCCTAATTTAGGTGTGTATGATCCATGGGGAGGTTACTGCCATTGGCTACTTGAGCTGCACACAGAGCGGGGGTGGTAGTGGCAACTGTTGTCGCAGTTACATTCCAGTTGTCGGTATGGCTGGAGGTTGTTAAGAGGGCCCTAGTTAATGTATAGGGGTATGGTGCTGACGTGTGCTGGGATGTCAGTTTGACGTTGTGGCCTTCCCTCCTGGCGTGGCTTTCCCTTTGCTCCATCGTTGGCATGACAGCATGCCCCCATGGGATTGTTGTTGGTGTTGTGTAATGGTGTGCCCCAGGTCTTCTCAGAATGGCCCCTGCCCCCCTGCCGTGCCCCTTTACCCATACCACTCCATGTATAAGATGACTTCCATGCATTTTGTGGTCGGTATCCCCCCCGGTTGTAGATGACATTATTGCATTTTAATTCCCCATGCGACTTACCCTGCATGTGCGTTGTCTCTTGGTAGTCTGCGCTGTCCTGTCCTTGAATCCCTGTGACGATCTCCTCAGGGATGACGGCTGCGACCATCTCCTCCATGTGGTCCTGGGCCTCCTGGTGTGCTGGACTCCCCCCTCCAGTCTGCAGTGCTGTCTTCCTGTTCCAGGCCATATTTTCCTTGGTCCTGCGCTTGCAGTCATGCCAGCGTTTCTTGCACTCGATGACAGTTCTGCGTACTTCAGCCACACTGTTAATCTTGTCAACAATTTGTTGCCATATAGCCTCTCTCCTACTGATTGGCAACTTTGAGGTGACAAACAGTTGGTGCTGGTGTTCCGTCACCTCTTTAACCAGAATTTCCTGTTCCTCTGCACTAAAGCGACACTTTCTTTTCTTCTTAAAAGTGTCCTGGTTCTTGTGTGGGTCCTCCTGGCTGGTACCTGGTCTGCTGTCATCTTCCTGGGGTCTGTAGTGGCATCTGGGATCCATTTTGGCTCTCCTCTGGTGAAATGGAAGTGTTCGCGTTTTTTTTTTACGCTATTACGTCAAAAAACGGAGCATATCCAGTTTGCAGGGTCGTAAATCGATCCACAGTCATTTCCTCCGCGTTAACGTCGTTTTGCTTTACGACTTGACGCTGTGGTGTGCGTCAAATATAATGACTCCCACCTGTGGTTTGCGCCGCCGTGCGTCAAAGTATAAATATGACGCCTGCATGGCGCACCAAAATGGCGTTAGCCGGCGGTAGTATTTTTGACGCAAAACTGCGCCGGCGCAGTTTTGCGTCAAAATGTATAAATATGGCCCTTAGTCTTTCTGTGCGTAATTACGCATCATAGGAATTAAGAGGCAGTCACTTTTAAAAATGCATGAAAAATGGCACATTTGAATTACCAGTCTCTTCTTTTGCAGGGTGGTTGTAGTGGTCGCTGGGCACCTCATGCCATCTGGAGAGCCTCGGGCAGCTCCCAGTTCTGGCGGGAGCAGCGTTGAAATGGTTGTTGGCACAGGGCCACCTGGATGGGCCACTTGGAAAAGGAGCTGGTTTGCAGATTTAAAGTTGGTGCCTGGGGGTTCCCTTGGGATGTTGAGGCTGCAAAGGGTTGGGGACCAGGGGCACACAGCAGATCCCATGATGCAAGGCCCAGGGCAGCCAGGTGCAAGGCGTTTTGAAGGTCTTGGATGCTTTGCGCAATGGAGTCCACTGGAGCTCGAGGTGAGTCTCTTTGAAGGTGGCTTACAGGACAACAAGGGCACTCTGGTCGGAGGTCCGGGGTGTTCCTGAAGTCCCTTGACTGGAGCTTCCTCCTTATGCTTTTTCAGCTCTTGGGGAACTAGTTTTCGTCTGGTCCGATGTCAGCTGACAGTACCCAGGGTATTGCTGTTTCTCAGCCACTAGCGAAGGCAGTGGCACCAAACTTGGCACAGTTGTGGGGCACTTCTGGGCGGTCGTCAGTGTATCATCAGGTCTGGCTGTGACTTCTGGTCGCGGAGATATTGGTGACTCATTGAAGTGACCCTCGATGGTTTGCTGGTCCTTTGCAGGTTTCTTACTTTTCTTGAGCTGTGCCTCCACTCAGGAGGGAGATTTAGGGTGGTCCTTGAAGCTTGGAGGTCCCCTGGGTTTTTTGGGGTCGGTCCAGTGTCCAGCTCCTCTGCAGCAGCGGTTTTCAGGGCCTGGGTGCAGCAGGCAGGGTTTGGTGCCTTTTCTTGTGCAGCTGGTCCTTGGTTCTCTTGCTGTGGTCTTCTTTTGGTGCTGGTCTTCCTTTCTTCTTGGAATCCTTTTCAAATCCATTCAAGTCCAATTTCCTTGTCTAGGGGAGCCCACTAAATACTGAATTTAGTGGGCTTTTTAGGGGGAACCTGGTAGTGTCCAGTGGGACACTTACCCTTGGGTTGCCGCACCCACTACAGTGACCACTTCCTGTGAGAAAGGTCACTTCCCTAAACGTCATTGGCTGTTTTCCTCCATTCCAAGATGGAGAAAACTGAGATAGAGAGTCCACTTCGCAGGAAAGCCCTCAGGGGTGGTGCATGCTCAGTGAGGCCACTCCTCCTATCCTTTGTCTGGTTTCCTGCCTTTGCTCCTGCCCAGAGTGGGGTTTGCAAAGGGGAAAGCCTTCTGCTGCTAGCAGCAGGCCTGGGGGCTCGAGTTTCAAGGGCTGTAGCCCTTTGAAGGTCACCGCCAGGATGTGCCTATTCTTGAGGGAGGGGGAGTTAGCTCCTCCACCCAGGAAGGGCATTATCTTACAAACCAGAGAGCCATGGCTCTCCCCCAGGTTTGTATATTGGCCATCTGGAGTGGCAGCTGGCTGGAACCAGTCAGCAACTCTGCCAGTTAGGGTTAGCTTTTGCAGGGAGCACCTCTAAGGCGACCCCTGGGTACATTTAGGGTTAAATCCAATACTGTTACCAGTTTTGATTTATTATTCTGAGCTGTTTGATACCAAACAACCCAGGGTTCAGAGTGGCCAGTATGTAACTGGGGAACTCGTGTTTGACCAGTGCCTAGTACATGTATTTAAAAGGGCTGCTCGGTTCACTCACCACGTCCCAGGTTTACCAAGGACTCAGTGGGGACATCCTGCTCATGCAATCATGCCCTCACATACAGTATGGTGCACCCTGCCTTGGGACTGTAAGGCCTGCCAGGGGGGTGACTTACCCATGATATATGCAGTGCAGGGTGGACAGGGCGCACAGAGAGTGTGCCATGTTGAATTTGTCTTTTTAGGTTTGCCCCAGTACACTCAGCCTGCAATGGCATTGCTGGGTGCATCTGGGTTCAGGGCCCTTGAGGGTGGCACAATCAGTGTGGCTGCCCTCAGGGGTCTTCTCTTAAAATTCCTTGCCCTGGGTACTGGGGTACCCATTTACTAGGGACCGATAGGGGTATTTAAGAGTGTATCCAATTGTGTCAAGCATCACAACAGATTTAAGGACAGAGCTCTGGCCCAGGGAACCTGTTTAGCACGGGCCCAGGGCACTACCAATTTTTAGAACACATCAACATCAAGCAAAAAGTGGGGGGCTAACCATGCACAAAGGGGCCTCCTCTTACATTTGGGCACTGATTTATACTTTTTGGTGCAAAACTGCACTAACGCAGTTTTGCACCAAAAGGTTTAGCACGGCTTGCACCATTTCTGTGCACCAGCCGGGCACCATATTTATGGAATGGTGCAATCCGGTGCAAAGGGTAGGCTAATCGTAAAAAAAACATAACGTAAGTCTGGTGGGGCTGGCGGTATGGAAGAAGGGGGGTTTTGCATCAAAAAATGACGTTAGGCAGGTTAGAGTAAAAAAAATGACTCTAACCAGCCTAGCGTCATTTCCTGACGCAAAACCATCCATACCACATGACTCTTGTTTTAGAAAAAACAGGAGTCATGCCCACTACCCCAGTGGCCAGCACAGGGGATAAGGGTCCCCTGGGCATGTCCATTGCACCCTGTGCCATGTATGGGGGCCCATTTCAGGGCCCCTGTGGCACTTTAAACAATAAAATTGAGGGGCATATTTATACTCTGTTTGCGCCGAATGTGCGTTAAAAAAATTTGACACACATTTGGCGCAAACCTTGCCCCATACTTATACTTTGACGCCCGACCCCACGGACGTCAAAATTCTTCTGTGTGCGTCATTTTTTAGATGCGGGAAACTGCCTTGCGTTAATGACATGCAAGGTAGGCGTTCCCGCCCAAAAAATGATTTTAAGGCCTGTGGGCCTTGTTTATATTCCTGCGTCATTTTGACGCACAGGAGGGGGTGGGCCTTAAAAAACGGCACCCAGCCTGATGTGCGACGTTTTTTAACGTCTGGGTGAGGGCAGGCGTTTAGGGACCTGTGGGCTCACTTCCATGTTCTCTGACCATGGAAGCAGTCCAGAGGTCCCCTTCCCTGCCCCCAGGGACACCCCCTTGGATGGGGGGACCCATCCTAGGTAAGTACAGGTAAGTTGAGGTAAGTATATATTTTTTTTTAAGTGGCATGGGGGGGCCTAATTTGTGCCCCCCTACATGCCTCAATGCCCAATGACCATGCCCAGGGGACAGAAGTCCCTTGGGCATGGCCATTGGGCAAGGGGGCATGACTCCTGTCTTGGCTAAGACAGGAGTCATGTAAATGGCGTCTGGGCGTCGTTAAAAATGGCGCAAATCGGGTGGAGGCAATTTTTTGCATCAACCTGACTTGCACCATTTTTAAGACGCCCTAGCGCCATTTTTCCCAACGCCGGCGCTGCCTAGTGTACGTGGTTTTTTTCCACGCACACCAGGCAGCGCCGGTCTGCTTGCGCCGGCTAACGCCATTCAATAAATACGGCGCCCGCATGGTGCTTCAGAATGGCGTTAGCCGGCGCAAAATTTTTTGACGCTAAACTGCGTTAGCGCAGTTTAGCGTCAAAAAGGATAAATATGGGCCTTAATATTTTAAAATGCCATAGGACTGTACTGCGGGCCATATTTATACTTTTTGACGCTAAACTGCGCTAACGCAGTTTAGCGGCAAAAAAATTAGCGCCGTCTAACGCCATTCTGAAGCGCCATGCGGGCGCCGTATTTATAGAATGGCGTTAGCCGGCGTTAGCCGACCGGCGCTGCCTGGTGTGCGTGAAAAAAAAACACGTACACCAGGCAGCGCCGGCGTAGGGGAAAATGGCGTATGGGCGTCTCAAAATGGGGCAAGTCAGGTTGAGTCCAAAAAATCGCCTTAACCTGATTTGCGCCATTTTTTTACGACGCCCATCCCCCATTAACATGACTCCTGTCTTAGCAAAGACAGGAGTCATGCCCCCTTGCCCAATGGCCATGCCTAGGGGACTTCTGTCCCCTGGGCATGGTCATTGGGCATAGTGGCATGTAGGGGGGCACAAATCAGGCCCCCCTATGCCACAAAAAAAATATAAAAAATACTTACCTGAACTTACCTTTTCTTCCCTGGGGTGGGTCCCTCCATCCTTGGGTGTCCTCCTGGGGTGGGCAAGGGTGGCAGGGGGTGTCCCTGGGGGCAGGGGAGGGCACCTCTGGGCTCATTCTGAGCCCACAGGTCCCTTAACGCCTGCCCTGACCCAGGCGTTAAATTCAGGCGCAAATGCGGGGTTTTTTGCCTGCCCACTCCCGGGCGTCATTTTTGCCCGGGAGTATAAATACCACGCACATGCCTGGGAGTCATTTTTTTTAGACGGGAACGCCTACCTTGCATCTCATTAACGCAAGGAAGGTGTTCACGCCAAAAAATGACGCTAACTCCATGAACTTTGGCGCTAGACGCGTCTAACGCCAAAGTATAAATATGGAGTTAGTTTTGCATCGAATTTGCGTCGAAAAAAACGACACAATTTCGGCGCAAACGGAGTATAAATATGCCCCTGAGTATTAAGTTACAGAATCAGCGTGTGCGTGCGCACAGGATTCTATCAGGACCGGAGGCTTTGGACAATGCAGTCTCCTCTTTATTTTACATCTCAGCAGCCACAAAAATAAAAGTAATTTAAACACAGGGCCCATATTTACAAGGCCCATGGTGCAGCACGGCACAGCAAGTGCCTTGCTGTGCTGCCCTGCAGCACCTGGAAAGGGCAGAAATGCTCGGTGCGTTTCTGTCCTCTCCCCTGGCGCTAGTGCACAAATTGCTGCCATGCACCAACGAAGGCACCCTTGCACCATGGTACAAGGGTGCCTTCATTGTGGGGATGATTGTTTTTCTGCAAGAAGGGACACCTTCCTGCATAAAAACAATCCATTGAGGCGATTTCCTCCTTCTATATGTGCTGCAGAATGTAGCGCACAAGGAAAGAGGAAAAAACATGGAGAAATAATGTTAATTCTCCCCGTTGTGTCACTCTTACTCAACCACTGGGAGGCGTAGGCTTTTGACCCATTCCCAGGTGACCAAAGTATGTGAACCAGTCAGCAGCAAGACGGTGAAATAAAGCATCATTCCCACGAGAAAACTCCCTCTTCTTTGCTACTCAGTGGCTCAAGTAATGATTATAATTACTAACTTTTTGCTTATAAACACAATGTAGAAATGCACATTTCGAAATGTTGGTTTTATTTCTCATTGATTCGAAATACTCAATAATTTTGTACGTGTTTTTAACATTGGTGGAAATACGTGTGCACATATTTCGGAATAGACGAATCGTGAAGCTAAAATCACCTGAAAATTAAATCACTTCTTTCACAAATGAATGAGTTTTTTAAATCAAAAACTATGCAAAAATTCTGTCAAATTTCTGCTTCTCATCGCGGTGCACATGATCTGCAAAAAAAAAAAAAAAAAAAAGAGACCCTAAAATCTCAAATGCATGCATGCGTCTTAAATTGGTGATAAAACATGAGACTCACCAATGCTAGGGCAACTTTCAACACTCCGACTTAATTCAATATTTTGTATGTTATTGGGTGTATAACTAGAGCTCCACCTTTTAGTTTAAACAAATGCCTGTTTTAACCGTGCTCATGAAAAGGGTGTTTGTCGCGGTGGTTTGTGGGTATGGATATATTTGGGTGTCGCGCCGCGCCCCCACTGAACCAGTTGTAAAGCCTCGTGGGGTTTTCTGGAGGGAGGGGCTATGACGTCTTCAAGCCGCACCCTCCCCCTGGGCTGCCGTACCATCGGCCGTCCCTAGGCGTCGCTAGCCCAGGATGGTGTCTTCAGTGAGCGCCGCCTGGAGCACGTCGTAGGCCCCGCCCCTAGCACTGCGCATACCCAGAAGGCACCGCGATAAACTTCCGTTTTATGACAACGGATAAAACAAACGTTGATTTAATACTGGAACGTGTAACTCTAATTACATATTCAAGAAAGTTTGTAATATTGCATAAAACTCCGACTTTTCAATGTTGCCCTAGTAAAAGTGAGTTTAGAGGTTGGTATTGAAGAAGCTCTGATGCGCCTTTGAACAGTGAGACTTCAGCGGGCTAGGTGGTGTGTGACAGGGCGGATGGGGGTGGTTCTGTTCTTAGGTGGTGCTAGCGGATTCGCCTCCCGCCTATCAGCGGGAGCTGGAGTGTAGTTCGCAAGTCGTGCTGTGGAGCTCGACCCGCAGAGACCCTGAGTGGGAAGAGATGACCGCAGCGGGTTTCGAATCCAATGATTGCAGATGAACAATGAAAGGGAGGATGAAGGTTGTGATCAGCGAGAAGAACAGGCCGGGGATGGGGAGGTGAAGGGGGTGTTGGGAAGATGAAGGCGGGGATTGGGAATGGGAAGATGTAGGCAGGGGATGGGAGGATGAAGGTAGGGGTTGTTGGGAGGATAAAGGCGGGGTTGGGAAGAGGAAGGTGGGGTTGGAAGATGAAGGCTGATGAATGCGGGGGTTGGGAAGATGAAGGTGGGG